>NC_090273.1:98902195-99229695 GCF_040414725.1 Anabrus simplex
TGGCACTTTCACATTCTTAACGTCTCTGGTCGGTCTCAGTCTTAGAATGCCAGAATTAGCAAAGAAAGTTGGATTAGTATATAAAATCGTAGATTTCAAAGATTTTTATTTAAAAATATGTACAAAACTACAAATGCATAGTTTACATGATGTGTGATACATTAGTTGATGATTATGATGATTAAATGAAGTATATAATTCTATGACTTAAATTAGAATTATCTTCGAGGTACTTCGAAGATTGACTATGATTCACAATAAATTTTAACTTACTGATATCAGAGATGTTCAACCCAAACAGTTCTTTTATGAGAGCAAGTGACACTCCTCTGGATTAACTTTCAAGATGTACACGACTGGTAGTTAAACGTTATGGCTAGGTATTTAGTGTTCTATAGGAGACACCGTACCATCAAAAAATGTAATTTATAGCATTACATCATAGAAAATACTGACAGATCTATAAACTAAACAAGAGAGCAGTGTGCAATATAATTTAATTGGCACTGCGCTCATTTTGGTTTCTTGATCAATGGCGTTACTTCTGTTACTAGCCGAGAAGCAATGTGTTTAGTTAGGTTGTTCTCCTCTATACTCCTGTCTGTTCTTTGATCCAGGAACGGTAGGAGGAAACTCGAGTAAACACTGAAGGAGTCCCGGATACAGGACAGCCATCAGACCACGACGCTAGACCGACTACCACATCGTCCACGAAAAGTGGATGACCAGCATCACCCTGGAACAAAGAAAATTAATAATTAATTAATACAACTTCCGTCCGCCTCTGTGGTGTAGTGGTTAGTGTGATTAGCTGCCACCTTCGGAGGCCCGGATTCGATTCCCGGCTCCGCCAGGAAATTTGAAAAGTTGTAAGAGGACTGGAACGGGATCCACTCCACCTTGGGAGGTCATTTAAGTAGAGAGGTTTCGATTCCCGCTTCAGCCATCCTCTTACTTCTTCTCCGTGGTAAATGTCGGGATGGTACCTAACTTAAGAGCACTGCACTTTTTTGTATTTTTGAAAACGATGCATTAAAGTATCAAAAGATCAAACGCGGTCAAAATGACCAATCCTGTTACCTCATTAGTGTGACTACGATTGCCACAAGGTGTATTTCCAAAATAAAAAGGGTAAAAGAATGTAAACTCGTGTCCTCATCCCGAGGTGGTCGCCAATAGTTCCTGAAGTGCATCTCGACAGTATAAAGTCTTGTAGGACATGTTGTATAAACGATAGCTGCTCTGAAGGCCTCCAACTCTGCTACTTATGCACTATGTCGTATAGAAACGTCTAACAAATGGCAAAAACTAGGAAGGTCGTTCATGAAGATTGAAAGAAATGCCTAAAGATCTGAACCCTAAATTATGCACTAAAAGGCATTTTAAAAGCTTATTTGTTTATTAATGAATCGAACTCCATGAAGAAAACCAAAGTAATGTAGGTCCCTGAAGGAGTCCCTGGAATGTACTGGAAAGTTGAATCAAAGGTAAAAAAAACAACAAAAAAACAAAAACAAACAAAAACAGAGCAATTACCCTCTTTGAAATCTTTAGAGATGGAAAATTAGAGATGAAGGTTGAAAATAGATTGGATAACAAATTTAAGTTATAATCTATGAATAAAACATGGATTACTATATTTCAGAAATACAATTTCTATGCTGTATAAGTAAAGCAAATCAAACTCATTCTCTACAAGCCAATAAGGCTCTTGTAGGAGTAGAAAGTAAAGGAATTTAGAATTTGTAACCTCGGAACTAAAATGTGGTAAAATATCTATCTTTATATATGGAGGTTATGAAACCAATTTTATGCCTAAAATTCCTTATGTATCCATAGGCGAGCCGCTGTTCTCGATTATGTGACCAACACATGAGATTATCACTCCTCATAATAAGCACTCTGCCCCACTTTGAACTAAGGATACGAAACTCGGAAGTTTTTCTATCCGCTCCTCCAGGGACCTACACTACATTGTTTTGTTTTATGGTCTATCTCCCGATTCTATTGGTAGTTATTTATCGTAAAAGACAGTTCCTAAAATCAAAAAGATGGGTTTTATATTTTTGGGTAGTACAGAGGTTATAGATAGTGGATTATGAAATCAATGTCCGGCTCCATGGCTAAATGGTTAGCGCGTTGGCCTTTAGCCACAGGAGTCCCGGGTTCGATCCCCGGCGGGTTCGGAAATTTTAACCATAATTGGTTAATTTCGCTGACACGGGGGCTGGGTGTAAGTGTCGTCTTCATCATCATTTCATCCTCATCACGACGCGCAGGTCTCCTACGGGAGTCAAATCAAAAGACCTGCATCTCGCGAGCCGAACTTGTCCTCGGACACTCCCGGCCCTAAAAGCCATACGCCATTTCATTTCATTTCATGAAAGCAATTCGTAGAAGAAATGTGAATAGAAAGATTTTAAAAATTGATATATATACTGATATAATGAAAATCCACAGCCTGTTTCCAGTCATTCGACCGGGTCAGGAATGGAATGAATGAAGTCCCCATCTAGCGGCGAGGATAGGAAATGTGCTGACTGTTGAAGTCTGCCGCACTCCTCTGGGGCAATGATAAATGGACTAGCAGATGAAATGAAATGTTAATGAAGGGTATTGCTGGAAAGAAAGGTGATAAGGAAAACCGGAGTACCCGGAGGAAAACCTGTCCTGCCTCCGCTTTGTCCAGTACAAATCTCACATGGAGTGACCAGGATTTGAACCACGGTATCCAGCGGTGAGAGGCCGACACGCTGCCGCCTGAGACACGGAGGCTATACTGATATAAAGTGGCTATAAAAAGAAGCAAGAACATAAAAGTATAATATTTCAGTCCGTTATAATAGAATAATTTGATACATTTATACAATTCACGAATAATATAGTACTGTACTTTGAACCGTATTTGAAGCAAGTTTCATGAAAGGCCATAAGATGATACATTTCTGATATAATTGATTCGAATCGAATACGAAATCGGAACCTGACATCTTCTGGGAAGGGATTTCTTCAGTCCAGGGCCAGTACGGGGACGTGGCATGTTTGAAGTTCTTTGCGCACGCGTATAGGAGCCATTGCAATGGCATTTCAAATTTTTCGCAGTGAATAAAAGTATTAATGATGTGTAGAGAAAGATTTGGGGTACGTTTAAATTCTTAAAATTAATGTGTACCGGGAGGTACACCTCAACAATGCTCATTTAAAATAACCGCCCTAATAAACTCCTTTATTGATCAAAAGGTGAAACTGATACTACACGAACTTGGAACCTTAATCAGAATATGTCACCACTTAAATATTGAGGAATTGTGTCATTGTGAAGTTTCCTAAACTGACTGAATTTCTCCTTGTTTGCTATACATCAAGAAGTTCGGACATTTTTCCACAGATGACACTACCAAAAACTATGATCATGCACCCTGGTGCAAGGTGGAAGAACTTATAACTTAAAGAAGTTTCATATTCCTAGATTTTCCATAACTGATCTATGTTCATTTATTTTTGGGTTGGCAATACTTCCTTTTATTTCCGCCTGTTTTGAATTTAGCTAATCACGAATTTTTGTAATTAATTTTCAACCAATCCCGCATTTCTTGTTCACTTTGACTCTGCCATTAAAATTTAAGAGGGTGTGTCCTGATTAGTCTTCAATGATCTCGAACCTTGCCTGAGGGTATATAAACTGCGGCTTTTCATGTTTTCTTGTCAATTGATCATCGTCTTTCTGTGTGTGTTAAGGCAGGAGGCGAGACCGCCTCTTTCTTCGGTCAGCAGAACATCTATAAGGTAATGGCCACATAACTTCATTCTTTCTTGCCACCTCCGCATCTTTATTCGAAGGGAAGGTCCGAATCTTAAATTATGTAGCAGTACTCTTCTAAAATGTAACTTTTCTTTTGGCTAATGTAAAAACTTCATAAATCTTTAACTGTAAATCGGGGATACAGAGTGAGTTACCCTCTCGAGCTCCCCTTCATCTTGGTTTGAGGTGTCTGCGATCTTGCAACCTTTTTGTAATGGATTACAGTAATTTATATGCGAGCCACCTCAGTAGTTTGGGCATAGCCCCTGTTTCATCGGCCTAGAGCCCTGTAGGTTTTTAAGTTTGCATTATCTTCGAGCTCAGTGTGCGCCTCCATTCATTTTGTGTTTGGGCCAGTTATCTAACCTGTTCTTTTTTCATGAAGGCCCAGTAGGTTGGGTATTAAATACCCCTGTAAAAGTAAGTTCAATTTGTAAATGGTGGTTTGAGAGACCAGAGATTGTAAATTTTGATGTAATGTTGCCTTGAGTGGGCAGAAAGAAACTGAGAGCCTTTTTGCTTTTTTTCAAAGTTTTTGTAAGATTAACGAGTGCCTCTGGAAGGCTAGATATTATATTTTGGGAGCAAGTGCTCTTGAATTAGGGGATTTCTGCCCCTGACTAAATAATTCATTGTTTTTAATTAAAGTTTTGTAAACTGGATCCGGTATCTCGGGAATTGTAAAACTAGGGGCTTGAAGCCCATAATCTGTAAAATTCACTATCTTGGATCTTCCTAGTCTTATTTGAAGATTGCTTTTGTACCTGACATGTTGTTACGTGAAAAGTTGTTGAGTTATTGTTTTTTTTGAAGAAATATAACCTTCAGTTCAAGTCTTATTTTTGGTATTGTAGATAGACCCATTCACCCCGGCACCTTCTTTAACCTCTTTCTGCTCCACGGGTAAACCCGGAACATAATGTTTCGGTTTTTGCTCGTGATTAAGTCAAAAAATCACTAAGGGGAGATTAATCGAGGATATTGGTGATTGTGATGATCGATTGTCACTGTGACAACAGAGGTTCCAGTGAAACAAACAGGTTGTATTTAGATATCAGGAAGTTGAACAATTTAGAGAAATAATGAGAGGCAGCAGGGAGCTCCATTCTGAGCGATATAAGATTATTAAAGAGATAAAAGAATGTGTTAAAGTGGAAATGAGAATTCTTACCGAGAGTGTGGAATAAAAACAAGAAGACATAAGGACATTAAAATAGAAACGTTATTGCGGCTATAATAGGTAACATGGGCATAATCAGACTAAGGTATTAAATAGAAAGAAGGGAAAAGAGATAAGAAATAACATTTTTCTTCATTCTCCGGTTGAGGAGGAAAAAAAAGGAGACATTGAAAATTATCCTCGAATATATTGGCGAGGACTGAAGAAGATGGAGTTTGTAAAATACGTAGTGTTGAAGTGTACAGAAAGGAGAAAAGGCTTTCGAAGATGCTTTTTTATAATAAGGGAAAATATTTTTAGACATGAATAGGTTGGAATGCAATCGTATTTAAACAAGGCGCAAGTATAATCTAGCCGCTTTACAGTTATGTCGGGGGGTTGCAAAACTTTTAGGGGTTCTGATCGTTCAGATCGCTAAAGTGGATGCAAATCTCACAGCAGAAATGTTGTGCGGGTAGAAGACACTTGCGCCTTGGTTAAGTACGTTTTGGATTCTAACCTACTCGTGGCTAAACATCCTTTCCCTAAAATAATAATAATAATAATAATAATAATAATAATAATAATAATAATAATAATAATAATAATAATAAAGTCCGCCTCTGTGGTGTAGTGGTTAGCGTGATTAGCTGCCACCCCCGGAGGTCCGGGTTCGATTCCCGGCTCTGCCACGAAATTTGAAAAGTGGTACGAGGGCTGGAACGGGGTCCACTCAGCCTCGGGAGGTCAACTGAGTAGAGGTGGGTTCGATTCCCACCTCAGCCATCCTCGAAGTGGTTTTCTGTGGTTTCCCACTTCACCTCCAGGCGAATGCCGGGATGGTACCTAACTTCAGGCCACGGCCGCTTCCTTCCCTCATCCTTGCCTATCCCTTCCAATCTTCCCATCCCCCTACAAGGCCCCTGTTCACCATAGCAGGTGAGGCCGCCTGGGCGAGGTACTGGTCATACTCCCCAGTTGTATCCCCCGACCAAGAGTCTGAAGCTCCAGGACACTGCCCTTGAGGCGGTAGAGGTGGGATCCCTCGCTGAGTCCGAGGGAAAAGCCGAACCTGGAGGGTAAACAGATGATGATGATGATGATGATGATGATGATTATGATGGTGATAATAATAATAATAGTAATAATAATAATAATAATAATAATACAGGTGCGTTCTCACAGAAGTTTGACGAATATCATGGAATATTTTTTCTTATTTCGCACTTCTCGTATAGGATTTGCCGTATCGTGGATGCCGAAGCTCTGTCGGAACTTCCACGCCCTATATATTCTTTACCATCGACACCTATGCTTTCCATCTATTTTACCATATGTGATCAGTTGTATCAGACTTTGTTTCTTTTGTCATTCCGGAAGATGTGGACGGAATAGGCTGCTTTTCTTTTTAGACGGTGTAACGTCGTTTTTCAGGCCACGGGGATCTACAGTATATCGGGGATGTGATTTTATGGCCGTGGCCTATAATAGGAACTGTCGCGGTATTCGGCTTAGAGCAGGGGAATGGAAAACCGCGGGAAAACATTCCCAGGATAGCCGACGGTGGGGACCTGCCCCCCCCCCTCCGCCTCCTGAATGTTGCGCTGCAAGGTTAGTGAAACTATCCGCTGTTTAGTCGAAGTCTACTCTGAATATATTGTACCCTTCAACCTATGTGGGTGCAATATGTCATTCGCCACCAGTGACAATCGCTCCCAGTCCATTAGCTTTTACTCCTGCGTGTGACTCACTGTCTGGGTCCGTCTCCTGAGACAATGACCGCTGGAATAACCACTGGAAATTCCACAGCACTGTCCCTTTCACTTGCTGCTAGCCTCACTTCCTCTCATTTTCGCTCCGAGTGTCATAGTGTTCTTGTCATAATTATTTAGTGAATTCTAGTTGTGCTTGATATGGAAGTTTCAACGAACAATCACGCCAAGTGCTAACCTAACTTGGACACATCTGAAGGACTCGCAGAGTCAGTGTAACATTTTTCCCATACGTAACTGGCCTGCCGAACACTGCTGAATTTACATAGTAAAGAGAGGTGGTGGGGAAAATCCTCAAGAATACTCTTTAATGAGAACGGTCTCTTCTGGAGGCGATTGTCGATGGTGAACATTTGGACTGGACTAATGGACTGGGGGCGATTGTCACACATTATAAGCCTGGAACGCATGACACTAGTGGCGATTGACAGGAAACCGCCTACTCTACTCGGTTCTGCTTTTCTACGTTTGGAGTTGTGACACTTGCACGGAGATGGAATGTGTTGTCATTTGCACGGAATGCCAAACATTCCAGGAAATTACTAAGTGTGGGCTAGTCAAACAGTGACACTTGCACGGAAGCCCAAGGAGAGATCTACTGCCGTGAAAATATAACTAGAATATTACTGGTCTATTAAATACTGTAAATATATAAATATTCTGAATCAAAGTAAGAAAGAAAAAATTGACAAACTTACTTAAATTGAACAAATACATATATATGGGAAACGCAGAGGGACAACTTCCCCGCGGTGTTCCCTGGAAATGGCGCAAAGTCGGCTAAATTTCTCTTACAATATATAAAATTAACAGTTACTTATAAACTGCATCTAAATTCACTACCGTGATTACAAAAAAAAAAAATTACTCTAGGCTACGTGTCTTAATTTCGGAGTATATGAAACTTGGTGCCCCGTGCAAGTGTTCCAATCCCCTACGTTTTACGAGGCTTAGGACTTGGGACATTTTGCCAACACGTTGGGGTACATTTGCATTGATGGCATCTTAAACATTCTCCGATACGTATACATTTCAAAACCCTGGAGTCGGTTCTGCAATGAAGCTTTTAGTATCCGTCCTTTGACACCGAAAAGCAGCTGCGGTAACACATAACACTAACCGTAACTTCAGATTATAAACTCTTCGGCGTGTCCAGAATTATTTTTTCAGTTTCACACTATTCGTGACTCTTCTCCACTTTTCCCCATGAATAGCATTGAGGGGGGGATGCTCCCTAGTTATATTTCCTCTTGAACAACAATCACCATCAACGGGAAATGGCACCTTCGAACCCCGCCGTTGGCAGCCCTAAAGATAGTATTTCATGGGTTCCCATTTTCACACCAGGCAAATACCGAGATTGTACCTTAATTAAAGCCATGTTATTTTCTTGTCCTTCCCTGTCCCACCGTATTCGAAAACCTAGCATCAGCAATTATGTATTCGTTTTGTTACTGTTTCTTGGATATTAATCCTAGCTACTTAAAGAAGTAACAAATTTCTTTTATAGATATGAGGGGTTCAATATCATAGTAAACCAAGTCCAATTTTTTAATATTCTGTTATAGCTGGAGAGTCGTCGTGGCTCAGGCGGCAGCGCGCCGGCCTCTCACCGCTGGATTCCGTGGTTCAAATCCCAGTCAATCCATGTAAAATTTGTGATGGACAAAGCGGAGGCGGGACAGGTTTCTCTCCGGGTACTCCGGCTTTCCCTGCCATATTTCATTCCAGCAACACTCTCCAATATAATTTAATTTCATGTGTCAGTCATTGATCATTGCTCTAGAGGAGTGCGAGAGGCTTCGACAGCCGGCACAATTTCTATCCTCACCGCTAGATGAGGCTTCATTCATTCCATTCCTGACCCGTTCGAATGACTGAAAAGGCTGTGTAGTTTCATTTCTATTATTGCTGGACTAGGGGTTATTCTATTCTATTCTATTCTATTCTATTCTATTCTATTCTATTCTATTCTATTCTATTCTATTCTATTCACTGCCATATTGGTCCAAGATTTTTCCTTAACAGCCATTCTGAATTAAGTCCGGATTATACACAGTTCAAAAAAATTAAGGGAACCTGTTTTTGAACGTATACCATGCTCCACAAAAACAATACCTCACATCCAGGTATATTACCAACTAAACCTTTATTCTTTACCGTTGAAGTATACAAAAGAACTTCGATGGATTCGCGTTCATTTTTAGAACTCAAACGGAAATGTCCAAATATGGGCAAAAACAAAGTGATAACAGTCCTCCAGGGTGGATTTTAATCACAGTTGGAGAGCTCCAGTATGGTGTATGTCCTCCACGAGCATTTATTACAGCTTGGCACCTACGTGGCATGCTCCGTATAAGTCGACGAAGGTCACGTTGCGGTATCAGGTCCCATTCTACAATGAGAGCCTGTTCGAGGTCTTTAAGAGTCTGTGGTGGAACAGGACACACACGAACACTTCTGTCAAGCCTATCCCACACATGCTCGATGGGATTAAGTTCGAGACTCATTGCTGGCCATTCCAGCTCTTGAATGTCCAGTTCTCGCAAGACAGGTTCTGGTGATGCGCGCTACATGAGCTCTGGCATTGTCGTGCACGAGTACGAATTCAGGGCCAACACCGTATGCAGCAACCAACACATGCTGTAGCAGTATCTGCTCGATGTGTCCCGTAGCGGTAAGATTACCATGGACGACGACAAGATCCATACGGTCATCAATACTGATGCCACCCCACACCATCACAGAACCTTGTCCGAATCGGTCGCCTTCCTGGACAACATTTGGCATGTACTGCTCACCACGGCGTCTACATACAAGTTGACGTCCATCACGCTGTGTCGGGGGAAATCTGGACTCGTCTTTGAACTACACAGATCTCTATTGGCGAAGTTGCCAGTTGACGTGGGTACGGGCAAACAGAAGGGGATCTGCGCGATGTTACTGCGTTAAACGGGGCACTCGAACAGGATGTCTGGGTCGTAAGGACACTTTTCTTAACTTCCTTACTGTCTGTTTAGACATCGTGACTCCTTTGACCCTCCTGAGGTCTTGTTGCAATTCTCTGGCAGTTGCTGAACGACGCCGCAACGCAAAGATGATCAGATATCGGTCATCCTGTGGGGTTGCCATGCGTCCATGACCTTGTCCAAACCCCTTGTGAACTGGCCTGTCTTATTGTAACGATTTCACAAGCGTTAAATAACTGACCGAGAGACATTGAGATCCACAGCAACACGACGAAAAGTCCATCCTTCCTGGATCAAAGTGACGGCCCTTGCGACTTGAACTTCGTTAAGATGTCTCATGGGATGTACTGGTTGACGTACAACGTGTTCAAATGACCGCAGTACTATGTGTACCTCACAACGACACACGGACGCACCGCTATTCACTTTGTTTTGAGGGGTCACCTGACAATTTAATGTATGGCTACGCCTACAGATGAAGTGTAACTTCTATTTGACATACCCTGAGTAGCTAAGATCTCAAGGTATACTGTACGACCATTGGGACCCCATCTACCTAATTAATGTTCACATACCAGACGTTACAAAACATGTTCCCCTAATTTTTTTTGAACTGTATAGTAGTGTTACATTAAAATAATTAAATGAAAAAGTTAATGACAATGTGTAATGAATTTGATTTTTCTGTTGAAGAAAATAATCGTAATTCAACATTTAAATGCTATAATAGAATATAGAAAGTTGGCTTGGTTAACTGTGAATGACTGTGAATCCCTCATACATATTTGCAATTATCTTTACGTTGCACCGACACAGATAGGTCTTATGGCAACGATGGGACAGGAAAGGGCTAGGAGAGGGAAGGAAGTGGTCGTGGCCTTAACTAAGCTACAGCCCCAGCATTTGCTTGGTGTGAAAATGGGAAACCACGGAAAACCATCTTTAGAGCAGCCGACAGTGGGGTTCAAACACACTATCTCCCGAATACTGGATACTGACCGCACTTAAGCGACTGCAATCTTATTTTAATGTTATTTTGTGATATTTAAATGCTTAGATGAATTTAAACTTGATAACTGACGTTGTTTATTTATTATATTAGAAATAATTAATTGGGAAAATTCAAATATAAAACTAAGACATTTAGCAGTTCCCACTGCATACTGTGGTTTCCACTACCAAGTCTATCTGACAACATTTGAAGATATGAGGCTTAGAATATTTAATATTCAGATTACCACTTCCTTAGAATTAATTACTTATTAAAGTAATCCAAGCCTCATTTCTTCAAATATTGTCAGATGGACTTCCACTATGGTTCTGAAGCCCTTGTGTCTTTACTGGATCGTTGGAATACGTGATATAAACCTTCAGCAATGCTAACGAGAACTACTCTGGAGTTTCCAGTGTTGAATTGATATTAATATAAGATATGAATAGATAGAATGGTCATGTAGCTATTCGAAGAGATGAATTAAGAACTAATACTTACATAACATTTGTCCTTCCGACCTTCTGGAATATTAATACATACTTGAGAGTCGGATACGCGATAGAAAAATTCACTGTAAACCTTGACACATTGTTCCTGATCCATGACTGATACAGAGATCTTCTTCATTTTGTCTCCTACCTGCAATATACAACGATAAATGTTATAAAATATAGAGCTATGGACGAACGAAGTATAAAAATGCATAAACCGTAAAATTTAATTTTTCAGGAAACATTCTTAAACATTCAAATACTTCCAGTAAATAAGGGACCGGCAATTATGCAAATATGAGATTTAAAATGACATAAGTGTCCGCCTCTGTGGTGTAGTGGTTAGCGTGATTAGCTGCCACCCCCGGAGGTCCGGGTTCGATTCCCGGCTCTGCCACGAAATTTGAAAAGTGGTACGAGGGCTGGAACGGGGTCCATTCAGCCTCGGGAGGTCAACTGAGTAGAGGTGGGTTCGATTCCCACCTCAGCCATCCTGGAAGTGGTTTTCCGTGGTTTCCCACTTCTCCTCCCGGCAAATGCCGGGATGGTACCTAACTTAAGGCCACGGCCGCTTCCTTCCCTCTTCCTTGTCTGTCCCTTCCAATCTTCCCCATCCCCCGCAAGGCCCCTGTTCAGCATAGCAGGTGAGGCCGCCTGGGCGAGGTACTGGTCATACTCCCCAGTTGTATCCCCGACCAAGAGTCTGAAGCTCCAGGACACTGCCCTTGAGGCGGTAGAGGTGGGATCCCTCGCAAAGTCCGAGGGAAAAACCGAACCTGGAGGGTAAACAGATGATGATGATGATGATGAAAATGACATAATAGGACGGAGTGTAATATATTTACTATCATCTGTGAGATACATGACTTCTGTACTTTTGTTTCAGTCTGCATTTAGGGCTGCCGTCCAGATGACGTATTTATCAAGTTTTTTATTTAATAATTTCAAAAATTGGAAATCCATACATCTCCTTGGACAATTATTCCAATATCTAATTCCTCTTCTTATAAAATAATATTTTCCCCAATTTGTCCTCTTTAATTCCAACTGATTTGTAACTTTAATAACTCTACTCAAGCTTACTAGGGGCTGCCTGGCCGAGGTGGTTAAGACGTGCTCGGTTCGCCCGGAAGGACGTGGGTTCGAATCCCTGTCAGGAAGTCGTAAAATTTAAGAAACGAGATTTCCATTTCCGGAGGTTCATTTGGCCCTGAGGTTCACTCAGCCTACACCAAAAGTGAGTACAGGTTAATTCCTGGGGGCAAAGGCGGCCGGACGTAGAGCTGAACACTCTACCCCATCATGTGCCGAGGTTAACAATGGTGGAAGCCTTTACTTTCCACTCCTCCAAGGGCCTTCATGGCCTGTACGCAGGTGACTTTGCTTTGCTTACTCAAGCTTAGTTGTCTACTAATGTCATTCCACCCAATTTCCCAACTTGGGCTCAGAAAATGTCACTTATTGCCAGCCTCAAAGTTTGTAGCATTCTCGTAACAGTGCACTTTCGTCGGAAATGGCAGAGAAAAAGTCTTCCTGCTTTCCTTTGGATCCTTTCCAGTTCTCGAATCAAGTAATCATGGTTAGAGTCCCATACACTGGAACCATACTCTAATAATTGGAGTCTTACCGGAGACTTATAATATCCCATCATTTATATCCTTACTACAACCCCTAAATACCCTCATAACCATGTGAAGAGATCTGTAAACTTTATTATTACAACCTCGTTAATATGATTACCCCAATGAAGATCCTTCGTTATATCGTACGTAAGTCGAGTCTTAAGTCATGGCAAATATTTTTTTTCTCGCGAACAGGAGACAACACGGAAAATCTAAGATATGCATTTGGAAACGTACGGTATGTACTTGCGTATGATGCCACTAGATGGTGTGGGTCTAAGCATGCCCCCAAGTTCAGTGTGAGTGAGAGCGTCACAAAATGGAAGTCAACAAGCAGGAGCAACGATCGTATAAAATAGCAGTTCTCCGTGACAGAAATGCACGCCAATGCAATGCAGAGCTGCGGGAACCATTAGGAGGACAACGGTTTGCTAACAAAGAGGACATTGTAACAGCATTTCGGAGAGAGGTGTCACACGTTAGAGATATACATGCAGCGAATGGTATTCAGCGCATTCCCCACCTCTGGCAACGCACAGTGGAATCCTTGGGTGATTATTTCGAAGGTCTGTAACCAGTAGAGACCTGTCCTTTGCACGTGGTCTTGTGTATTTGTTGTCTATACCATAATAAAACAATGTTTACCAATGGCGTGTGTTCTGTCACTTTCCTACGAGAATCTCCTGAAGTCAGAATTTGTCTTCAGGCACTATGCATAAGAACATGCATGACCGAGCTCGATAGCTGCAGTCGCTAAAGTGCGGCCAGTATCCAGTAATCGGGAGATAGTGGGTTCGAGCCCCACTGTCGGCGGCACTGAAGATGGTTTTCCGTGGTTTCCCATTTTCACACCAGGCAAATGCCGGGGCTGTACCTTAATTAAGGCCACGGCCGCTTCCTTCCAATTCCAGGCTTTTCCTATCCCATCGTCGCCATAAGATATATCTGTGTCGGTGCGACGTAAGGCAAATAGCAAAAAAAAAAAAAAAAAAAAAAAAAGTACATGCCCTATATTTCCAAATGCATATCTTAGATTTTCCGTGTCGCCTGTTCGCGAGAAAAAAAATAGTTACCATGACTTATGACTCGACCCTCGTATTTTGATCACATATGTTTTAAAAGTTAGAAATAACTAAGTGAACATACGTCGTTTTATTAAATAAATAAGAAAATAAATATTATTTCTGGATTAAAGTCACTTTAACAAAACATTGTGGTAGGCTGTCATTATTGTAATGGCCGCGGGGTTTTTAGGGTATCGTAGACTTATATATTAAATTCTTTTCGCTGTTTCAGCTAACCTCCAACAGAGCGCGCGTGAGTCAACACAGCGCCATCTTTTAACAGAGTATGCGTGTGACGTCACATATTTAACACACATTTTGAAGTGCTATTTGGTGAAAACTACGTTTCAGATCTTCAATTTATTTTTAAAACAGGTAGCTTGCTCTTGTATCTATCAATTGAGACATTAAACACAATCGTAAGTTAAATACTCTAGGAGATATACCAGTTCGACCCAAACACTAAAAGCGTCTTAACATTCTTTTTTTAGAACTTGTTTTACGTTGCACTGATACAGATAAGTTTCATGACGACGATAAGATAGGAAAGGGGTAGGAGTGGGAAGGAATCGGCCGTAGCCTTAATTAAGGTACAGCTCCAGCATTTGCTTGATGTGGAAATGGGAAACCACTGGAAACCATCTTCAGGGCTGCCGACAGTGGGGTTCGAACCCACTATCTCCCGGATGCAACCTCACAGCTGCGCGTCCCTAACAGCACTGCCAGTTCACTCGGTAACATCTTTCTTTTCATATACCAGTTGTAGAGGAACGTAAGTCTACGTCAAAAGCCGAGCTTTCATCAGGACAAAGCATTTGAAGGTCTGTTGCTATTAGTAAGCTTAGGAAATGCTTCAAGGAACGTGGAAATCGATTGAGCGAATCATGACCAAATTATTCAAGGCCCCCTACTGACTGAACTGTCCGGCTCCATGGCTAAATGGTTAGCGTGCTGGCCTTTGGTCACAGGGTTCCCGGGTTCGATTCCCGGCAGGGTCGGGAATTTTAACCATAATTGGTTAATTCCGCTGACACGGAGGCTGGGTGTAGGCCCTATGTGTCGTCGTCATCATCATTTTATGTTCACTACGACGTGCAGGTCGCCTACGGGGGTCAACTCAAAAGATCTGCACCGGGCGAGCCGAACTTGTCCTCGGACACTCCCGGCACTAAAAGCCATACGCCATATCATTTCATTTTTACTGACTGAACTTGAAGATTACCCGGCTGTGCTGTGGTAGTCGGGAGGGAAGTTAATGACTCATCGCCCTCAGCCGACAGTTTCTGGAGTGCGTCACGCTTTGCCATGGTGGTGGTACGTTTCTATTTTTGGAATAGAGGTCTCCATGTATTTGACAATTTGAAGCCTTCGCTGTTAAAGTTATTTCGACACAGCTCTATCTCTATGACATCCCTCACAAATCAAGCATAGTAGTATTTTACAGGCGCGATGACCCTCGCCTGGTCAAAAAGGATTTGTTGTGGTCTGTACTATTGAAGTGTTCTGCTATGGTAGACTGGCTTACAGCATTTTCTGTTAAAAATCGCGCCTGTAAAAGACTACCATGCTCGACTTTTGAGACAAGCCCTCGATTATCCTTATTGTTCCTAACTTTATCCCGATTGAAATCAACTTTCAACCTTCAGTATTCAATATTCATTGACTTGGCCCTCAACGGGCGACTTAAACGCACTCTACAGTGTGATGGTAGTAGTGCCAGACCTGTAGCTTAGATCCTTTACAACAGTACAAATATGACCTAGGCCACCTTAGCTCAATTGGTAGGGCAACCGACGTGAAATCGGGAGGTTGTGGGTTCGGATCTTACTGACGTCCGGTGGGCCAGTTTTGTTCTGTACTTAACGTTTCTTCAACACGTACTATATGTACGTGATACGACTTAATAGGTTGTAAGTTGATTACAATGATGTCGTGGAAATTCAATCTTCATTTATCCCGATTACCTCAGGTCGGCATTTTGTGTGGATTAAGCTTTCCCTGAATCCAACGCTATGTGGAGGGATACATTAATTATGGCGTGTTTCTGCGATGGTAACTAGTGTTATGTATTAGATGGGCACGAAGATGTCTGTTAAGACGTACACAAACACGCAGTTCTCAAGGTCGAGGAATTAACCAGACATGGTTACAATCCCAAGTCTGGTCAGCAATCGAACTCACGTCCCTCTGAACCTACGGCCACTGCACTGACCATTCTGCCAAGGAATGGCATGCCCAAGATCATTGAGTACACGAAATATTATGAATAGATTTGACCGCTATCGTTGAGTATACGAAATATCATGAATAGATATGACCCGATCGTCGAATAAATCTGTTTGGTGGGGACATAGTCCGTTCGTATTGTATTGCATACAACAGGAATATTCAGCCTGGGGAGGCCGCAACCCGCTGGTTATCAGCGATAACACAGGTGTCCTTGCACTGGAATTGTTAGGAGTTAACCCGGCAACAAGAATAACGGTCGAGAGGATTCGTCGTGCTGACCACACGACACCTCGTAATCTGCAGTCCTTCGGGCTGAGCAGCGGTCGCTTGGTAGGCCAAGGTATTTCAAGGGCTGCAGTGCCATGTGGGGAGGGGGGGGGGCCTTAACCCGGCAACTTGTCCGTCCACGCCGTTAAGTGGCTGTACGTTCTAAATGGCGATACGAATGGAACTTTTTCCCACCAGAAGGATTCAGTTTAGTTAAGGGAATAATCTATATATATAAAATAACTTGTCCTGACTGACTGACTGACTGACTGACTGACTGACTGATTCATCATCGCCGAGCCAAAACTACTGGACATAAAGAGATGAAATTTTGGGGATATATTCATATTAAGACGTAGGTGCTCGCTAAGAGAGGATTTTTGGATATTCCTTCGCTAAGGGGGTGAAAACGGGGGTGAAATTTTAAAATGAGTTGCTCTATATCTCAAAACTTTAAACGTTTACAGATGTAAAAATTGGTATTTAGAATCTTCTTTAAAAATAAGGAAACACGTATTTTTTTGTTTTCAGAAAATCCCAATAGGAGGGGTGAAAAAGGGTGAAAATGGGGAAAAATGGGTTGAATGCCTTTAGTCAGGATACCGGTACCTATATCTCAGAAACTGAAGATATTACAGACCTGAAAATTGGTACTTTTGATCTCTTTTAAAAATAAAGAAACACGTAATTTTTTGTTTTTGGAAAATCCAATTAATGGGAGGGTGAAAAGGGGGTGAATTTTTAAAATGAGTGAATCTATATCTCCAAACTTTTAAAGTTTGCAGATGTAAAAATTGGTATTTAGAACCTTCATTAAAAATAAAGGAACACGTATTTTTTGTTTTCGGAAAATCGCAATAGGAGGAGTGAAAAGGGGCTAAAAAGTGGTTGAATGCCTTTAATGAGGCTTTATATATATCAGAAACTGAAGATATTACAGACCTGAAAATTGGTGTTTGGGATCTCCGTTAAAAACAAAGAAACACGTATTTCTTTGTTTCTGGAAAATCCAATTTAGGGGGGGGGGGTGAAAAGGGAGTAATATTTTAAAATGTGTATCTATCTCAAAATTTTTAAAGGTTATATATGTGAAAATTGGTATTTAGAATCTCCTTTAAAAATAAATAAACACACGTATTTTTTCGTTTCTGGAAAATCCAAATATTGGGGGGTAAAAAGGGGGAGGGTAAATTTTTTAAAATGTGTGTGTATACATCTTAAAACTTTAAAATTTACAGATGTAAAAATTGGTAGTTAGAATCTCCTCTAAAAATAAAGGAAAGCGTATGTTTTGTTTCCTGTAAATCCCAATAGGAGGGGTGTAAAAGGGTGAAAAATGGGTTGAATGCCTTTAATGAGGATACATATATCTCAGAAACGAAAGATATTACAGAACTGAAAATTTGTATATGGGATCTCCTTTAAAAATAAAGAAATACGTATTTTTTAGTTTTGGAAAATCCAATTAATGGCGGTTAAACAGGAATGACAAATTGGGTGAATTTTTAAAAGACTATATCTACAGAATATCTTGGAAACGTAAAATGTTACAGACGTAAAAAGTGGGTGTTTGTAATCTCCTGTAAATCTAAAGAAACATAGGTGATTTGTGTTTGGAAACTCCACTTAAGGGGAACTCAAAAGGGGTGAAATTTTAAAATGAGAATTTTTACAGTTTATCTCAAAAAACTTAACATGTTACAGAAGTGAAAAATGGTATTTTTTTATCTCTATTAAACATAAAGAAACGTGTATTTTTAGCTTTCGGAAATACCACTTGGGTGCAGGGGGGGGGGGGTAAAAGCGACTGAAAATGGTGTTGAATTCTTTTAATTAGGCTACTGATATCTCAAAAATGAAGATGTTACAGACGTGAAATTTGATATTTGCAATCTGCTTTAAAAATAAAGAAACACGTATTCTCGGAAAATCCAATGAAGGGGGGGGGGGTGAAAGAATTGAAAAATTAATTGAATTAATTGAATGAGAATACATACATCTAATAAAAACTAAAGTTGTTACAGACGTGAAAATTCGTATTTGGATCTCCTTTAAAAACAAAGAAAAACGCGTTTTGGGGGGAAACCACCTTGGAGGGCGGGAGTGTAAAGGAGTTGAATTCCTTTCATGAGGACACATAAATCAAAAACTGAAGAAGTTAGAGTCGTGATAATTGGTATTTAGAAGATCCTTTACTATTAAAGAAACAAGTATTTTTTGCGGGAAAATTCACTTAGGGGGGGGGGGGGAGTAGTGTGAAATGAAGTGAAAAAAGTAAATTATTTTTTATGGGGATACTTATATCTCAAAACTGAAGGTAATAGACGTGAACATTGGTGTTTGAAATCTTCTTTATACATAAGAAACAAGCCTTCTTTTAATTTTTTAGGGGGGGGGGGGTGCCGGTAAATAAACTTAACGGCGGTGGGGTGTAGAAGGAGGTGAGACCAATTGATTTTACTGTTCTTAATGTACTTATAAGGATCCTCGGCAGCGCGCCGGCCTCTCACAGCTGGGTTCCGTGGTTCAAATCCCGTTCACTCCATGTGACATTCGTGCTGGACAAAACGGAGGCGGGACAGGTTTTTCTCCGGATACTCCGGTTTTCCTGTCATCATCCATTCCAGCAACACATAATCATAATGATGATAATAATAATAATAATAATAATAATAATAATAATAATAATAATAATAATAATAATAATAATAATAATGTTCCGGACCGTCGTCAAATGTGCGGACCGCGCTGGAAACGGCTCCTGGACGGGTAATGACTAAGAATGCAGTCCGGCCGCGGGTTCAGTGCCTTCTAGGCACCCAATATTACACTACGCCGGATCTCCTGAAGGATTTTATCCATATTAAAAATGATTATAGGAAAAGATGGCAAAGATTTACGGACCCAATTGACCGGGAGGAATACCTGAGCCTAGCCCGGGAAGTACGAAATCGATTGCTGGAAAAGAAGATTGAAAAATGGGAGGAAACATGCCGTAATCTAATAGAAAACGAGTCAGATCGGGAATTTTGGTGGGTTCTCGCAGAAAACGAGTCAGACCGCGAATTTCGGCGGATTATATATCTAAAACAATAAGCATTCAATTATAAATTTCAGTATAATACCGTAGCGAAGCACGGGTATCTTGCTAGTATTTGTATATGCGTATTTACACTTACCATGGATTGTCCCCATCCAACGAATGTAGCCGTACTGTTGGTAGCAATCAGTTGTCCTCGACCTGGAAGCTTGATTACTCTGCGGGTTTCATCAATTGAAAGTGGAGGTGATACCTAAAAGAGAGAACGTTTTTGCTTAGAGGATTTAAGATGACATACACCCATTTGAATTAATATGCGTGTGAGAAGAAAGATGTCCCTTGCATTTAACTTGTTTACCTTGTTGGTTATTCCTCTAGCGCAACTTCGCTCTCGAACTGAGTGGTGTACCACACTGACAAATAGTGAATCGGAGTTTTTAACCATTTAAATCGGGCAATAACTGGTGACAGAGGATGAGGTGCTCACTCAAGCCCCGTTAATTGCACATGTAGGTAGTAGCCAATATGCATATTGTTGTAGAAGAATGATCGAAGAATTGACAGAAAATGGAGAACCTTTCTTTAAAAAAAAAGAACACTTCGAACATACTTATGTACTTAAATAAGATCTATCCATAGAATTGGTGTGGAATGTCGAACTAATTAAATATTGACAGAAAATTGGAATGTAATGATAGAAAAATGGAAATACCGCCATTTGGATGAGATGGGACAGAATATTAACCAAATAGGGAAAGTGAGTTTTTGTAGTAAACTTAGCATCAGATGGCGATAGCCTACAAGACGAATGTTTATTACCAAGTTTGATCAAACGTTTGCAAAGAAATTCACAGAATAATTCTTCAAAAGAAATACCTTCTAACCAGAGTTTTGAAAGTTGAATTCAAGTCTTATATTTTCTCGGTCCTGTAATATGATCTTTATAAACTGAACTATTAATAATTTGTTGTCCATGAGATGTAAATTATATTTACGTTGAAATGAGGGCTTTAACAGCATATTAGATTGACCCTATCGAAATTCTACAAATTTATCTTTATGAAACACGTTCAAGAAGTAAATAGCATGTTCTTAATGATGGAAATAATTTATAAATGCTTTCTGTAAATGATAAACAACGGATCTCATACACATTGCATCAAATGCTCTTTTAAAGTGCTTCTTACGCTGAAGTTCGTCTTTGGTGTAAGGTTTATAACTTTAGCATAAATTTCAGCGCAGTATTCATTTGTGTGGTTATGAATAGAAAAATGTAGAAAAAAGTCAATACATCATTTGAAGATTTAAATTTAAATTTAGATTTAAATTTGAATTTAGATTTAAATTATTCTCCATTAATTTGTGAAACAATATCTTCTTACGTTGTTATCTGAATACTAAATGTATAATGCTGGATATTTCTGAATCTAGTCGTTTAGGTGACAGTAATATTCTTTAGCAATTAAGTACGAAATCCGAGAATCCTAATTCATCTCTTTTGGTCTGTAAGCATTTAAACAACCAAATTACCTTAAATTCTGACCAAAGCGGATTAGAAAACGAAGTAATAGATGGTATTAGTGATCACGAAGCTGTTTATGTCGTAGTTAAAAATAAATGTGAAAGAAAGAAAGGTATTAAAATTAGGACTAGTAGGCAGTACCATATGGCTGGCAAAACAGGCATGAGGGAGTTTTTAAAAAGTAACTATGATCGCTGGGAAACGGTAAATAAAAATGTAAACAGGCTCTGGGATGGGTTTAAAGCAATTGTTGAGGAATGTGAAAATAGGTTTGTACCTTTAAATGTGGTAAGGAATGGTAAAGATCCACTATATTATAACAGAGAAGTAAAGAGACTAAGAACGGGGTGCAGGTTGGAACGAAATATAGTTAGAAATGGCTATGGAAGTAAGGAGATATTGAAGGAACTTACTAGGAAATTGAATCTAGCAAAGAAGGCAGCTAAGCATAATTGGTGGTCATACAAATTTGAGTGAAAAATGGAAGGGTATGTAAGGGTACATTAAGAAAGAAAGAGGTTCCAAGAAGGACATTCCAGGAATCATTAATGAACAAGGGGAGTGTGTTTGCGAGGATCTTCAAAAGGCAGAAGTATTCAGTTAGCAGTATGTAAAGATTGTTGGTTACAAGGATAAAGTACAGATAGGGGAGGTGAGTAATACCAATGAAGTATTAAAATTTACCTATGATAACAATGACATTTACAGTAAGATACAAAATTTGAAAACTATAAAAGAAGCTGGAATTGATAAGATTTCTGGGGATATACTAAAGGCAATGGGTTGGGATATAGTACCATATCTGAAATACTTATTTGATTATTGTTTGGTTGAAGGAGCTATGTCCGCCTCTGTGGTGTAGTGGTTAGCGTGATTAGCTGCCACCCCCGGAGGTCCGGGTTCGATTCCCGGCTCTGCCACGAAATTTGAAAAGTGGTACGAGGGCTGGAACGGGGTCCACTCAGCCTCGGGAGGTCAACTGAGTAAAGGTGGGTTCGATTCCCACCTCAGCCATCCTGGAAGTGGTTTTCCGTGGTTTCCCACTTCTCCTCCAGGCAAATGCCGGGATGGTACCTAACATAAGGCCACGGCCGCTTCCTTCCCTCTTCCTTGTCTATCCCTTCCAATCTTCCCCATCCCCCGCAAGGCCCCTGTTCAGCATAGCAGGTGAGGCCGCCTGGGCTAGGTACTGGTCATTCTCCCCAGTTGTACCCCCGACCAAGAGTCTGAAGCTCCAGGACACTGCCCTTGAGGCGGTAGAGTTGGTATCCCTCGCTGAGTCCGAGGGAAAAACCGAACCTGGAGGGTAAACAGATAATGATGATGATGATGAAGGAGCTATTACAAATGAATGGAGAGTTGCTATAGTAGCCCCTGTGTACAAAGGGAAGGGTGATAGACACAAAGCTGAAAATTACAAGCCAGTCAGTTTGACATGCATTGCATGTAAGCTTTGGGAAAGCATTCTTTCTGATTATATTAGACATGTTTGCGAAATTAATAAGTGGTTTGACAGAAGGCAGTTTGGGTTTAGGAAAGGTTATTCTACTGAAGCTCAGTTTGTAGGATTTCAGCAAGATATAGCAGATCTCCTGGATTCAGGAGGCCAAATGGACTGCAATGCGATTGACCTATCTAAGGCACTTGATAGGGTAGATCATGGAAGACTACTGGCAAAAATGAGTGCTATTGGACTAGAAGAAAGAGTGACTGAATGGGTGGCTATATTTCTAGAAAATAGAACTCAGAGAATTAGAGTAGGCGAATCTTTATCTGACCCTGTAATAATTAAGAGGGGAATTCCTCAAGGCAGTATTATTGGACCTTTATGTTTTCTTATATATATATATCAATGATATGTGTAAAGAAGTTGAATCAGAGATAAGGCTGTTTGCAGATGATGTTATTCTGTACAGAGTAATAAATTACAAGATTGTGAGCGGCTGCAGGGTGACCTCGATAGTGTTGTGAGATGGACGGTGGGCAATGGTATGATGATATACGGGGTTAAAAGTCAGGTTGTGAGTTTCACAAATAGGAAAAGTCCTCTCAGTTTTAATTACTGCGTTAATGTGGTGAAAATTCCTTTTGAGGATCATTATAAGTACCTAGGTGTCAATATAAGAAAAGACCTTCATTGGGGTAATCACATAATTATGATTGTTAATAAAGGGTACAGATCTCTGCACATGATTACGAGGGTATTTAGGGGTTGTAGTAAGGATATAAAGGAGAGGGCATATATGTCTCTGGTAAGACCCCAACTAGAATATGGTTCCAGTGTATGGAACCCTCACCAGGATTACTTAATTCAAGAACTGAAAAACATCCAAAGAAAAGCAGCTCGATTTGTTCTGGGTGATTTCCGACAAAAGAGTAGCGTTACAAAAAAGTTGCTAAGTTTGGACTGGGAAGACTTGGGAGAAAGGAGACGAGCTGATCGATTAAGTGGTATGTTCCGAGCTGTCAGTGGAGAGATGGCGTGGGAGGACATCAGTAGACGAATAAGTTTGAGTGGTGTCTTTAAAAGTAGGAAAGATCACAATATGAAGATAAAGTTGGTATTCAAGAGAACAAATTGGGGCAAATATATTTTAGGGATTGGAATAACTTACCAAGGGAGATGTTCAATAAATTTCCAATTTCTTTGCAATCGTTTAAGAAATAGCTAGGAAACAACAGATAGGGAATCTGCCACCTGGGCGACTGTCCTAAATGCAGATCGGTGGTGTTCGATTGATTGAATTAATACCGTTTAGAATCATTTTCCTTTCAGTGGCATGTAGAAGTACTGATAAGTTCGGTATGGAATAAAGTGTGGAAGAAAGTACGAAATAAACAATTACCGTCACCTAAAATGGTAACAACCTGCCGTTCCATGACTAAAAGACCCTTGCGAAGGAGTTGCAAGTATCAGCGCTTATTACTGGTTGTTTTGATTCACAGCACGGATTGTGTTATTACCGTGACCTAAAACGTTTAAATTCAATGGTAGTTGCACGAAGGGCAACGCAGCAATAAAATCTATTTATATATGCAGCACAATAACCTCATAAAGAAGGTACACCTTCTGGCGCTCGTCACCGATTGTTTTGATTCACAGCAATAAATTAACTGTAAATTCAAATGCACTGTAAACTAAAACGCTGGGATTGCACGGCTGTTCTAGAAGAAGTCATAGCAAAAAGAGAATCTTCGGACTACATGCAGCATAACACAGGAACATTTAAACGGTAAACATCAGGGAGGAAAATAATGCAAAAAAGTAAAATGGTAGAGACAACTCAATTTTTCCTCTTTTAATTAGGCGTTAGTGCTGACGGGAAGTTTAGAAACTCGTTGCACGTCATCTTAGGTACATCACATAAATCGGTTCAGTAGAATCCACATGCAGACTGTTCCAAATACAGTCATTTTGGCATGGCGAAAGCCACAGTAGTGTGAAAAATTATTATTATTAATAATAAATAAATATAATAATAATAAATATTATAATTATAATAATAGTAATAACAAGATTAAGATGAACCACCAACAAAGGAAAAAGTCAAGGAGCCCTTGAAAATCTCAAAAACCACTGGGCAATTAGAGAGGACTCAATAACGGCAGAAATGTTGAAATGGGTAGAACCGGAAATCTTAGATGATCTTCACCAAATCATCAAGGAAATCTGGGAGAAGGAGACAATCCCAGAAGAATGGAAAACAGCACTTATCCATCCGCTGCATAAGAAGGGGACAATCAGGATGTCAACAACTATAGGGGTGTGTCTCTCCTCCCGATCGCCTATAAAATCCTCTCAAAACTGCTTCTTAATAGAATAGAGGCGAATCTGGATCAACAACCACTGTAGGGGAATACCAAGCAGGGTTTAGGAAAGGTCGCTCCTGTATCGAGCAAAAATTCAACCTGAAGTCTATACTCCTCCACAGAATGTTGAGTGGTAAGAAAATTGTGGTGTCGTTTATAGACTTCAAAAAGCCTTCGATTCGGTGGACAGACAGACTTTGGATAAAATCATTAGGGAATTTGGAGTCAAAACCAAACTGGCAAATATAATCAAAGAGACCCAACAGGCACAACCTCCAAGGTTAAATTTTTCGGGCATCTCTCACAGTAATTTGAAATCAAGACAGGCGTGAGGCAAGGTGATGGACTATCCCCACTCCTATTCAGCGGTGTCCTAGAAAAGGTAGTGAGAATATGGAACTCAGAACTGAACATCAAAGGATGATCCCGATCTGTGTAGGGAGAAAATCAGGAGGGATTAAAGTCAACTGCTTGGCTTTTGCTGACGACTTTGCTATACTATCAGAAAGTCCAGAGGTCGCAAAAAAATCCAGATTAACCTCTTAGAAAGAATCGCAAGCCAAACAGGACTGAGGATCTCCGCAGAAAAGATACGATTTATGACGAACATTAAAGATAGACCAAAATTCCTGGAAACAGAGATAGGACGGATATAAATGGTCAAGAAGTTCAAGTACCTTGGTGAGACGATACAGGGGAATGGACTAGAAAAGCTACAGTGGGAGATCGGATCTCAAAAATGGAGAGAGCATACGGCTTGACAAAAAGCATCTACAATGAGAAGTGCTTATCCTGGAATTGCAAATTAAAACATTACAACACCGTGGTCAAAACAGAATGCCTGTATGATAGTGAATGCCTGTCCATGAACTACATGCTGGAGAAGCTAGAGGACCTGGAAAGAAGAATCTTCAGAAAAATTATGGGAGATATCCAAACGGAAAAAAGGATGGAAACTTCGGAGCAACGAAGAAGTTTACCAGAAGGTGAAAAGAATCTCAGAGACCATGAAGAAAAGGAGGCTGGCGTTTCTTGGACATCTGTACAGAATGAACGCAAACAGACTTTCAAACATATATTTGATTACTTCTGGAGAAAAAAGACCACTACGGCATGGAATAAAGAAACGAGAAGGATATGGAGAGGTTAAGCATCTTGGAAGACCAGCTGTTAGAAAGAAATACGTTTAGGAACACACTGAAGAATTTGGAAGGTGTTCAAGCGGCAGGAAGGACTAAGAAGACCGGAAGAGCCTGGAAAGATGAACAACGGAAGCAGCCCAGCGAACACATGAAGGAGTATTGGTCACAGAAAAAACTCCGCACGAAGAGAATTAAATTAAGTTGTAGCGTGATCCTTAGAGATCCATTCGCTTGTATAAAAATAGACGATATTTTCTAGTTTTTTAAGGAAATTCAGATTTAGAGGTGAAAATCAATGGCAGTTTGAAATGAATTTCTTCCTACCTGAAGGACTGCAATGTCATTGCGAGCTGTCAGGAAGGAGAAATCAGGGTGCATGATGACTCTTTTCAGTTGATGAACACTTCCTCCGATGTCGAGACGATCACTACCGGCCAGGATACTGAGATCTGACATGGAGAACCTGGTGAGAATAAGACATACAGTATTAAGCTGCATTCCAGTGCAACATAATGATCTTTAAATGTATCATATTGCAATGGTTTTATGAATGCTTTCACAGTCAGGAATACTGGAGAGTTTAGTCTTTTGGGTTCATCCCGACGAAAACTGCTGAAATACTTGACTTTTCCGCATGGGGCTGAAGTGATAGCAAATTTCGCAATGAAGAAGGTATTGCTGTTTTATTTTTATCATAGAAATAGTAAGTTTCTATCATCACTGTTACCGTATTTTTGTGGTAGGTAGAGGTGAAAGAAGGTGCGGGGGTGAACAGGTCTCAAGCTACGAAATTAAAGTTAATTTAAAATTTAACAAGGTTATATTTTCTTTCCAAAATTCAGAAAAAACACGAATGGCAGGTACAGAGTAGCAAGGTAACAAATTACAAGTACAGTATTCACAAGATTTGGGTTTCGAGCCCCTAACTCACAATTCTTGGGCAATTAGCCCAACTTTACCCCAAAACAAGTTTCAACAGAGGGGCAGAAAACCCCATTCATGCCCAGGAGCACTTGCTCCAAATTACACAGTAAGGCCTCCTTGAGGCGCGCAGAAAACAAAATTTTCAAGAAAGAGCAACTTGCTCTCAAAATTTAAGCCTGTCAAAGGCCACACCAAATTCCACCTTCAAGCTGTCCTCTAAGGACATATACACAGGGGTAAAATACCCAACCTACTGAGGTCCATTAAGTGAGAAAAAGGTTAATTACATGACCTCTAAAATAACAATTTGAGAGGAGGCGATCTGCACTCCTAATACATTTTGTTTAAAACCTAATCTGGCTCTAGGCCGCTAATGCAAGGGCTAATCCCATACTACGGAGGTGACTTTGGAAAAGAACAATTTACATTACATTAAGGAAGAATCGGTTGTGAGAAATAAGTTCACCTCAAAACAATATGAGTGGGAGCTCGAGAGGGTTAAGCACTCTCTATCCCAATACGTAGCTTAAAAGAGAATAGATACTAAGAGTCTTTACATTTTAGGGAAAGGTTACATGGTGAAAAAGCTTCGGACCCGCCCCGAGAGTTAAACTGCTGAGCTAGCAAGAAAAGAAGTTATTATACGGCCATTACCTGGTTGTTGAACTGCTGTCCGAAGAAAGAGGCGCTTCCCGCCCCCTGCTATGTACTTTACACACTGAAAGATGGTAGAGAAGTGGCGCAGAGATCCTAAAATCAGCAGTTTATATACTCTCGCGGAAAGTTCGAGGCGTTCCAGGGAAGAAAACACCCGCCCACAATCATTTATTGGTTAGGGTTAAGCAGCATATCCAGTTTGAAGAAGAAACCCCTTATTGGTCGTAAATTAATTAAGGAAATTCGGGATTGGCTAAATTCAAAACAAGGGGAAAGAAAGGGGAATACAGCCAACTTAAACAATACCAGAAAGAAATTTAACAAGAAACAAACTTTTGACATGAAAATTTCTCCAAAAAACAGTTCTTTCACCTTGCACTAGGGTGCACTATTGCAGTTCTTCAGTAGTGTCCTCTAGAAGAGAAAGTTCACACTTCTTACTACAAACAAAACAAAAATACGTCGAAAACGACCCGGTTCAGAAACTTCAAAATGTCCAAGTAGTGACATCTTCTGAGAAACTTGAAAATTAACACCTTAAATAAAGTTCAGACTTCCTCCAGAAGGGGAGTTTCAACTGGCGCAAAGTTTGAATTAGCGGCGTGGAGGTGTACCGCCCGGTACAATCACCAAGCATGAAACTGAATATGATACGCTGGTACTTTGAAAAATTATTTTTCCTGGAAGGTTTACTATAATATTTCAAATAACGTACCACTTGCTTTAAAAATATATTGTTCTTAAAATTCTCATCGCAAAGCCTCGGTCTCTTAGAGGAACGTACTTCTATGCCTTTTGGTGAAAAAGTTCTCTACAGGGGCACTTGAAGGAAAGCTTGTTTAATGTTAGGAACATCCCCAAAAGTGATGCATATTGTAGGGTAAGTTTGAAGTATTTGGAAATATGAGCGAAGTAAATAAAAATGGTGCGTGGCCTCTGAAGAGATCTGGTGCAGATATTTTGAGCCTATAAGTCTATGAGAATGGTGCCCTACTTATGGTGAATTCTAATGATGAAGACGGAACGCACACACCCAGCCCTCAAGCCATCGGAATTAACCTATGAAAGTTCAAATCCCGACCCCACCGGCAATCGGACCTAGTACCCCCTGGACCCAAAGGCCAGCACGCTGACCATTTAGACATGAGGACAGACACTGGAGGGGTAAGAAAGTACGTCATCGAGGACTGGTTCTAGAACTGAGAAAAGTTATCTTAATCATGATTTAATTTCCTTCCGCTTCTGCTTCCATGAGATATATATATATATATTGATTACTAGAATGTAACGGTATCCCCTGCCTGTCGTAAGAAGCGACTAAAAGGGGCCCCAGGTTCTCTAAACTTTGGAGCGTGGGTTGGCGACCACGAGGCCGTTAGCTGAGTCCTGGCATGAGTTCCACTTACTTGTGCAGGCTCCTCACTTTCATCTATCCTATCCGACCTCCCTTGGTCAACTCTTGTTCTTTTCCGACCCCGACGATATTAGGTTCTCGAGGCCTAGGGCCTTCTTGGCCCTTGTCTTCCTTTGGCCGATATCTTCATTTTGGAAGTGTCGGATCCCTTCAATTTTTTTTCCTCAGATTAGTGATAACACTAAAACATAGTGGATGGTTGCCTAGTTGTACTTCCTCTTAAAACAATAATCACTACCACCACTAATCAAGGGTATATAATATACAAGTTCACTGTTACTCGGGAAACGCGCGTTCCCTTTGGATTCGTTAGTAATTTTTCGGCCTAATTAAAATATTTTTTATGTTTTACTGCGTTTTCAAATTCCTTTCTTGAATAAATAATTTTGTTTTTATTTGAAATTTATTGAGGAAAGCAACGGGAAGCTACATCCCTCCCCCATTTTTTCTAGTATGCTTCTTCATTGACCCCTAGGCTATCTATGACAGCTGTTGGCGGAACTGTGGAGGATCAAACCAGCCTTCGGGCTGAATACCCAACATACAAGGAGTAAATTACAAGTAAAAATTATATTTTGTGAAAAGTAACGATTGCAATTAAAAATTCGTAAAATGGTATTCGATACAAGTCATTCCCTTTACTTTCCAACTCTGGTCGTCACCTTGCCCATTATAATGACGTTTCTGGATGTTTAGAGCTTGTATTTCTGATTTCGGTATTGTTTGTTTTGCCGCATACTGCTCGTACATCGTCGTTACGCCTGCGAAAGCCGCTATGTGATAATATAGTACGAGAAATACTAACCCGCAGCACATATATCATACGAGCGACAATTGCTTGAAATTGCTCACACGGTATTGAACCTTAGATGACAGAACCTCACCGGGAAAAGGTCTAAGCTGAAATATTTCACACGGGGCGGTTTCCGCAGGCGCAAAAAACGACGTATGAAATTGAAACATTTGGTAGAGTGTAAAATGAACGTAAGGCAGTAATGGTACAGTGAGTAGCTCTAATGAAAATCAATTTCTAGGTTACGTGAATGATCTTGATCCAATGATGTTGATCCACGAAATAACACTGTAATATTTGTCACCAATGAAAGGTAATCACTGATTTACTCAACTAAAGTCTCAAATCGGAGGTTGATTAAGAAATACCGTCGTTATTAGCGAGAAATATGTATACGTATTTACGAGCTGTAAAAGAGACTTCATTATGTTGCATTCCGCTGCTCGCGCCGTCTTTTGTTTCTTTCTTGAGGTCCAGGTCTGGCAGCGATGAATGGGAGTGCTATGTCTGTGAATTCTCATTCTTTTCCAATATGTCCAGCGCGGGTATTTTGTTGAATGAAAATTAGCATGATCCCTGGACCAATTCATATACATATATAGGCTACATTTTAAAAGGAAAATATACCGAGCTTGATAGCTGCAGTCGCTTAATTGCGGCCAGTGTCCAATAATCGGGAGATAGTGGGTTCGAGCCCCACTGTCGGCAGCCCTGAAGATGGTTTTCTGTGGTTCCCCATTTTCACACCAGGCAAATTCTGGGGCTGTACCTTAATTAAGGCCACGACCGCTTCCTTCCACTTCCTAGACCTTTCCTATCCCATCGTCGCCATAAGATATATCTGTGTCGGTGCGACGTTAAGAAAAATAGCAAAAAAAAAAGGAAAACAGCATGATCCCTGGACCAATAAATCGTTTATTGAATCAGCTGGGGCACATGAAGTGACAGCGCTTCAAATTACAGCGAATGAGAAAAATCAATAAAGTGACACCAAAGATCTTCAGTGAGCAAAGACATCACTCACGACAGTGTTAGACAAACAAAACACTTACGGAAGCGCTGCGACGTAGCAGAAATAGTAGTAGTAAGGCAGTAAAGTATGTATTAAATAAAATATTTCTTATTATTACTTAACCAACCTCCGATTTGAGACTTTATTTGAGTAAATTTTGTGGTTCAACAACATTCACGTAACCCAATTTCTAATAACACAATGTAGAACTAAATGTCTTGCAAATTATAATGTTAAAGTGACATAGGGAATGGAAAGTAATTATAATTATTATTTGAGGAAAAAAACAGGGTATTTACGAATGGAAACTGGTGCATTGACATTAAAGAGATGGTATTATGAGATATGAGGGGCTGCCTGGCCGAGGCGGTAAAGGCGTACTCGGTTCGCCCGGAAGGACGTGGGTTCGAATCCCCGTCTGGAAGTCGTAAAATATAAGAAATGAGGTTTCCACTTCCGGATGTGCATATGGGCCTGAGGTTCACTCAGCCTACACCAAAAATGAGTACAGGTTAATTCCTGGGGGCAAAGGCGTTCGGGCGTAGAGCTAACCACTCTACCCCATCAAGTGCCGAGGTTACGGATAGTGGAAGCCTTTACCTTCCACCCCTCCAAGGGCCTTCATGGCCTGTACGGAGAGGAATTTGCTTTTTTATTATGAGATAAGATTCATAAGCGCTGGTAGACAAAACCTAATTTTCTTCAGTGACCTCTAAGGGTGTGTAATATATCGGCAAGTTTCTATAGTCAAGTTTGCATCACTGACAGGGGTTATAATGTTCGTTTTCTTACTGCTCGCTTTTGCTTGACTACCTTCAAAGGTGTGTTGTATCATGTAGACCACAAGATCGACCCTTATCTCATTCACGAAGTTTTCTGTCTGAACTATTACACATTCAACTAATCGTATTACATGAAAAAATCAACTTTAGTTTTCATAAACGAAATATATGCGTAAATTCTGTTATTCTTATTCATTTTGTAAGTCCTATGTACGTACAATATGAATATGCAAAGGTATGACTAGATTTGCACCGCAAACTAACACTAGTGCAAAGTTACATGATTTTTTAAAAATACATCTGTGTAATGGTAAGAGTAGTGTAGATGAATAATTCAAACATTTTTCAGTTGCTAAGTGCATGTTGTTAAAACATTTTGGCTATGTCTGCTTTTACTCTTATTCGTGTGTGCAACTGTTCTCAAAATGAACTGTGCCAAGTCAAATACAAATTATATTTGATCGACGAACATAGGTTGGTGCTGCTAAAGATATCATTAACTGAAATAAATCCTAATTTTAGTGAACTAATTGGAGATGAAATAAAAAAAGAAATACAACTAAAAGTAACATTACCGGGCGAGTTGGCCATACGGTTAGGGGCACGCAGCTGTGAGCTCGCATCCGGGAGATAGTGGGTTCGAATCCCACTGTCGGCAGCCCTGAAGATGGTTTTCAGTGGTTTCCTATTTTCACACAAGGCAAATGCTGGCGTTGTACCTTAATTAAGGCCACGGCCGCTTCCTTCATATTCCTAGGCCTTTCCTGTCCCTCCGTCGTCATAAGACCTATCTGTGTCGGTGCGACGTAAAGCAAATAGCAAAAAGAAAGTAAAATTTTTAAATTCTTTATTTGTTTGCTGTAGTCTAAAGTATGACGTTACACCACTGTGTTCTAAATTACATATAAACCATTTGTATAAGAACCAGCAACCGCTATATTAACTCATTGTCTGTTTGTGGCTCCACCTAACGGTTCGCTTCGAATTACACGGTGTTCGCCCACTTTGCGGGTATCCTAACAAGTGTTTCGGGGTTTACCTGTAGAGATTGCGCTGAAATGAAAGACTTACTTTACTTCGCAAATCTAATACATTCGGAGAGAGAAAGGAACTCGAGTTAATCAAGGAGGGATAGGAACGATGAAGAAGAGAACCTTGGCATATGTAAGGAGGAACAATTTCGGACTCGGATAAAGTTTTGTGATGGCCACTCAACGTTCACAATGTTTGAGTTACGGGAGGGGTCTGTCCTTTTACAATTTGATTTACGCCTACCGACACAGATAAGTCTTATGGCGACGATGGGATAGGAAAGGGCGGCCTTAATGATGGTACAGCTTTGCGCTTAGGGTCGCGCAGCTATGAGCTTGCATTCGGGAGATAGTGGGTTTTGCGTGATTCCCATTTTCACACCAGGCAAATGATGGAGTTGTACTTTAATTACGGCCACTCCTATCCCATCGTCACCATAAGACCTATCCGTGTCGGCGTGACTTAAAGAAAATTGTAAAAAATGGTAATAACAATTTTCATCCCCATTATGATCACAATTGTACAAACTGAGAAGTAATTAAAGTTTATTGGTACTTACGATCCAACGCACTGTGCACCCGTCATGACCCATTCTGAATTCAAGATGGACGCTCCACATGTATGATGTCTTCTATATTGTAAAGAGACCTGTAACAAGGATATCAGAATCATCACTAGCAATTAGTGGATTCTATTTACTTTTTCTCTACTCCTGATTATTTTTAGAGACTAGGAATATCTTGTACTTGAATATGTGAAATCTATGCAATTAAAAATACTTTTAATAATAACACTAATATTGGTTTTATGTCTCACTAACTCATTTTCCAGTTTTCTGAGATTTCCATGTGTCAGAATTTTATCCCACTGGAGTTCCTTTACCGGCACGAGGCTGGTGTAGTTGATGATCTTTAAATACGACTGGACTGGGTCTGGATCGAACTCGTCACCTTTGATTCAGAAGACCAACTCTCTACCGGCTGAATATATGCAATTGTAATTAGTTTTGCGGTTTTTCTTGTGTTGCATGTTTTCTTCTTACTTGGAATTCTCGAGTTCGATTTCCGGCTTGTCTAAGGATTTTAATCGTAGAACTAAAATCTGAATGGTCAAGACTGCCAAGGGACAAGGGTGAGAATGTCGTGACACTAGATACGTGAGATTACAATATCTGCAGACCATCTTACATGGCAGCAATCACCAAGGCCGTTAATGGACTTGTAGAGCACTCCCGTCAGGCAGAGCGGAATTAATTTAGTACTGTAGTAATTCAGTGAAGAAACCTTACAAACAGGGAACCATTGCAATCAAATATGTCTGTCAGCGTTGCATATTGAACACCGGGAAACTACACTTCTCTACACGACATTGACATGTAGTTTCATTCCCACGGCAGACGCCGCCTACCCTCATAGGAAGGTCTACGTTACAAGAGCGGCATGAGATTATAATGGTCATACGAAATTATATTTTCTTTACTTGCGAACCGGCCTAACTTAGGACCACACCAATACCACTTCACTTCTTTCCTATCATCCTTTCTTCCTTCATCTTTCTCCACAGTGTCTTCATTCTTTCAGAATGTTGTTCTTTTCTCTCTTCAGTCCATCTTTCCCGTCTGCGCTCTTTCGTTTCTTCCACAAGAACTTTTATGTTGGAAAGTCTTTTCCTGAATTGGTCTCTATCACGACATTCTTCATCTGCAATTCCTAACCTCTTGAGTTCTTCCTTCATCTCTTTGGCAAATCCCCACTGGCTCTTCAAGTAGTATATTTTATTAAAATTTTGTTTATTTAACCTCACTGGATTCATTCTGACCACGTGTCCATAGAATCGCAGCCGTCTTTTCCTTATTGTTGTTTCCAGGTATTCTGTTCTTTTGTATATCTCCTTATTTGATCGTAATCTGTAGATTCCCTCTATCACCCTTGGGCCATAAATACTCCTTAATATTCTCCTTTCAATCTTTAGTAGTTTTTCCAAGTTCGTTAGTATCGCTTGTTTCCACCCCATACAGAATCACTAGTTTTACCAACAGCATCATAATGTCATAGTTTGGCATTAATGGAAAGGATATTATATTTTATTATTTTCATAAAAAATATGAAGTTTAACTCTATGCGTACAATTCCTAACCTCAGAAAGTGTTCGGCTGAAAAAAAATATGCATTTTGATCTAGCTACATTTTGTTTAAGTAGCATGTAACTTACAGTTGCTGAGCTATACACATTTGAATTTCACTTCATTGAAATGTCTGAAATTCGCACCTCTTCCCTTTAATCTTATTTGTTAAATTATACATTAAAGCTTTTTTGGGGGATTAATCCAGTATGAAGGTAACTTTATGGACAATGTTAAACTCAAAACGTACCTGCGTTGAAAACAATTCATCGTCTGGAATTACTCTATTTGATGCATGTTTCTCTCCTGGGGGAGGTGGTGTACGAACAACCGATGCTGTAAAATATGAAAATTTATTTATTTATTTATTTATTTATTTATTTATTTATTTATTTATTTATTTATTTATTTATTTATTTATTTATTTATTTATTGCACACTACAGGACTTAGTGTCCCAATTACAGTGGCAACTACGTCAGATAATCTACAATTAACATGGTGATACTTATATCTAAACTATATTCTACAATTTTATCTAATCTCCTATAATAATGATATAAAATATTAAAGTACTTGTCTAAAAACTAAAGAACCTTAAATTACCTATAATATTGATATAAAATATTAAAGTATTTTTATAAAAACTAAAGAACCTTATGTTAATATGATGGAACAACACACGACAAAGTAAAATGACAAAATAAATGAAGCAATACACGTACAAACATAATATAATATTATATGACAATGTTAGTAATGTCATTAACGTTCATAGGCAATTGTCGGAAATCGAAAACAAAATCTTAACGGAGAAAGGAGGTAAATAATGGGATAAATCTACATAAAGAAATACATGTCATTCGGGATGATTACTTATTACCATTATTTTCTTTACTGCTTGTGAGTTACGAGTAGAAACATATTTGCACCTCTCCCCCCACCACAAGAAAGCGCAGATCTCGAACAACCTTGACTGAGAAATGTTCCATTTACAACCTACCCATTCCATTCTTTCGTCTCACGTACCAACCAGACAACATTAATGTCATTCCCTTGATGATTAAAGTGAGAGTCCTCTATCTATCTGGACTATGGATTTATACAAGGAAATGCTATTTCTCAATTGCAATCCTGAGAAGAAGGGATTGTAAATGGTGAAGATGGTGATGGTGGTTATTGTTTTAAAGGGTAGTAAAGCTAGGTAATCAGCCCCTCTTAACACTAATTGCAAGAAAACTTTGAAGGTTTTTCGGCCTTTCAAGACCTCGGACTAAGTGGTATGTTCCGTACGAGCTGTCAACGGAGAGATGGCGTGGAATAACATTAGTAGACGAATAAGTCTGAGTGGTGTCTTTAAAAGCAGGAAAGATCGCAGTATGAAGATAAAGTTCGAATTCCAGAGGATAGATTGGGGCAAATATGCGTTTAAAGGAAGGGGAGTTAGCGACTGGAATAACTTTCCAAACGAGACGTTCAACAAATTTGCAATTTCTTTGCCACCATTTAAGAAAAGGCTAGGAAAGTATCAGATAGGGAATCTGCAACCTGCGCGACTGTCCTAAATGCAGATCAGTAGTGATTGATTGATTGATTGATTGAACTTCTTTTCTGCAAGTGGTTCAACGTCGCACTAACAAATCGAAGGTTTTCGGCGATACAAGAATGGGATAGGTAGCGGTCGTCGCCTTAATTACGGCAGAGCCTTAAATCGCGACCGCGATTTTAATTCCGACCAGTGTATGTGAGATTTCTGAAGTGAATTTTTATTTTTATTTTTACAATTGGCTTTACGTCGCACCGACACAGATAGGTCTTTTGGCGACGATGGGATAGGAAAGGCCTAGGGTTGGGAAGGAATCGACCGTGGCCTTAAGTAAGGTACAGCCCAGCATTTGCCTGGTATGAAATGGGAAACCACAGAAAAACATCTTCAGGGCTGCCGGCATTGGGGTTCGAACCCACTATCTCCCGGATGCAATCTCACAGCTGCGCGGCCCTAACCGCGCGGCCAACTCGTCCGATAAGTGAAAATTCATATCCGTATAGTATCTGTACTATAGTTCAGTATACTATAGGCATTTGCATGGTGTGAAAAGTGGAAACCACGGAAAAAGATCTTTAGGGCTGTCGACGGTGGAATTCAAACCTACCATTTCCCGAATTCAACCTCACAGCTTCGCGAGACTAACCGCACGGCCAACTCGCTCGGTCTTTCAGAAAAAAATGAGCGTGTCAATGAAAGAAAGAAAAGGTTCGCGAAGGGCGAGATCCATTCTCGGTGACCTCTTTTAGTTGCCTTTTTTGACACGCAGGGGATACAGTGGAAGTATTCTGTTCCCCCGGCTACAGAGGAGAGGGAGAAATCTCAAATCACTCGAAGTTTACTTGTCAGAATAGAGGAAGTGATAGATGACGTCTCACTATTGCGATCGTGTTTTTAATTCCGACCAGTGCATGTGAGATTTCTGAAGTGAAAATTCATATCCCTGTAGAATCTATACTATAGGCATAAGAAAAAAGGAATGGCCACGAAGGGCGTGAAAATGAAGGACTGCCTAGGTCTCGCAAACTTAAACCGTCGGGGTCGGAAGAGAACAAGAGTTGACCAAGGGAGCTCGGAGAGGAAAGATCAAAGTGAGGAGCCTGGCAGAAGTAAATATAAGCAATGCCAGGCTCAGCTACAGAAACCGTGGTCGCCAATCCAGCTCTGAAGTTGAGAGCCCCTGGTCTCCCTACAGGTCACCTCTTACGACAGACAGGCTGCTGTACTCACCCAGAAGGGAAACACTCAATGGAGAAATAGTACTGTTCATATTTTAAAAATAATATTCAGTGAACTATTATTGCGTATGCTATCAAAACAATTATAAGAAGTGGTGGGGGTTATCTCTAAGAATTGTGTCTGTGCACAGGAAGCCATATCAAAGTCCAGAACTACCTCTTTCTTATTTTCATTTAAACAATCTTTAAATGAGTAGTTTGGAAGAATATCAGAATTCTACAGCAAATATTGGTTTTTCTTCCGAATATTTCATTTTTTTACTATTGGTTTTACGTCGCACGGACACAGATGTGTGTTCTGGTGACGATGGGCTAGGAAAGGGCTAGGAGTGGGAAGGAAGCGGCCGTGTCCTTCATTAAGGAACAGCCCCAGCATTTGCCTGGTGTGAAAATGGGAAACCACGGAAAAACATCTTCAGGACTGCTGACAGTGAGGTTCGAACCCACTATCTCCCGGATGCAAGCTCGCAGCTGGGCGCCCCCGAATATTTAAAGTCTTAAAGGAAGTAGATGAATATTGTTACTTTGGTAGTAAAATATATAACGATGGCAGAAGTAAGGAGGTCATAAAATGCAGACTAGCACAGGCAGGGAAGGCCTTTCTTAAGAAAACAAATTTACTTACTTCGGACTTCGATATTAGAAAGATTTTTATTAAGACTTTCGTATGGAGCGTGGCATTGTATTGAAGTGAAACATAGACGATAACTAGCTCAGAAAGAAAGAGAATAGAAGCTTTTGAAATGTGGTGCTACAGAAGAATGCTGAAGGTGAGATGGATAGATCGATTCATGAATGAAGAGATACTGAGTCTAATTGATGAGAGGAGATCGAGTTGGTTAAATATGACGAGAGGAAGAGGTACAATGATAGGACACATCTTAAGTCACCCAGGACTTGTTCAGTTGGTTTTTGAGGGAAGTGCAGGTGGTAAGGACGGTAGGGACAGACCAAGGTATGAATATGATAAGCAGGTTAGAGCAGATGCAGGATGCAGTAGTTACGTAGAAATGAAAAGAGTAGCACACGGCAGGGTGGCATGGAGTGCTGCATCAAGGAAGTCTATTAATAATTTATATTTTTTTTGTAATGGTAATCCATAATTTTCTAGTTCATTCAGGCACTATTCAACTGTTCTATACAACACACTACCTGGTGATGTACAGAAAGCTATTTTTCTCACAATTTTCAGAGCCTAAAATAAATACCTAACGGGGCTTAATGAATGTGAATGTGCACCGCCTGTTTTCCAGACATTCAAGTGGAATGAATGAAGCTCCTATCTAGCGTCTGGGGGAGGAATTGTGCTGGCTGCCGAGGCCTGTCAGACTCCTCTGGGGCAATGATTAATGACTGACAGATGAAATGAAATGATTTTGGACAGGGTCGCTGGAATGAAAGATCTTTCTTTCTTAATCTGCTTACCCTCCAGGGCTGGTTTTTACCTCGGACTCAGCGAGGATTCCCACCTCCACCGCCTCAAAGGCAATGTCCTGGAGCGTGAGACATTGGGTCGGGGGATACAACTGGGGAGGGTGAACAGTACCTCACCCAGATGGCCTCACCTGATATGTTGAACAGGGGCCTTGGTGGGGGATGGGAAGATTGGAAGGGATAGACAAGGGCGCGGGAAGGAAGCGGCCGTGGCCTTAAGTTAGGTACCATCCCGGCATTTGGCTGGAGGAGAAGTGGGAAACCACGGAAAACCACTTCCAGGATGGCTGATGTGGGAATCGAACCCACCTCTACTCAGTTGCCCTCCCGAAACTGAGTGGACCCGTTCCAGCCCTCGTACCAGTTTTCAAATTTCGTGGCATAGCCGGGAATCGAATCCGGGCCTCCGGGGGGGGGATGGCAGCTAATCGCACTAACCACTACACCACAGAGGAGGAAGATAACAGGGAAAACCGGAGTACCTGGAGAAGAACCTGTTTCGCCTCCGCTTTGTCCAGCACAAATCTCACATAGACTTGAAGCATGGAACCCAGCGGTGAGAGACCGGCCGCGCTGCCACCTGAGCCACGGAGGCTCTAATAATTGTTACTGTGTTATTAAATTATTTTATGAATTGTTTCACGATGCTGTTTCTGTTATTGATATTTTATATAATTTTTGTTTGTAATGGAAATCCATGTTGATAAATTCAATAATTCTCATACTGCTACTAATACTATATGAAGTGTACTGCACCTTTATGAGCCTGCGCTCAGGTGCCGCGGTAAATAATCTAAAAATAACTCTTGTCTTTGGGCTTAACTCCCCCAGGGATTTTCAAGGTTTTCCAAGAAAAACTTAAAATATACCAAGAAAATGCATGAACTGAGGAGGAAAAAGAACATCACTGAAAGAGTATTGAGTTCAAGAATGTATACACATATGTGAACAAAATGTGAATAACCCAGAATTGAGACCCATACTTTGTCCTCACATTCTTCCTTAAAATTCCTCAATTGTCACAAACTACTAACAAATTAGAATTTTATTTGCACTTACTTTTGTCACAATGAATACCTTTGTAATAGTCAATAAGGTTTTAAGCTTACTTACCAAGCGAAGCACCGGCCACTGCGAGTACTGTTAGAAGTGCGTACGACAACATGTTACCTGTGTCTATCTACTACAGAAGCAGGACGGAGTGTTTTATATACCAACTGCTTTAACCGGAAGGCTGTCCACTTATCTTGTTGACAAAGTATACGTGTGTGTGTGTATGTATGTGTTATCAATTTCAACGTACTCTGAGTGCGTCAATTGATGTTTGGTAAATAGCTAGTTCTTCTACCGATTCTCTCGCCTTAAACGGTACATGGGCCAGTTAGTTTCTATTGAAGATGACGTCAGTGGCTATTGTAAAGAATTACAGGTAGAAGAAGACGTACGTTTGCAATACTAATTAGTTTACTCTTTTGTCAATGACATCATCCACCTTCCTCCATTAGTTGCTTACAAGATTTGAATGACGTCGCAGGGTTCAGCGTTATGGCCCACATTGTGTCCTATATTCCTTTCGAAAAAAATCCCTGAATTGTTATTGAAGACCTGAAAAACTGGAGTTTTAAAGAGTGCACGAAGAGAAAATGAAGCTCTTCATATTCGAATGAATGAGAAAAAGGCGGAAGAAAAAGGGAATTCAGTGTGGAATACCATTAGGAAGGACCGACATTTGTAAAATATTATCTGGATGAAAAAAAATCTTACCCATCGCTGAAAATAATCGGCCACAAAGAGATTAGAGAATACATTCTTTCTTTCTTTTTAACCTGCTTACCCTCCAGGGTTGGCTTTTCCCTCGGACTCAGCGAGGGATCCCACCTCTACCGCCTCCTGGGCAGTGTCCTGGAGCGTGAGACATTGGGTCGGGGATACAACTGAGGAGTATGACCAGTACCTCGCCCAGGCAGCCTCACTTGCTATGCTGAACAGCGCCCTTGCGGCGGGATGGGAAGATTGAAAGGGATAGACAAGGAAGAGGGAAGGAAGCGGCTGTGGCCTTAAGTTAGGTACCATCCCGGCATTTGCCTGGAGGAGAAGTGGGAAACCACGGAAAACCACTTCCAGGATGGCTGAGGCGGGAATCGAACCCACCTCTACTCAGCTGACCTCCCGAGGCTGAGTGGACCCCCGTTCCAGCCCTCATACCTCTTTTCAAATTTCGTGGCAGAACCGGGAATCGAACCCGGGCGTGGGTGTGGCAGCTGATCACACTAACCACTACACTACAGAGGCGGACGAGAATACATTCAAAGTCTAAAATATGATCAGTTGAGTACCCGTTGTGCTTGTGTAAGGAACCTTTTGTAAGTTCCGGCTGTGGAACAATGAGGAGTGTCCAGTTCCTTAGCTGAATGGTCAGCATAATGATTTTCGGTTTAAAGGGTCATGGGTTCGATTCCCGACCGGTTCGTAGATTTTAACCTGACATGGTTAATTCCATTGGCTCAGGGACTGGGGGTTTGTGCTGTCCCCAACATCCCTGCAACTCACACACCACTCATGACACTGTCCTCTACTATAATGACATGCAGTTTCCTATTCACTAAAGATGCCGCCCACCATCGCCGGAGGGTCTATCTTAGAAGGGCTGCACCCGGCTAGAAACAGCCGCACGAAATTATTTGAAATTGAATGGTGGAGTGTTGGCCCTCGGATCTTCAAGCTGCGGGTTCATAGCTAGAAGAAATAGATAATCAGATTTTTAAGGGCGGAAATCAAACTATATTTAAAACTCCATGACGTATGAAGTCATCTTGTAATATATCCCCGGTGCAACATTCCATGTTTACAGGACAAAGTTAATTAAAACTCAGCAATAAGGTACCTGTTTCCCTGCCCTATTGTACAGTAAAATAGAATATCGATTTTGATTCGCCGACTGCCTAAATGGCGTCCAATCAAAATGCTACAGACAGCATCCGAGGTATTATTATTATTATTATTATTATTATTATTATTATTATTATTATTATTATTATTATTATTATTATTATTATTATTATTATTACCGTGGTTTGGTGGATCAGCAGAGGTGAAAGAAGGTGCGGGCTGGAATGGGTCTAACTACAAAGCCGAAAGATGAATTAAAATTTCAATAAAGGTTATATTTTCATAAATGCCAAAACTTAACAAGATTTAACAAGGAGCTTTAGACTTTAAGCAATAACAACAAGTCAACCAATAACCAACTATCAGGCCCAAGACCAGAAAAGCCAAGATAATTTAGCAAATTTTCACTAGGTGAAATGACAATGAAAATCGGGTACAAGAGTAATTTTACAAACGAGAGCACAAATTCAGGGATCTTTTACAAGTTCTGGGCTTCGAGCACCGATTTCACAATCCTTTAGCTATTAGCCCAAATCTACACCTTGTTCAAAGGGCAGAAAACCCCTTCATACAAGGAGCATAAGCTCTAAAACCCATATCGGGCCTCCTAGAGGCACTTTCCAAACACCAAAGAGCTGACCCACTCTCAAATTCTCACGCCTATCAAAGGCCACAACAACTTTCCCATTAACTGCCTCTCAAAGCACACGTACAAATAAACAAGGGTAACTTGTACCCAACCTACGGGGCCTTCGTCGAAAAAGAACCGATTAATTAAATGGCCCAAAATACCAAGATGAATGGAGGCGTGTACTTGCACTCCTACATGAAGCTTGTTAAAACCTAAGTGGCGCTAGGCCGATAAGCAGGGGCTATTCCCATACTATGGAGGTGACTCGTGCAAGCAAATTTATTAAGATATTACAGAAAGGAAGGGTAGAAAAGCAGTTACGAAAACGAAGTCACCTCAAATTCAAAAGGAAGGGGAGCTCGAGAGGGTAAAGCACTCTATATCCCCGATTTACAGTTAAAGTTATATGAAACTTTTACACAGACCGGAAAGATTTTACATGTTTCAATGGATTGTTTACATATTAAAGGTTTCGGACCTGCCCCGAGGGTTAAACTGCTGAGCTAGCCAGGAATAAAGATGTTAAACGGCCATTACCTTGTTGAAGAACTGCTGCCTGAAGAAAGAGGCGCTTCCCGCCTCCTGCTACATATCCACACTAACCTAGATGTTGTTCGAGTGGCCGGGAGACGAGAAAATCAGCAGTTTTTATACCCTCGTGGAAAATTCGAGACCTTTCATGAATAATTAAGACACACCCACAGACGTTTATTGGTCGTCTAAAGTTACAGATCAAAAATAGAGGAAGAAGGACACGATTGGTCCAAAATTAATTTTAAAAATTCGGGATTGGCTAAGTTCAAAACTGGCGGAAAGAAAAATTAATATTGCCAACCCATAGATGAAAGAACGAAATTTAGTTATAGGAAAACTTATGAGTATAAAATATCTTCAAGAAAACTTCCATCACTTCGCACCAGGGTGCATGATCATAGTGTTTGGTAGAGACATCTGTGAGAGACTGTCCCCACTTCTTGATAATTAGTAAACAAAAACAATTCGAAATTAACACAGTGACATCTTCAGATAAACGGTTGAATTAATTCAGTTTTAAAGTTCAGAGTTTCAGCTGTAGAGGAGTAATTTAAGGCGGAAAATTCAAATGTGCGGCGTATAGGTGTACCAACCGGTACAATTATTATTATTGTTTTTACTCATCATTACCCAAGAAGTGTACAAATTTACATGGAATCTGGAACACAGGTCTGTAATCCTGTAATTCATACTAATAATAATAATAATAATAATAATAATAATAATAATAATAATAATAATAATAATAATAATAATAATTGTTTTTTCTTTCTTTCTTTCTTAATCTGTTTACCCTCCAGGGTTGGCTTTTCCCTCCGACTCAGCGAGGGATCCCACCTCTACCGCCTCCTGGGCAGTGTCCTGGAGCGTCAGACATTGGGTCTGGGGATACAACTGGGGATAATGACCAGTACCTCGCCCAGACGGCCTCACCTGCTGTGCTGAACAGGGACCTTGTCGGGGGATGGGAAGTTTGGAAGGGATAGACAAGGAAGAGGGAAGGAAGCGGCCGTGGCCTTAAATTAGGTACCACCCCGGCATTTGCCTGGAGGAGAAGTGGGAAATCACTGAAAACCACTTCGAGGATGGCTGAGGTGGGAATCGAACCCACCTCTACTCATTTGACCTCCCGAGGCTGAGTGGACTCCGTTCCAGCCCTCATACCACTTTTCAAATTCCGTGGCAGAGCCGGGAATCGAACCCGGGCCTCCGGGGGTGGCAGCTAATCACACTAACCACTACACCATAGAGGCGGATCTTATTGTTTTTACTCATCATTACCCAAGAAGTGTACAACTTTACATGGTATCTGAAACACAGGTCTGTAATCCTGTAATTCATAATCCTCACATGGATTAATCTGAAATGGCTGTCCGGTTTCATGGCTACATAGTTAGCATGCTGGCCTTAATCCAAGGGTTCCTATGTTTCGCTCTCGGCGGTGTTGCGGTTTTTTACTTTCACTCGTTAAATCCTTTGGCTTGAGGGCTGAGTGTTTGTGCAGTCCTCAGCATAAAAATTCACATTACGTAGAGTCCCATCCTCACAGACGTGCAGATTTCCTATATGGCGTCAACTCGAATGCACCAAGCGTCTCCAGAGGTCACATGCCATTGTATTATACAGAACTATACGGAAAAAATATCAGGGATGCTCTTCATGTTACGTTTGAGGCCTTTGTAGAATCTGTATGATGTGGAAAGCTTTGGTAGAATATTTTATTCGTATTCCATTTAGCCACCTAACCTGTATGGTGTAAAATATTTTGTAGTATGCTTTATTTTCCCTTTATCTACTTAAGTAACTACTAAATTATAAATTATTGCTCTGTAATAGCTGACTTTAAGAACAGGGTGCGTTGGCCCCTGTCGGTTGTGGATTCTAGAAATATGTCGTAAATTGTGTATCTGGATTGTGTGGATAGATGAATATGTTTGGAAGTTACATTGTAATGTTGATTTCGGAAAATAATATTTTGAAAACAACAGATCACCGTTGATTTTCTGGAAACCCGCAACCTTCGTATCTCTATGGCCTTTGGTAGGTTTCCCAGCCCCCGTTCCACGTTTGTTGTTTATAGTCGTCAAGTTGCCCAACCTGATATTTGTTTGTGTGTTTCCGGCGCAGTTCATCTGATGTTAATTGCGTGTCTAGGGTTTAAAGTACCGTGTAATTTGATTTATTTTCCTCCCTTTTAACTGTGTAGCGTATAACCGCTGAAAGACCGGTTACAATGTTAAGAACAATGGTGCAATCAGATTGGCGGAGAACACTTTTCTTTTCTTTTCTAAAAAAATAAAAAAAATAAAAAAGGGGTTTTAGGCAAGCAGCTCAATGATGAAAACATCCTAGGAATATGAGCTACGAACTTTAGGTAAATAAAATATAAATAATATAAAATATAATGAAGTAAGAGAATATAAAACCCCATGGCGCACCAGCTTCGAAGGCCTACCAAACGACAGCTGCTCAGCCCGAAAGCCTGCAGATTACGAGGTGTCGTGTGGTCAGCACGACGAATCCTTTTGGCCGTTATTCTTGGCTTTCTAGACCGGGGCCGCCATGTCAACGTCTGTAGCTCCTCAATGGGCACGCTGCCCTTATACTGAGCGGCCGGCAGTATGCGAATGTAGTATTTTTTATTCATAAAAATTACAATCCTTTTCTTAATCATTGTTATCCGGTCGATTATATTAGCAGTTTGCTCCTTTCTGCCACTAGGAGCGCTAATGTGAGTCATTGCATTGTTTCAGAGAAGCACCACTACGAGCGCTAATGTGAGTCAATGCAGAATTTCACTGAAGTCCTTATAACTAAATTCGGTGTGGACATCCTTTAAAAAAGGCCTGAGGGTATTGAATCAAGGAACACATTACAGAAATCTTTCTTCTTTCCTTTCCCTACCCCTTTTCCCACACTTGTGAGGTTGCGGGTGCGAACTGTGTCGCACATATGGGTTTGGCCCTGATTTACAGACGGATGCCCTTTCTGATGCTAACCCTATATGGAGGAATGTAATCACTATTGCGTGTTTCTGTGGTGGTTGGTAGTGTAGTATGGGGTATGAATATGAAGAGGAAAAAGTTGGGACAAACACAAAAACCCAGTACCCGAGCCAGAAGAATTTATCAGACGTGATGAAAGTCCCCGATCCGGCTGTGAATCGAACGTGGGACTCTATGAACCGAAGGCCTCAACGCTGACCATTCAGCCAAGGAGTCGGACGAACACATTACAGAAACAATTATATAAATAAGTTGATTTGGCTAGGATTTGAATAAAAAATAAAACGATTAAAGAAATAAACGATTTTAGGATGTTTTCCGGAACTGCATTTAGACCGGACGTGGTTTTCGAAATTTGCCTTTTTAAAGTTTGATAGAGCTATCCAAGGCTCACAATTTGGAACCTATCCGGGCCGTTTAGCCCTTAGGCTTTCGGCACAATTGAGGAAATTGCTTAATTTTACGTTTTTGGTAGTATGGGGCCCCTACTGTATCTACTAAGATATGTCTTCAACATTAATACCACCGCAATGGATCGGGATGTAAACAGTTAATTTGGGCTGAGAAAGCCAGGTTTCTACAGTTCGAGTCACTTAATTCAACATACTCGTAAGGTATCACGAACATGACACCATTAAGTTCGGAAAAGAATGAGAGTTGGCCGTGGGAGGTAGGACAGGAGAGATAAATGTAAGGAATCCGTAAAAGTAAGGAGGCAAGTAATGCCATATTCAGCTTGCGGTTCTTTATTAACCAGTTTTCAAGTTGATGACTTCAGTGACTGCATAAGTAATTTCTGATACTCCATTGTCAACGAAACATTTGACATTTGAGCTGAACCTTTGAAGAAGGATCTTACACACATAGAAGAAGTAATAATAATTTCGTGTAGCTACTTCTAGCCGAGTGCAGCCCTTGTGAGGCAGACCCTCCGATGAGGGTGGGCGGCACCTGACATGTGTAGATAACTGCGTGTTATTGTGGTGGAGAATAGTGTTATGTGTGGTATGTGAGTTGCAGGGATGTTGGAGACAGCACAAACACCCAGCCCCCGAGCCACTGGAATGAACCAATGAAGGCTAAAATTCCCGACCCGGCCGGGAATCGAACCCAGGACCCTCTGAACCGAAGGCCAGAGCCAACGAGTCGGACACAGAAGAAGTAGTAGTGAAGCTCACTTAGTTCTACTGCCACATGGAGTTTCTGTCCTCACTGCGTTGACGTCCAATTCCTTTTTCTCTTTTTATTTTTACCAAGACGATGATGGTTAGGCTCAGTTTCTAATGATTCAAAGATAAGACGTACAGAACTAAACGATGCCACAGAACAAGTTACAAATCGAGGATTGTGTCGGTGGTTAGTTAATTGACAGAGGCTTGCAGACTGAACGCTGGAAGGCATACCAGTCTATAACGAAAATGAACACAACCTAATAAATTGAATGTTTATTTCGAGTACAATAATAATAATAATAATAATAATAATAATAATAATAATAATAATAATAATAATAATAATAAGGCATTACAACACAGTAGTGAAGCCAGAATGCCTATATGCAAGCGAATGTCTGACATTAAACTATAATTTAGATAAACTAGAAATACTAGAAAGGCGAATCATGAGCAAAATATTAGGCCCACAAAACACAGCAAAGGTTTGAAATTACGAAGTAATGCTGAAATATGTATAAAAAAGTAGAAAATATATCAGATGTAATGAGGAAAAGGAGACATGTTTTTTGGACATTTATATCGAATGCAAGATAGTAGATTAACCAGTAAGATTTTCAGATATTTGTGGGGTAAGAAATCAACGACAAGCTGGGTCAATGAAGTAAGAAAGGATTTAGAAAAACCAATATAACAACAGAAGAAATAAATAATAGAGAAGGCTTTCGGGAAAAAGTATTGAAAATAGAAGGATTCCAAGGTAGGAAAGTAAAAAAGACTGGTTCAAAGTGATCTGAAGACAGAAAGAAGAAACATTGTGAACAGATGAAAGCGTACTGGAAAAGGAAAGAACAAAGAAGAAGGAATTGAAATTGGCACGTGGTCCTCTGGTGGCCCATTCGAAATAATAATAATAATAATAATAATAATAATAATAATAATAATAATAATAATAATAATAATAATAATAATATTTTTCTTAATCCGTTTACCCTCCAGGGTTGGTTTCTTCCTCGGACTCAGCGAAGGATCTCACCTCTACCGCCTCAAGGGCAATGTCCTGGAGCGTGTGATTTTGGGTCGGGATCTAACTGGAGAGGAGGACCAGTACCTCTCTCAGGTGGCCTCACATTCTATGCTGAACAAAGGCCTTGATGGGGTGAAGGGGATGGGAATATTGGAAGGGATAGACAAGGGAAAGGGAAGGAAGCGGCCGTGGCCTTAACTTAGGTACCATCCCGGCATTTGCCTGGAGAAGATGTGGGAAACCACGGAAAACCATTTCGAGGATGACTGACGTAGGAATCGACCCCGCCCCCCCGCCCCGCCCGCTCTGCTCGGTTCACCTCCCGGGGGTGAGTGGATCCCGTTCCAGCCCCTCGTACCTCTTTTCAATTTTCGTGGCAGAGCCGGGAATCGAACTCGGACCTCCAGGGGTGGCAGCTAATCACACTAACCACTGCACCACAGAGGCTGATAATAATAATAATAATAATAATAATAATAATAATAATAATAATAATAATACCGGGCGAGCTCGCCGTGCGGTTAGTGGCACGATGCTGTGATCTTGCATCCGGGAGATAGTGGGTTCGAATCGTACTGTCGGCAGCCCTGAAGATGGTTTTCCTTGGTTTCCCATTTTCACACCAGGCAAATGCTGGGGCTGTACCTTAATTAAGGCCACGGCCGCTTCCTTCCAACTCCTAGAACTTACCTATCTCATCGTCGCCATAAGACCTAACTGTGTCGGTGCGACGTAAAGCCACTAGCAAAAACATTTAATAATAATAATAATAATAAAGATCAGACATTATAATACAGTAATCAAGCCCGAAGTCTTATATGCCAGCGAGACCCTTACACTAAATGGGAAAGGTGACCTAGAAAACATTTAAAAGAAGAAAGAAGAATCCTGAGGAAAAATCTCGGGCCCCGAAAAACAGAAGATGGTTATAGATTGAGGTGACGCAAAGTGACAGAAGAGCTTTCCAACATTGCAGCTGACATCCGCAAAAGACGTCTGTAATTTTATGGGCACGTCCGCAGACTGGCGGCAAGTAGAGTGACACACAAGATTCTCATCTACATAGAACATCTAAAAGATATTCCAAGGGTACTGGAAGTGAAGAAAGATCTGGAAAAAGCCCAGATGAAATCAACTGACACCGTGGACAGAAACCTCTATAGGAAAGAAATTAATGGATGGAAAGTGCTACCAGAGAACGAAATGAAAAAGAAGACTGGAGCAAAGTGGACAGAAGAACGAAAAAGGATCCACGGAGAAAGGATGAAAGCTGTTTGGCAACTCAGAAAACAGAATCATTGGAGCTTTGCGTGATCCATTGGGTCCATTCGCACATAATAATAATAATAATAATAATAATAATAATAATAATAATAATAATACTGAGCTCGATAGCTGCAGTCGCGTAAGTGCGGCCAGTATCCAGTATTCTGGATCCAGTATACTGGATACCTCGCTGCATATTATCTTAGATAATTTTGCACTGTACGTCATCTACGTTTCATTTTGATGTCACGCACATAAAATCACTGGAACGATAATATGAATGCCGTAAAATGTATGGTCCTACGAGAGACAATAGAATGTGGATTACCGAGCTCGATAGCTGCAGTCGCTTAAGTGCGGCCAGTATCCAGTATTCGCGAGATAGTAGGTTCGAACCCCACTGTCGGCAGCCCTGAAAATGGTTTTCCGTGGTTTCCCATTTTCACACCAGGCAAATGCTGGGGATGTACCTTAACTAAGGCCACGGCTGCTTCCTTCCCAGTTCCAGCCCTTTCCTGTCCCATCGTCGCCAAAAGACCTATCTGTGTCGGTGCGACGTAAAGCCAATAGCAATAATAATAATAATAATGATAATAATGCACATCCTTTATTGAAACACAAAGGAAAAAGGATCGCCCGAATGGGCATTCTTTTTACTCTCTTCACAAAAAGATTTTGTTCTTCTGTGGCACGTCGTTAGATGAAAGTTGGTACCTTTTTGATAACAAGGTACACATACACATTTGTCACTCGGACTGTGGAATCTCCTGATTGAACAAATCTTATGGTGGAAACCATGAATGGTCAGTCTCGTTGTTATATACCTTTGATCTTGATTTTCGTTGATCCACGTTCTGTCCATCATGGAATGACCTCATATTAAATTCTTGATCGATCTCTCTTCTCTTTGCTTGTTACACTCTTATCTGTGTATAGATGGTCGTGTAGCTGGTAATGATAATTTAATCTTAAGGTCCTCTCTGTAGAAGGATTCTTTCGCTAACTCGTAAACAAATCTTGTAGGGGCCACTTTTCCAACTCTCAGGGTACATTTTAAGAAACGCGACTTGACACACTCTATTTTTTTTGAAGATCATTGATTTCGAGTACAATGTGGTCATTAACACTAAATATTCAAAGACTCACTGATATTTTATCAACCCCCATACTCGCCTGATAATATCCTACTATCCTTACAATCTTAAAGGAATATACAACAATGAACCGTTTCACTCCTAAATATACCAGTATTGGCTTCCACTATACGTCGGTATGAACGTAGGCGGCAGGTAAACTCGTCACAAATCTCGAGAAGGGCGAATTATCTGCAAGATGATGTGTTGGCAAGCAGGGTCTCTTCGCTGTACGGATGGCAACGTAGAATGGAAACCCGACAGTCAGGAAACAACCATAAATCCATAATTTAAGTAGTGTTCTTGTTTTTCTTTAAAATTTGTTTTACGTCGCACCGACACAGATAGGTCTTATGGCGGCGATGGGATAGAGAAGGGCAAGGAATGAGAAGGAAGTGACCTCGAGTGAAAATGGGAAGCCACGGAAAACAATCTTCAGGGATGCCAATAGTGGGGTTTGAACCGACTATCTCTCGAATGCAAACTGATTACTACTTGACCCAGACCGCACAGACACTTGCTGGGTACTTCAGTTCTAATGGGGGAAATTTTAAGGTTTCTCCTTTAGGCATCAACAATGGGTGACAATGACTATATAAGTTGTTCCTCAACTGTGTCTAATCTCAGCAAGATCTAAAGGCCGCTTTACATGGACCGAGTAGCTGCTCAAGTAAACATGTAAAGGGAATCAAGTGTTCAAGTAGAGAAAGTTAATCAAGCAGACATTCAAAGAGTGCGTTTGAACTAATTCGTTTGCCTGATGGTTTTCGCCTTCTTATCCTCCCAAAATCTCTTCTTGGATGCAATCTGTTGCATCTTGCGTTCAGTGGACCGCATCCTACCAGTTTTCCTCTTAGATTACTCCACGAATTTGTGCTTGGCTACTATTGTGCTAAAAGATCCACGATCTTCTGTGATGTCGCCCGTGATGTTGATTTCTTGGACGTCGGCCGTAGTTTCTTCTAGGCAATTTATTTTGACCTTCTTTGAGTTGATTACTTTAAATAATCTTTTGGTGAATCTGTCGCTGTCCCTTCTATAGATATGGCCATAGAGTTTCAGGCGTCTCTTGCGTACGGCACCAGTGAACCTGTCAGATAATGAATAGAGGCCCGCTGTTCTCTTCTCAATCCACATTTTTTTTTTTTTGCTAGTTGCTTTACGTCGCACCGACACAGATAGGTCTTATGGCGACGATGGGACAGGGAAGGGCTAGGAGTGGGAAGGAAGCGGCTGTGGCCTTAATGAAGGTACAGCCCCAGCATTTGCCTGGCGTGAAAATGGGAAACCACGGAAAACCATTTTCAGGGCTGCCGACAGTGGGGTTCGAACCTACTATCTCGCGAATACTGGATACTGGCCGCACTTAAGCGACTGCAGCTATCGAGCTCGGTAATCCACATTCTATTGTCTCTCGTAGGACCATACATTTTACGGCATTCATATTATCGTTCCAGTGATTTTATGTGCGTGACATCAAAATGAAACGTAGATGACGTACAGTGCAAAATTATCTAAGATAATATGCAGCGAGATATCCAGTATAATATGATTGAAGAGGAGTTGAGAAGAAAATGATGACCTTGGATTAGAGAATGATTACGACGAACGAATACTTATGGGGTTTCAGATTTACTTCTTTCTGAGTTCCTGTTGGAGAATTCGAAGGAATACAAAGCTTGCTTAAAATCGACACCTGCAAATTTTGACAATTTATTGGAAACGATTACGATTCATATACAGCGATAATAAACTTTTGCGAGGTCTGCTACACTAGCAAGTGTAAAATTACATGTGACTTTATATATTTTTTGCCATAGGGAATAGCTGCAGAAGTCTCCAGCATGCATCAAAGGCTTCAATTTTAAATTTTGTACCTGAAGTATGTGACGCTATTTAGACGTGCCTCCAGGAACTGATAAAAGGTCAGTCATTTTATAAACAGATTGATGGACGGAAATAAAAAAGGATTCTAACACATCTACGATGGACACCTAAACAAATTTCTAACAGCACTCGCCTGACACGTTTGTATTACGAAGGAGTAGCGTCCTATCAGTATTCTAATAAGGTCTACCATGGCGTAAGGAGAACCAATGGTTTATGGCAATTTTGTGCCTTTGATATTATTTAACTAGCCTGACTACTACTTCAAGTATTCAATCAAGTTCTTTATTGGCTGTTTGTACTATTCAAGCTTTCAACTAAGTTACCAGCTGATTGTTGTAACTTGAACGGCGACTCTACCCATATCCACGTCTTAATTCTAGCTTACTCCAGCGCGCGTTACTGCTGGACAAAGATTATGTGCGGGATAAGTGACGCAAAGGTTCTAGTCATACCTGTGTATCTCAAAGTTCAGGTCAAACTCGTAGAAATACAACAACGTAAGCCTTTCAGAACGACACATACAGATACGATTCTTTCTCAGTTAGTAAGGGTCGAAGTCCAATGAAAGATAAAGAAAAAAGTGACTTTCTTACATTGAATTATGTTCACTACGTGTGAAAAGCTGCGGAGTGTAGTTGGATAAACATAACTGTCTACTCCTCTTGTAGCATTTTTCAATAGCCTGGCGTATACTGAAAATGTGATCCAGAAAACCCCTCTGTGGTCTGTAACCACAGACGCAGGAGTGATATCGAGACCTAGCAAAGTCAATTAGATTTTTCACAATTTTTTACAATTTACAGGAAAGATTACAACAACTGTCAAGGTATCTCATTGATTAGTAATAATAATAATAATAATGTTATTTGCTTTACGTCCCACTAACTACTTTTACGGTCTTCGGAGACGCCGAGGTGCCGGAATTTAGTCCCTCGGGAGTTCTTTTACGTGCCGGTAAATCTACCGACACGAGGCTGTCGTATTTGAGCACCTTCAAATACCACCGGACTAAGCCAGGATCGAACCTGCCAAGTTGGGGTTAGAAGGCCAGCGCCTTAACCGTCTGAGCCACTCAGCCCGGCTCATTGATTAGTATACCAGGCAAAGTATTCACCGGCATCTTGGAAGGGAAGGTGCGATCAGTGGTTGAGAGGAAGTTGGATGAAAATCAGTGTGGTTTCAGACCACAGAGGGGCTGTCAGGATTAGATTTTCAGTATGCGCCAGGTAATTGAAAAATGCTACGAGAGGAATAGACAGTTATGTTTATATTTCGTAGATCTAGAGAAAGCATGTGACAGGGTACCGAGGGAAAATATGTTTGCCATGTAGGGGGACTATGGGATTAAGGATAGATTATTAAAATAAATGAAAGGCATTCATGTTGACAATAGGGCTTCAGTGAGAATTGAGGGTGGAGTGAGTTCTTGGTTCCGAGTACCTACATGGGTATGACAAGGCTGTAATCTTTCACCTTGGTTGTTCGTAGTTTACATGGATCGTCTCCTGGAAGGTATAACATGACAGGGAGGGATTCAGGTAGGTGGAAATGTAGTAAGCTGCTTGGCCTATGCTGACGACTTGGTCTTAATGACAAATTGTGCAGAAAGCCTGCAGTCTAATATCTTGGAACTTGAAAATAGGTGCCATGAGATAAATATGGTATAAACATTAGCCTTTCGAAGACTAAATTTATGTCAGTAAGTAATAAATTCAAGAGAACTGAATGTCAGATTGGCGATACAAAGCTGGGACTGGTAGATAATTTCAAGTATTTAGAATGTGTATTATTGCAGGATGGTAGTATAGTAAGTGAGATTGAATCAAGGTGCAGTAAAGCTAAGGCAGTGAGCTCGCAGTTGCGATCAATAGAATTCTGTCAGAAGGAAGACATCTTCCTGATGAAACTATCTTTACATCGGTCTGTTTTCAGACCAACTTTGCTTATCGGGAGTGAAAGTTTGGTGGACTCTGGAGTGACAGTAATGAGAATGATTGCTGGTACAAACAGGTGCGAACAATGGCGGGAGGGTATTCGGAATGAGGAGATAAAGGCTAAGCTAGGAATGAACTCGATGGATGAATTGTACGCATAAACCGGATTCGGAGGTGGGGTCATGTGAGGCGTGTGGAGGAGGATAGGTTACCTAGGAGAATAATGGACTCTATTATGGAGGGTAAGAGAAGTAGAGGAGACCAAGACGGCGATGGTTAGACTCAGTTTCTAACGATTAAAAGATAAGAGGTAGGCCTGTAGAAGTAAATGAGACCACAGCACTAGTTGCAAATAGAGGATTGTGGCGACGTTTTGTAAATTTGCAGGGGCTTGCAGACTGAACGCTGAATGACATAACGGTCTATAAAGATGTATGTATGTTTTATTACAATTTGCTTTAAGTCGCACCGACACAGATAGGTCTTACGGCTACGATGGGACAGGAAAGGCCTAGGTGTGGAAAGGAAGGGAGCGTGGTCTTAACGTCAATTAGTATTAAAAAAAGCTTATATATATGTATGGAAGATCTGTGTATATAGATTTAGTAATGAGTTCAATAACCCCTTTTAAAGGCAGAATTCTGGCACTGTAGATTTTATTAAATCTTAAGGCAGTTAATAGAACGTTAGAAATATAAAGATCTCCGTGCATGCCATGAAAACCCTTCGAAGGTTGGAAGTTAAGGGTTTCCACTCTCCGTAACCTCGGCACTTGTTGGGGTAGAGTGGTTAGCTCTATGCCCGGACACCTTCGCCACCATGTATTTATTTTTTCAATTGGCTTTACGTCGCACCGACACAGATAGATCTTACGGCGACGATGGGACAGGGAAGGGCTAGGACTGGGAAGGAAGCGACCGTGGCCTTAATTAAGGCACAGACCCAGCATTTGCCTGGTGTGAAAATGGGGAAACCACGGAAAACCATCTTCAGGGCTGCCGACAGTGGGATTCGAACCTACTATCTCCCGAATACTGGATACTGGCCGCACTTAAGCGACTGCAGCTATCGAGCTCGGTACCACCATGTATTAACATGTTACTCACTTTTGGAATAGGCTGAGTGAAACTCAGGACCATGTGCCCCTCCGGAAGTGGAAATCTCGTTTCTTAAATTTTTCGCCTTTCTGATGGGGAAATGAACCTACATTCTTCCGGGTAAGCCGAGCACGCCTGTACCACCTCGGCCAGGCAGCCCCTAGCCCTATGTTCAGATCAGTGGATTTTGATTGATTGATTGATTGATTGATTGATTGATTGATTGATTGATTGGTTGGTTGACAATGTTGTTCTGGCCAATTCAGAAGATCTACAGACTACTATAAATGCATTAACCAAAACATATGAGACCAGTGGTCAAAGTCTCTGCATCAAAAAAACCCAGATTCTACATAGCCTTCTCCCAGATCCAATGGTACCCCTAACTAAAACTAGTACAGCATTCAGACGACTACGACAAAGAGTTTTTGATGATAAAATCAAAACATCAGTACTCAGATTAAGCTATCGGTGTGAATATTGGACCACCTAAAAGAGGTAGGCTATATGAACTTTCTGTAGAAATGCCAACAGCGCTGATTTAGGAGAATACTTAATGTTAAATGGAAAGGTCGACGAGCATTGTGGCTATGATCATTAAAACACTGACTTCTTTGGACAAGTCATGCCTTTCGTATGCCCGATTTTCGTCTCCCAAAGGAAATCATGTATGCTGAACTGGAGTGATACCAACTACATAGGGAAGGCAGCAAAGAAAATTCAGGGACGTACTGAAGTCAAACGTGATTTGCAACATCAGCGCCACTAACTGGGAAACTAACGCAGCTGCTCATTTGACTTGGCGTCGTCTTGCCCACGAAGTTCCTGAAAACCTTGAACAGCAGCGACGGGGACTTGAAACCGAGAAGCGAAATGCTCGGAAAGGGCGGGGTTTCCTCAGTATGAACAACAACACTCAGGAGTTTGGCGGCGAAAATTTTTGCCGCAAATGTGGAAGAATTTATGTTTCGAATAATGGCTTCTACAGTTACTGAAGAATTCTCAGACTCAGCCACTAAATAGTGGACCAGAGAAGGCTGGACCCGGTCTAGAAAGCCAAGAATAACGGCCGAGAGGATTCGTCGTGCTGACCACACGACACCTCGTAATCTGCAGGCCTTCGGGCTGAGCAGCGGTCGCTTGGTAGGCCAAGGCTCTTGAAGGGCTGTAGTGCCATGGGTTTTGGTTTAGAGAAGGCTGGACGGGTAAGATGCCATTAAGAGACTGGAATTAGACAGAAGCAATGACAGACTTAGCAGGAGCCTATCAGCATGGCACAAGTCTCGTAAGTTAGATATTTAATATGGGGCAATTTAATGATATAATTTTCTGAACAATATTGGAAATGAAATGATTGACACCAAAGTCGCTGAAATATCTAAGCGTCTCATACAATACTTTATTTTGGGGAAGTAGATAGCAAGAACTTTCCACCGATTATATTACGTGGGTGAAAGCCTCAGTTTCAAATGCCAGTCTGATTGGTGATCCATTCTCTGTGTTAGGCCACGCTGGTGTACACTGTAGGATAATTCTTAGTAGCATAGCCGTACGCCCAGGATATCAAACCGATAACCCGCCGGAAATGATCAGTGAGCCACCAGAATCCACGTGCAACATTCAACATTTTTGTTAGTGTAACCACCAAATATATTATGGAAGAGAATTTTATATTTCGATCTTACTTTATAGATGATGATGGTAGCAAAATAATAATAATAATAATAATAATAATAATAATAATAATAATAATAATAATAATAATAATAATAATAATAATAATAATAATAATAATAATAATAATAATTGTACCGGGAGGTACGCCTCAACCCCGTGCATTTAAATGAAGCGCCTTGAAGAACGCTATCTGACAAAGTTGCAACAGCTATTTCAAGAAGTAGGGACTTTTCTCCATAGATGTCTCTATTAAAAACTGATGTCATGCACTCTGCTGCAAAGTGGAACAACTAGAAATTTAGAAAAAAATTGTGTTTATAAGTTTTATGAACTGAATTGACTTTCTTTGTTTTCGATACTTCTAGGTTTTCAACACTTTTTACTCATCCTGCCAATGTTCGATTCTGGCCAATGGGAAATTTTGTTATTTATTTCTCAGCCAATCACAGGCTTCTTGTACCTATTTTATCTACCAATAAAGTGAGAGGGTGTGTCTGGTTTTAGTCGAGAGCCTTCTCGAACCTTCCTCTCGGGTATAAAAGCTGACGCCTTTTCAAATTAACTTGTCTTATTGATCGTCGTGTTATTGAGTGTGCGTATTAAGAGAGGAGGCGGGGGCCTCATCCATCGGTAGGCAGAACATCAGCTAAAGTAATGGCCACCATTTCTCTATCTCTATAGTTATCTCCGCAAGCTGACTCGAGGGGAAAGTTTCCTATCTTTAACTATGTAACAGTCAATTTACTTAAATGTAAATTTTCTTCCTTCTCATGCAAAAGTTCAAGGAAGTCAAAAGTACTCAAACTGAAAACCGAGGATAGAGAGTGCGTTACCCTCTCGAATTCCCCTTCAATTAATCTTGAGGTGACTACGATTTAGTAACTGTTTTCACTATTGTAAATTGTAACTTAACCTGTCCATCTAGTCATGTCAGTAGTGAGGGCTTAGCCTCTGCATCGTCGGGCCACAAGCCCAAGTAGGGTTTCAATCTTTGATTTCAAGGAGGGCAAGTGTCCGCCTCTATACATTTTGATTTTGGGGCCAGTAATTGAACCTGTTGCTTTCCATAAAGGCCCAGTAGAATGGGTACTCGATACCCCTGTATTATTTCTTCCATGTAAAAGAAAACTCATACGGTATTGTTAGATGTAGGTTGTGCCTAGAGAGGCCTGAAAGTGTAAATTTTATTGAGCAACGACGTTCTAATCTCTTACCATAAAGATTGCCCTTGTGTAGGCTGTAAGGGTTTGGGAGCGTAGTCACCTTGGTATAATTATCGAGCATAGAGCCCCTTTTCTTGTAACGTAAAAGATATTTGTGTAAATTTTGAGTGGTACCTTTGGAAGGCCGTAACCTGTAACCGTTAGAGCAAAGTGCTCTTGAAAATTGTGTTTTAAATATCCTGTAAAATAAATTGGAAGATTCGTCTCCTTGACAATCTGCCTAAAAGCAACATTAGTGATGTAGGGACTTCTGTAAATAGGGAACTCAACTTGTAACTAACCTTTTCTAGGTTTTTCTGTTTCTTTATTTTGTACAAATCTAGCCCTGTACCTGAAATCTTGTTGTTTGTTAAAATTTAATATCTGAAAAGAAATATAACCTTAATTTTTCATCATCATCATCATCTGTTTACGCTCCAGGTTCGGCTTTTCCCTTGGGCTCAGCGAGGGATCCCACCTCTACCGCCTCAAGGGCAGTGTCCTGGAGCTTCAGACTCTTGGTCGGGGATACAACTGGGGAGTATGACCAGTACCTCGCCCAGGCGGCCTCACCTGCTATGCTGAACAGGGGCCTTGTGGAGGGATGGGAAGATTGGAAGGGATAGGCAAGGAAGAGGGAAGGAAGCGGCCGTGGCCTTAAGTTAGGTACCATCCCGGCATTCGCCTGGAGGAGAAGTGAGAAACCACGGAAAACCACTTCCAGGATGGCTGAGGTGGGAATCGAACCCACCTCTACTCAGTTGACCTCCCGAGGCTGAGTGGACCCCGTTCCTGCCCTCGTACCACTTTTCAAATTTCGTGGCAGAGCCGGGAATCGAACCCGGGCCTCCGGGGGTGGCAGCTAATCACGCTAACCACTACACCACAGAGGCGGACTACCTTAATTTTTAAAGTGTTAAATGAATCTTTTGACTGTCGTAGATAGACCCATTCAAACCAGCACCTTTTTCACTTCTCTGTTCCATGAAAACACGGTAATAATAATAATAATAATAATAATAATAATAATAATAATAATAATAATAATAATAATAATAATCAGTACCAGATGTGTACTGGTCATACTCTCCAGTTGTATCCCTGACCAAGAGTCTGAAGCTCCAGGACACTGCCCTTGAGGCGGTAGAGGTGGGATCCCTCGCTAAGTCCGAGGGAAAAACCGACCCTGGAGGGTAAACAGATGATGATGATGATGACCAGATGTGTAGTCCAAGGCAACAGAACACAAATGGAAATGCCACCTTAGCTCAATGGTAGAGCACAGCACACAACATCTAGGCTTCTTTTTCTGTTGTCAACGGTGCCCAATTGGTTATTTTATTTCTGTACCTAACGTATCTTTGGCATGCACTATATGGTACTCGACACGACCTCTGAAAGTCTATTTAAATGGAAGAGAAGTGTACAGATACGAAGAAAGAGATAGGTGCAAATTCTCTACAGGATTGTGGAGGAGTTTAGTGTGGAGGCTTGCGTACTGAACCCTAGGTCATATTTGTTCTGTTGGAAAGGATCTAAGCTACAGGTTTGACACCACCAGGCCACCATAGCTCAACTGGTAGAGAAACCGACGCGAAAACGGGCGGTTGTGGGTTCGGATCCCACTTGTGTCCGGCTGGCCATTTTTGTTCTGTACACATCTCTACAGCACGTACTAATTGTACGTAACACGATCTAATTAGCTTAAAAATACATTTCGATTACAATGCGGTCGTAAAAATTCAATGTTCATTAACTATTATAATGTTCTGGTGTGTTCCAGAATACGCAGTGTAAATAGATCGAACTTGCTCTGAAATCGCAATGAATACTGGAGCCAAAGTTTGATGGCATTATCTAAATCTTGTTAAGAATTCGGAGAGTGAATTGAACAAACTTAGTTTTGAACTGCAATGATTATTGAACCTAGAAGTAGCTAGTATTCGGAAAATCTAGTTAGAAATGTTGAAGTGTCAATTGAAAGAAGTTAATCTGGAACTGGAAACATTAATGGAACCAGAGCTACCTGGTATTCTGGAAATCTTGTTAAGAATATGGAGTGTCAGTAGAACAGACTTGCTTTGCAACTGCAATGATTACTAGAACCAAAGATAACTGATATTCTTCTCGAAAGAATTACGGCATATTATGAGATATTAGCAGAGAGGTTGCTCGTTTCTCAGCCGGTTATGATGCTGATTGCCTGCAAGCCATACCCTAGCCTCTTCGTCAAAGTGAGAAGTAATCACTAATAGAATTAGAGAGTAGACGCTGTGCTCCTTTCAAAGTGCTGTGTCTATAGAACTACTTCATCTTAGTTCCTAGTTCCGTTCCTGTTTCTAGAGCTCGGAGACAGACTTGTGGTTAGAACGAAAACTAGGGTAAATAATCTCATTACAACTGAAGTTGTCCGCCTCTGTGGTGTAGTGGTTAGCGTGATTAGCTGCCACCCCCGGAGGCCCGGGTTCGATTCCCGGCTCTGCCACGAAATTTGAAAAGTGGTACGAGGGCTGGAACGGGGTCTACTCAGCCTCGGGAGGTCAACTGAGTAGAGGTGGGTTCGATTCCCACCTCAGCCATCCTGGAAGTGGTTTTCCGTGGTTTCCCACTTCTCCTCCAGGCGAATGCCGGGATGGTACCTAACTTAAGGCCACGGCCGCTTCCTTCCCTCTTCCTTGCCTATCCCTTCCAATCTCCCCATCCCTCCACAAGGCCCCTGTTCAGCATAGCAGGTGAGGCCGCCTGGGCGAGGTACTGGTCATACTCCCCAGTTGTATCCCCGACCAAGAGTCTGAAGCTCCAGGACACTGCCCTTGAGGCGGTAGAGGTGGGATCCCTCGCTGAGTCCGAGGGAAAAACCGAACCTGGAGGGTAAACAGATGATGATGATGATGATAATTGAAGTTCACATTGCATGGATGGAATAGATTTAATTGATGGATGTAAGTAAAATATACATTAGGCCTATAGAGATTTCATAATAATCGAAACTCAAGGGCAAAATATCACAAGTGACTTCTCCATGAAAAAAAAATCCTCTAGGCAAGCAACTCAATGTTGATGATATCTTAGAGACATGAGCTACGAATTTTGGGTACAGTAAGTAAAATATAATAAAGTATAAGCATTATTTTTTATTTATTCCTCAAAATTACAATCCTTTTCTTAATCATAGTTATCCGGTCGATTCGGTTAGCATTTGCCTTTTTCTACCACTACGAGTGCTAATGAGAGTCTATTCAGAGTTTCACTTAAGCCCTTATAAGTACATTCGGCGTGGACATTTTCGAGAAATTAAGAAAAAAGCGCTTGAGGTTATTGAACCAAGGAACACATTACAGAAAGAATTATGTTAATAAAATAATTCGGCTAAATGAATAAAGAAACAGGTGATTTTCGGCTGTTTTTTTCCGGGACTGCATTTAGGCCGGAGGTGATTTTTCTAAATTTGTTCTTTTAGTTTCATAGACCTATCTAAGACTCACAATTTGAAACCTTTCCCGGCATTTTAGCCCTTCAACTATCGGCACAGTTGAGGAAATTGCTTAATGTATTGTTGTTTAATTTTTACATCTTTCGTAGTTTGGGGACCCGTACTTTGACTGCTAAGAAATATTTTCAACATTAAAAAAAGTTTGACAACTTTGGACTGTAAATGCATAATTAAAGAGTTGTATGAGCGTGTATTTACAGAGTCCTGACTGATTGCCAGAATAAAATGCGAGACACTGGTTACAATTGTTACACAAATAATCATGTTACGAATAAATTAGATCCTGTCGTCTCGAACTCTGGGTTTTAATAATAATAATGTTATTTGTTTTACGTCCCACTAACTCCTTTGACGGTTTTCGGAGACACCGAGGTGTCGGAATTTAGTCCCGCAGGAGTTCTTTTACGTGTCAGTAAATCTACCGACACGAGGCTGACGTATTTGAGTACCTTCAAATACCACCGGACTGAGCTAGGATCGAACCTGCCACGTTGGGGTCAGAAGGCCAGCGCCTCAACCGTCTGAGCCACTCAGCCCGGCTACTCTGTGTTTTTGCCTGCTGGGACCGTGCGTTCTTCCGGACAGGCTTACTGGACAGAACTACGCAGATTCTTGAGTATTACACTGCGTGATTACTTGGAAGACATACCACTAGAACCCAGTCGACAACTGCACTTCTTACAAGATGGCGCTCCCGCATTTTTCAGTCTTTTTGCCTGCAAGCATTTTGAAGCGTGTTATCCTGGGCACTTGGCCGCCTTGCTTTCCTGACTTAAACACCCTGGACTTTTACCTCTGAGAGCACGTGAAGTCTGTCGTGTATTCAACCTCTGTTGATTATGAATCAACTAAAAGGTCAGAGAATTCAACAAATATGCGTTTCCGGACCAACCATACCATACCCTCGTTTTCGTCTCTCTATATGAGGAATCAAACAAACCAAACCCCATGGCACTAGGCCTTGGCCTACCAAACGACCACTGTTGAACCCGAAGGCCTGCAGATTACGAGGTGACGCTTGGTCAGTGCAACGAATCCTCTCGCCCGTTATTCTTGGTTTTCTAGACCGGAGTCACCATCTTACCGTCAGATAGTCCGGTCCTTTGGCTGAATGCACAGCGCAGTCACCTTCGGTTCAGAGCGCCCTGGGTTCGATTCCCGGCCGCATCGGAGTTTTTAGCCTTAAATGGTTATTTATCTTGTCTCTGGGACTGGGTTTTGTACTGTCCCCAAAATTAGAGCATCTCACACACCACACACAAATCTATAACTTACAACAAAAACACGCATTTCTCATATATGGCAGATGCTGCCCACCCTCGTTGGAGAGTCAGCCTTACAAGGCGAGCCGAACATGTCCTCGGACACTCCCGGCACTAAAAACCATACGATAAATAACTGTCAGATAGCTCCTTAACTGCAATCGCGTGTGCGTGTGGACCTCGATGCAACTTTCAGGTCCAGGTAAACATCCCTGACCTGATCTGGAATCAAATCCGGGGCCTCTGGGATAGAGGCAGGCACGCTACCCCTACACCACGGGGCTGGCCGGTATTTGGAATCCATTCTTGACATTTTGACGCTGCGGTTTGGTACACTCTGTATACAAAATCGGTCAGAGGTTTAAGACCACCGTGTGGAACGACAGAAATTCTAACTACACAATATTTCATATCATAATTTCCCAAATTTCCCAACAACCAATGTCGATAAATAAATAAATAAATAATAAAAATTAAATAATTGAGTGTCCGCCTCTGTGGTGTACTGGTTGGTGTAATTTGCTGCCATCCCCGGAGGTCCGAGGTCGATTCCCGGCTCTGCGACGAAATTTGAAAAGTGGTACGAGGGCTGGAACGGGGTCTGCCTCAGCCTTGGGAGGTCAACTGAGTAGAGGAGGGTTCGATTCCCACCTCAGCCATCCTCAAAGTGGTTTTCCGTGCTTCACCACTTGTTCCCTAGGCAAATGCTGGGATGGTACCTAACTTAAGGTCACGGCCACTTCCTTCCCTCTTCCTTGTCTAACCCTTCCGATCTTCCAATTCCTCACAAGGCCCCTGTTCAGCATAGCAGGTGAGGTTGCCTGGGCGAGGTACTGGTCATCCTTCCCAGTTGTATTCCATGACCCAAAGCCTCACGCTCCAGGCGGTAAAGGTGAGATCTCTCCCTGAGTCCGAGGGAGAAACCAACCCTGGAGAGTAAACGGATTAAGAATGAAAGAAAGAACACAACTAACCGAGCGAGTTGGCCATGCGGTTAGGGGCACGGAGTTTTGAGCTTTAATTCAAGAGATAGTGGGTTCGAACTGCACTGTCGGCAGGCTTGAATATCGTTTTCCACGGTTCTCCATTTTTACACCAGGCAAATACTGGGCTGTACCTTCATTAAGGCCACGGCCGCTTCCTTCCCACTCCTAGGCCTGTTCTATCCCATCATCGCCATAAGACCTATCTGTGTCGATGCGACGTAAAGCCAATTATTATAAATAAATAAATAAATAAATAAATAAATAAATAAATAAATAAATAAATAAATAAATAAATAAATAAATAAATAGATGAGGGGCACGATAATGATTCAATCTCGGCGTGGAGTTATAGCTGTAGAGGCATCAATGCGGGTCTTTATATCAGTATCAATATCAGTTCGTTCCTACATATGATTGTTCACATTTCACTCTTGTATTTTCCTTCTATAAGACTACTGCGATTTCCGAACTCGACAATCATTTGACACTTGATTTTGACGCTCTCTTTCCCCTTCCGTCCTACCAGACTGAGTAGCTTAGATGGTAAAACCCTCTCCTCCTGAGCTCAGTTTCACGGGTTCAATACCGCATCAGCCCGATGGTATGTGGAGGCGATCAAATACGCCAGCTTCGTGCTAGTAGATGCGTTACAGTCTTCTCTTGTTCAGTTAAAAAGGAAAATTATTTGATGTCATGATTAAAACTTTTACGGCCCAGAATAGATCGGTAGGATTGGTGTGGAAGTCTAGAGAAAACTTTATGGATTGCTGCAGCAGCTTGTCCTGTTTGACATGTCTTCGAAATAATTATCATATCCAATTTAATTTTAGGGCCGAATGAGGCATAAGGAGGACAGTTAACGTATGCCACTTCGAAAAATGTGATTATAGGATAGTAAAAGGATGATCATAAATGATACCCTACCCCTTGATTACTGTTATATCGTACATGTTTACATAGTGGACCAGGGAAGAATGGACGTATAAGATGCCATTAAGAGACTGGGATTAGGTAGCAGCAAAGGCAAACTCAGCTGGAGCCTATGAGCATGGCACAAGTTTGCCAAAATGTCAATAGGCCTTTCTATTTCCTCTCATGACTGATTTACTATTTTTAGGCCCTCGACATTTATTGTGACACAACCCGTCAACCAACTTGTGCAGTTCGAATCAGAGATTCCACGTACTCGTCACTTCACTCATGATGTAACTACGATTTACATCAAACCTGTGCATTCTATCGATAATTTTACAGCAGTTAACAACATGTGCTTAACTTTTTCATCACATTGACAGTCACACCAAAGATCACAATTTGTTTTATTAAGAGACTGGGATTAGGTAGCAGCAAAGGCAAACTCAGCTGGAGCCTATGAGCATGGCACAAGTTTGCCAAAATGTCAATAGGCCTTTCTATTTCCTCTCATGACTGATTTACTATTTTTAGGCCCTCGACATTTATTGTGACACAACCCGTCAACCAACTTGTGCAGTTCGAATCAGAGATTCCACGTACTCGTCACTTCACTCATGAAGTAACTACGATTTACATCAAACCTGTGCATTCTATCGATAATTTTACAGCAGTTAACAACATGTGCTTAACTTTTTCATCACATTGACAGTCACACCAAAGATCACAATTTGTTTTGTTTTAAAGATGCTCATATTTTTTAATTGTTACGTCACGACGTCAACGACGCCGCATTTTAATTGGACGCATGTGATTTTAAACTTTTAGTCAACATTGAAAGTGTTCAATGTCCTTGCTATGTTTTAATGTGCCTTGTATATTTTCGACTGAGGATGTCCTAAAAGAGGACGAAATATGTCTCGAATTTTAATAATATTGTCTTAAAATATTTTTTTTTTTTTTGCTATTTGCTTTACGTCGCACCGACACAGATATGTCTTATGGCGACGATGGGGTAGGGAAGGCCTAGGAATTGGAAGGAAGCGGCCGTGGCCTTAATTAAGGTACAGCCCCGGCATTTACCTGGTGTGATAATGGGAAACCACGGAAAACCATCTTCAGGGCTGCCGACAGTGGGGCTCGAACCCACTATCTCCCGATTACTGGATACTGGCCGTACTTAAGCGGCTGCAGCTATCGAGCTCGGTGTCTTAAAATAAAGACAAATAATTTGTCTTGTAAAGATAGTGTGTTTGATAAAGGATTTCACAAGTTTACGTGGCACAATTAGAGCCTCTGTGGCTCAGGCAGCAGCGCGCCGGCCTCTCATCCATGGATACCGTGGTTCAAATCGCGGTCACTCCATGTGAGATTTGTGCTGGACAAAGCGGAGACGGGAGTACTTCGGGGCTTCATTCATTCCATCCCTGACCCGATCACTGACTGGGGAACAGGTTGTAGGTTTTCATTTTCACTTGGTACAATTCTCACATATTAAGATTTTTATTATACGGCAGATAATGTTAGAATTTTCTGAACAATATTGGAAATAAAACCATTGACACCATCGTCAGTGATATATCTAAGCGCCTTATACAATCTTTATTTTGGGACATGATTTTTATGTTGATAGCGAAAACGTTTCACTGATGGGTAAAATCCTCGGTTTCAAATGCCAGTCTGATTGGTGATCCAGTCTCGGTGTTGGGCCACGCTGGTGTACACTGTAGGATAATTCTTAACAGCACAGCCGTAAGCCCAGGATACCAAACCGACCACCTCGCCGGACACGAACAGTGGGCCACCAGAATCCATCTGCAACATTCAACATTACAGTTAGAACAACCATCAACTAAAGTATGGAATTTTATATATCGATCTTATTATAACCCTTCAAGCATAATCATGGAATGACAATTTTGAATGACATACTGCAGTAGTGATGTTCATGGTGATCGTGTCCAGTTCCATGGCTAAATATGGGGCCCATCCAGAAATTAAGTTTCTCTATTAAAAAGAAACGACAACATAGTTACATGAAAGAAATTATTGGCACCCGAAACAGTAATGTTAGAGCTTTGTTCGACATAATCACCACCAGAATTGAGACACTTGTCTTTTCGTGGGATCAAATTTTGGCCGCCGTCTGGGAATGAAACCAGCGTGTGACATTCGTCTTCAGCTTTTCGTCCATGTGAAAATGCTGGCAGGATGATAGGAATGTCTTGAGGTTCAAGAAGAAAATTAAAATCATTGGGAGCAAGATCAAGACTGTACGGTGGATGATCAAACAGCTCCCAGCCTAACTCCTGCAGAACAGTTGCTGAGCGCTGAGCCGTATGTGGGCGAGCATTGCCGTGGATCAGCACAACACCTGCACTGAGCAGGTTATTATTATTATTATTATTATTATTATTATTATTATTATTATTATTATTATTACATGCTTTATTCTCTGGGGCCATCGAGGACCATGTTAAGTCTTGTTACATTTGGCAGTGGACTTTGCTTTCTTTTGAGCCCAGAATTCCCTCATTCTTTCTGAGTGGGCCAGCTTGCGTTTCTCTGTCCAAGGGACACCGTGTCTTCTTTTCGATTGTACGTCTCAGTTTTGCCCGTTCGTCACTATCTTCTTTCGTTTCTGTCAAAGGAGTCTTCCGATTTGATCCGTAGCACTTGAAGGTCTTCTTCGGTGTTTCTAAATTAAGGCATCGTGGTTTTAGGTTTTAAATCAAATAGGTGAGACATATGTTTGGTCAACCTGTTTCCGTAAAATTGGACCTCTCTTTTGAGGACCGTATCTGTAATTTTCTCTATTTTGTTATAGACTTCCTTATTAGATCCTCTTTGGTGGATGCCATTCTTGTAGTTAGATCTTATGATTCCCCTAAGTATTCTGCGCTTCTTTTTCTCCATTTCTTCGAACATCCTTTACTGGCATTTAGGGATAGGGTTTCGGTTCCATGCACAACTACTGGCTTCAGAGTCGTTTCATAGTGACGTGTGTTTGGAAAGGCATTTTTTTTGTGTTGTAGATCGTGCGTGATGTTTGGTAGGCTATTTCATGTTTGCGTAATCGTTCCCAAAGTGCTTCTTTGTCCAGTCCAGTTGTGGCTAAAACAACCGGATGTAGCCCATGTAAAACCAAGCCTTCGAAGAGAGTCGTCGCATCTGCTGTGTATGGAAATGGGCGTGTTACTGTGGTAGAGGAGAGTCTTGTATGGTGTCGAATTACAGAAATATTGGAGACGGCACAACATCCACTCCCGGATCGAAGGAAATTTGCCATTTATAGTTAAAATCTCACGAACCATTCGAGAATCGATCCCGAGTTCTCAGGGCTTGAATGCCAAGATATTGGACACTCGGCTATGAGCCAGACACTGCGCCTAGAATAACAACAATCGTGAGCTTGTTTTTCTCTCTAATGAAATCTAGTATAAAACAGACAAAGGCACCTCCGTACATGAAGGCCCTTGGAGGAGTGGAAGGTAAAGGCTTCCACCATCGTTAACCGCGGCACGTGATGGGGTAGAGTGGTTAGCTCTACGCCGGCCGCCTTTGCCCCCAGAAAATAATCTGGTACTCATTTTTGGTGTAGGCTGGGTGAACCTCAGGGTCATATGCACCTCCGCAAGTGGAAATCTCGTTTCTTAAATTTTACGACTTCCTGACTGGGATTCGAACCCACGTCCTTGCGGGCGAACCGAGCACGCCTTTACCACCTCAGCCAGGCAGCGCCCAATGAAAGCTAGTATATGTATTCTTATTAACTTATATAGAAATAATTAATGATGTCCAAACCACTTTATGTGTTTCTCTTTATATTTGCTTTACGTCGCATCGACACAGATAGATCTTATAGCGGTGTTGGAATAGGAAAGGGCTGGGAGTGGGAAGGAAGCGTCCGTGGCCTTAATTAAGATACAGCTGGCTGGTGTGAAAATGGGAAACCACGGAAGACCATCTTTAGCGTTGTCGACAGTGGAGTTCGAACCTACTATCTCCCGAATGCAAGCTGATAGCTACGTGGTCCAAACAACGTGGCTATTTACTCAGGTACTTTGTGTGTAATCTTAATCGGAAATATTTCAGTTATTTAATAAAATGTTATAAGATACACTATTGTGTGCGTTGCTAGCTTCAGAGAAATTATCTCGACCCATACCTTAATTAATCAGAGAAAGAGATAGCTTCCCGTAATGTTGACATAATATGATTGATATCTGGTTCTTCGTGACATATTCGATTTTTATGTAGGCTCTCTCAAGACATTTCTCGATAGCTACAGTTTAATTATGAATTACAATTAAGGCATAGTCTCGATTTTTCTATGTATTTTAAGTCACATCGACACAGAAAGGCCTTATGGCCAGGATGGGATAGGAAATGGCTAGGAGTGGAAAGGAAGAGGAAGTTTCGAAGGAAACCAAGACCCAAATCTACGTTTTTCCCACTTACTCTCACATATAGTGCTGAAATATGGAACGTGTTTGAGAAGTATAACAAGTAAAGTCACCCCCTCAGAGTTAAAATACCTTTGAATGATCCGGAATATAAAGGTTGTTTGATTGGAACATGGACTGTTGTCTAGAAATGTACGCTATACGTATTGGACAACGGATGGTATATAAAAACGACAGTATACCGATGATAGTTCGAGAGAGTCTACAGATAATCACTCCCACCGTGCAGGTACCTGTCTCAACGCTGAGAAGTTTCTCTGCTCAGTATCCTCCACGATGAGGGACGCTAGTTGCTGGTTGAACCACTCTTCCACAGTATCAGGAGCCACTCGATCTGCGGTTAAACGTTAACTCTTCAGGTCTTTCTTCCAAAGACCCAAGACATAATCGTCATAAGGAGAGAGCTCTTCACTCTAAGGCGGGTGATTCGTAAGGGTCCAGCGTAAAGCGCCCCGAATATCCACTGTTGCGTTGGGAGTGTGTTGGCATGCATTACCGTGAAGCAAAAGTACACTTAGTGGAAGATTTTCCGGCCAAAACACCTTTGCGCAAGAATTACACCATACCATTTGTAATCATTTGGTGACCATCCAACGCCAATCATGCTTAAACTTCTTCTTCTTCTACTTAGGAGATACCTGTCTTAGGCTGAACACGTTCTGAGCCGTTAATACAAACCAATCAATGCAGTGCTGCCATTTCATGGCTGTCTTGTCAGTTACTAGGAATGTTGCTAGCTCTATGCTCAACTGAAAGAGAAACTAACACGAGACGGAGAGTAAAACGAAGCAATCAAAGAAAACTTACGGTGGAATCGGTAGTGCACAAAATCCAGAACGATCCCTAAGATGATATGGGAATTTCTCAAGGATGAAAGAAAGAAAGGAAGCCGAAGAAGGTGTTCGAGGTCAAGCCTAAAGGTACTGTAAGAAGAGATCGTCCGAAGGAAGGAATAAATCTGGTACGTTGGCAATCAGTAAGTGAAAGATTCAACAGTAAACAAGGTAACTCGTCTGGGATAGGAATAAGTACAGAAAGTGGATGACAGATCCGGTTCGAGAGGCAGAAGGGATGGGTGAAGAAGTACTCACATTGCAGGAACCCTTGCCTCCCTCAGGTACTCCAGCACATATCTGCGAACTGTAAATGGTGACGAGGAAACTGGAATAGTCGTCTTCGCATGCTTTTCTGTTTACGATGGAGAGCGAGGCTTTCAGAAGCTTCGGTGAAGCACCTCCTCCAATCTGAAATATAAAATTGTTTTCCATAATTTCAAGTGAAGTGTATTGTACCAGAATAAATATGATGTAAGAGCTAACTCGGGGTAAGAGATAGGTTAGAATCTCAGGGCGTAGGCTGTACAGTAATAAGAACCAGCTACAGAGTGATGCTATTCTTCAGACCATCAGAATAAGACAGTTTTTAAAGTTTTTATCAAGCGACGCCAAGAGCGTGGCAAATTAGAGTGTGACATTAACATCATCTAATTTATCTTTGTTTGGACATCTACTTCTTACTGGATACGGGATTCTCCAACAGTTCGCCATTAGGCTGATCTTGAAGTTCCAAGCGCTCCAATTACCATCACTGGAAACGTCACAGTAGTGATCAAGGTTGAAGTTGCCGACGGAAGATTTGTTCTTGTAGGTCCAAAATATTCGTGTAATCCTCTAAAACTTCAATAATAATTATTTACGCAATGTTAAAGATTTAGTTTGCACGTCTCTTTTGATTGATTGTACCGAGCTCGATAGCTGAAGTCGTTTAAGTGCTGCCAGTATCCAGTAATCGGGAGATAGTGGGTTCGAGCCCCACTGTCGGTAGCCCTGAAGATGGTTTTCCGTGGTTTCCAATTTTCACACCAGGCAAATTCCGGGGCTGTACCTTAATTAAGGCCACGGCTGCTTCCTTCCACTTCCTAGACCTTTCCTATCCCATGGTCGCCATAAGACATATCTGTGTCGGTGCGACGTAAAACAAATAGCAAAAAAAAAAAAAATCTTTTGATTGAGTCCAAAAGTAAAATAGCAGGTTAAAGTTTCGTAGAAGTAATGTCACAGATTATTTACTGGCAAAAGTTGATACCGTGCTACCCACGATTTATAATATCTTAAGAAAGCAGAAATTATGCAAATATTACTTGGAATTCCTATCAGCCCGCCCCCTGAAGTACATTTACATTTATAACCCAGTAAAGAGCAAAGCTCGCCATTCTCCAATTCTGAAGTAGCTACTTGCATTCTTATTGGTCAACGTAAAATGGGGTGTGACGTCATTCCCATCAGTGCTAATAATTACGTAGATTCCGTTACCCTTAGAGCATTAATGCATAAAGTGCGCATAGCGCTACGTCGTCTATGTTGCAGCGTGAAGCCAACATCACGAATAGTTGATCTGGGGGGTTAGTTCGAAGTAGATTCTGAGAGGATATAAGGAGAATTCTCAATCAGTGACATTCGAAAAGGCCACGAAATAGGAACATGGGAGGTTCCCTGCTTGTTTGCTGTGGTTAAGCGTAAATTGCAGTAAAACCCTGGACACAAATGGGTGATTATGACGGAAATCCTTCAAACCGAAAGGGACCTACGATAGCTTAAAACCTCTTTATGATCGTATTTTTGAAAGTATTAAATCCCCACGAGTAACACTAGAATTGTTTAATGTTACTTATTTATTATAATGTAAGGGACATATCATCTTTACCAATTACCGCATCATATTGCAATTAATAGCTGCAGTTTGAATGTTGTACATAAGGGAGTGTAGCCTAATTTTAAATATTAATGTAACTGAATTCTACAACAAACACTCCATAACTTTCACAAACAGCTGTAACATATTTTATTTACCGAGGTTGGTGTACTTTTCACTGAACCAGGCCTACACAAAAGCATTGCCCAAGCACAAGACACAAAGAGTGATACATAGCCTACAGGACAGTTATGGAAAGAAAAGAAAACGAGTATCATACTTCAGTGAACCATACAAAACCAACAGATGGCAACAAAAATGAAATCTCAAGGGAAAAAGTTAAACAGGTGACAAGAAATTTTCACTTATCATGAGTCGGAAAAATTCACAATTACGGTAGTGTCAATTGTAGATCAATTGACACTAGTTGTAGTACCTACCTGTAATAAATCATGGGTCTTTTATAATATTCTGCTTCAACAAAAAAATCATAATAATGAAGGGATCCATAAAAAGCAACACAGATAAAATTTCACTCCACTGCCACCTACTAAATTAGTCTTAGTTGCACCTTTGAAGTAGGCCTACAAATAGGAGATAACATCTGAAGAAAAGAAAACATCCTGCTGGTGAAAGGTGGAGTGGAAAATTGTTGCTACCGAATTTCGCTTCAGTCTAATACCCACACCAAATGCTTCATTATAAAAAAATCCCGTTGAAAAATGCTGGAATTTTTTTCAGGCAAGAAATTCTCCCTTGTTAATGCTACTAGGTACCCACTGCGTTTTCCTTGCCTCATCATCAAGAAAACTGAAATCAATTGAAGCACAACATTAAAAAATGCAGTACCCGGGAAATTGGAACTGTAACCAATAAAATGAATTACACGTAATTGTACGTATTGTACAGGCACCTGACAACGACTTTATGAAACATAGAACCACTTACATCATCATAGTTTGTGATTCTCTAAGAAATCACAGATTAATGTAGGTAAATATTAACTCACCCGTGAAAAGAAAGAGAAATGTCAGATCCTTTCTTGAAAGTCTCCTTGCATCCAAACGCTACACAATAGTTTACCATCGCTTTATTAGCAGTAGCTAAAAGTCGCTTTTAAATACACTGATCACTATTCCTTCCTATAGTATAATGTTCAAAACTCTCGCGCTACCCACCAGTCAGCTGATTGAGATCATTGCTTCAAGAATGTGACGTCATTAGCCAGCTATTCGTTACATGATCGAAGCCGTTACCAACCCCAGTAGAATAAAAGCACAAATTAATGGATACGCTGCTATCGCCCTAAGTCACTCTCTGTCATGTGTAACGGTTCAAATCCCGTTACAAGGTAATATCTGTATTTTATTATCATTATTGCATCTGTGATATTATTATTATTATTATTATTATTATTATTATTATTATTATTATTATTATTATTATTATTATTATTATTATTATTATTATGTCCGTATTATTATTATTGTATCTGAGAGATTACTATTATTTTGTTATAATTATTATTCAATTCCATTATGCAATGCTTGTCGCTTGCGTATTTGTAATTGAGAGTATGCATATATACGTATATGTAGATTAACATTAAATACCTGTACAGTGAGAGATTCGATGTATCTGATGTGGATGTGACGTTGTTATATTGTGCTATACTGCTGACATTTCTGCCAAGTCATCGCCACGTCATGGCTACGTCATCGTGAGCTTTTAGCAATGCGCTCAGAGACTCAGCCGCTCTAGGGGATTTCACCAGTACGTGCAACAGTTTGAGGCGTTGTGGGAGTATGTCATTGTTATTTCTGGAGATTACGTAGCTGTGTCAACTAACGTCTATAAAAGGTGGCTACATCTTGTAGCGTCAGTCATTAGTTAAACGGAAGCTGAACAGTGAAGAAGTCTACGAGATGAAGAGGCCTCAGTCGGTCAGTCAACGAGTGTGAACGAGAGATGGAGAAGACTCAGTGAGCCATTGATCATTGGTCATTGAGAGAGTGAGGCCAAAGTTGGTTGGTCACTTAGTTGAAAACACGGACGCAAGGGCTTACCATGGAGTCAGAGAGAGATACCACCTGCCATGAGGTAATACCATATTGACTTACAAAGAAGTCAGATGATATGGAGAAGAAGCAGTCACATGGATGTATCACCAAGTTAGGCGTGACACATCTACAGTAAACACCAGATCAAAGGATGACGTCGTAATTACACTCAAGGTGTTGAAGGTACAGTCAAGTGAATCAGTGAGGGGAATATTTCGTATAAATTGTTAAATGTCCGGTCAAGAAGAATTCAAATTCATGCCTAGTTTCTTTCAGTTGCAATGTCATAATTTCATATTCTCATCTGTTTTATCGTAACAAGACTCACTATTTTTTATATATTATTTAAAGAATATATTTTGTTCTATCAAACGAATTCATAGTTTTATTTCAATGACAGTAAAATATCTTAACCTCAAAATTAATGGGGAAACCGCGAACACCAATCTCCTTTTCCCAGAACTTACATGGTATGTTGTCAAAAGTAAGCTTATTACCCCACACCCTAGATATAGTCAAGATTCTCATTCTATTATTGCTGCACTGAGTGTTAGCTGGCGCCCTTCAAATAACGTATGTGTAAGTAAGCAGGTAAGAAGTAAGATTGAGTCCAGGGTTCGACGATTGTGTATTTTATTTAATGAATGTTAATTTTCATATTTTTCAAGTTAAATGCAGATATATATGTTTCAAAAGTTAGCAAGAGAGTTAGGAAAGTCTCACATGAGAACAGTGACGTACACTTCCTTCGAGAGGCATTTATCTATGGCCGCAGCGCATACTCTCCGTACCGCAAAAGGGCAAGAAAAAGTTGTAATTCACATTTCATACATACATATCTTTATTACCCACCCTAGAATACACCATCGGCTTTACAGGTAATAAAGACAGACAGAGCGAAACCCAGAAACAAAAAGAACAAACAAACAAACACTAGGCACTACATCTCTCCTAAAACTACTTAGCAAAATTATTTACCTCTAAATCTACTCAGTGTCCTCCCACACGCACGCGGATAGCCGGCAAACGTGCAGGAAGCACCGCACTACAAATTACCCTATTTCCCTATTCCCCTATTCCTACCAACCACCTAGAAAAAAATATATATATAGTAGACCGGTCTCTGCGTCAGCCCTGGTATGGAATACATGCCCACCAACCCGTTGATCGCAGGGACCAGCCTCGCCACGTGAGAACTGATCTTATTTCTCACCTACACCTGCTGACAATGTATTCCTTACCTATCATGTGTGCCAAGCCAGCTTGGCGGAAACCGGACCCATCACATGGCTTGTCACACACTTCCGCTATATACGTCACACCTTCTCTGTTCATTGTCAGCTCACTACCTTCCCTCTTCTTTTTCTTTTCTTGCCGTGCAGACATGCTAAAGCCTAGCTTCTTTGGGTTGGGTCAAGCCCCAACCCGTCCCTCTTCCCTTGATACGCCACCTTCTCCTCTCTCGCACTATTCCCGCCCACTACATCTCACCTTCTTGAACTTCAGACTTAAACATCAACAATTTTTTTTTTTCACTTACACACAAACAGACAGTTTCCATTCCAAGTCCATCAGTTCACTCAGTCTTCACAATCTACAACACCACACTTGCCTCAAACCGTTGGACTTAATTTTTATACTTCCAACATTTTCTCCTTAACTACAGTCCCCCTTAATCTATCTAAATTACTATTACACATTAAACTTAATACATAAACATCAAGAATCCCTCAATTTTACACCCTTCATCAAGGCATCTACACCATTTAATTTTTATTTATTTTTTTACCTACTTTCATAATTTCCATACTGCCAACATTTTCTCCTTAACTACATTCCCACTTAATCTATCTCAATTCTATCACATATACCTTCTTTATACTTCTTCCTCACAAACAATCCCCTTTTTTTTTTTTTTTTACTCCTCATTTACACACCAACAGACAGTACTCCATTCCAAGTCCATTAGTTCACTCAGTCAACTCGCTTTTTTTTTTTTTTTTTTTTTTTTTTTTTTTTTTTTTTTTTTTTTTTTACTAAGCTTTACACTACCCTCAAACCTACTCAACCTCCCCTTTTCTCAACGCTTACCTAATTTTCTCAGGCTTTCCCTTTGCCCCGGGCGGATCACCTTTCCACAGGGCAAGGTGCTCTCCCCCTTTCCCCTAACACTAAAGCCCCCTCTTCTGATATCATGATTACCATGATACCCTTCCCGCATTTGCTCAGGGCGGATATCCATTCCTCTGAGCAGAATGCCTTCCCCCTTTCTCCCTCAGCACAAACCACATTATCTGCACAACCCCTGTTACTCCCTCAATTTCTTTATAAATATAGCTCTGGCCACATTTAAGAATTTCGTTATATTCGTTCCTTTCTCCCACTCTCTACATAACCAAGATGTTATCTTATAGCTTTCCCCTACCATATGCAGCTCCTTCTTACTTAGTAGTTTGATCTTTATCTCCGCCAAAGGTCGGCATTGATTAAAAATATGCAGGTCCTCCCACTTCTCTCCACATAACACACATCTATCCCTATTCTCACTACCTACCCAACCCCTATTCCTCGGAACACCCAATAACCACCAATACAAACCTCTCTTATCCCTTCTACCCTCAAACTCCGTTTTCGGGTTTATTACTTCCACCAATTTATTTAAAACTGATAAAGAGACTCTCTCTCTACATTCCCCTATTAAGCTCTGTCTTTCCATATCTAGTAGTCTTCCCTTTATCCTTTCCCATACCCATTTATTCCTACCATCCCCCCAGACCTCTCCATATACCCCCAATCCAATCTTTTGTAACCATTTTTTGCACTTATTCACCCAGTAACCTTCATTCGTCATACTTTTCTGAAAATTAAACGTTTCTTGTACTAACGCCCCACCCTTCCCTTCCTCCAATCTAATCCAGTACTTGAACACCCTCTTAGCTATTTCAACCTCTATCGATTCTTTACAGACTAATCTGGCCCCGGCATTGGCTGTACAATTCGGTAGGTCCATCATGATCTTGCTAAATTTCGCCACCACCTGGTTTAGTTCACTCCTATCTTCCTCCATTCCCCATACTTCAACCCCAAATAGCATTTTGCCCATTACCAGTGATTTAAACACCGTTTTCTGAATTTTGTATTTAACGTCTGGAAATTTCTTTTCTAATGCCCCTACTACCGCAAGCGCTCCTCTTCCTTTAAGTTTTGCCTTCTTACACTGATTTTTCCAAGAAGCATTCTTACTAATTATTACACCTAGGTACTCAATTTTTCCCCCTGGTTTAATTTCTTCCTGCTCCAGCCTCCAGACTTCCTTATTCTTTCTCCCACCCCTTTTCCTACACACCAATATCTGAGTCTTTCTTACATTTACTCTGAGAGACCATTTCCTAGTATATTCAACTACCTTGTCCAACCCTTTTTGCAAACCATTTGCCGTCAAAGCCAAAATCAATAGGTCATCCGCGAATAGCAACCCCGGAACCTCCATTTTCCCTACCCAAGGGCAATGCCATGCATCTCCACCATGACCCTCTAAAATATTATTTATAAATAATATAAATAATATCGGGGATAGCTTACATCCCTGTCTCACCCCGCTTTTCGATTCAAAACACTTACTCATCCTTCCATCCTGCAATTTAATCATCACAAACACTTCCTCATAAATAGTTTCAATTGCCACCCTCATTTTTTTCGACATTCCAACCTCCCCTAATCTCAAAAATAGCGCCTCCCTACTGACCGTATCAAAGGCTTTTTCTAAGTCAATCGCTGCTATAAATAATTTACGCCCTGCTATCCTCACATACTTTGTAATCAAAGTGTCCAGAATCCAAACATTATCAACTGTATTACATCCTTTCCTAAATCCATTTTGGAACTGAGATATCCTACCGTACTGTTCCGCCCAATTTGTTATCCTATTCGCCAAAACCCCTGTGTACACCTTTGACAGCGAGTCTAGGAGTGTAATTCCTCTATAGTTGTTTGGATCACTACTAGCTCCTTTATTTTTATAAATAGGGCATAATACCCCCATCCTCCATTCTCTAGGAAATTTCCCCGTTTCCAGCAACCTATTAAAGAATTTCACAATCCCTCTCAACATCGGTTCATTTGCCCCTACCTCTTTCCATACACTATTGGAAATACCATTCACACCTCCTGCAGCCTTGGGTCTAGCATTTTTTAATACTGTAATTACCTCCTGCCTTGTTATCTCCCCATCCAATATTGTAATGCCTACTTCCAGTTCCCTTCCAATTTGTGACTTGTCTATTTCTCTACCCAATTTCCTCTCCCCTTCTAAAAGCCTTTTAAAATGCCTAACCCATTCGTTTTCTCCTATTTTATCTCCCTTCCCCTCCGGTTTCGTTCTTCTGATCTTGTTTATTGACTCCCAAATCCTCTCAAATTTCTTCTCTCTGCAATATATATTTATTTTTTCAGCTTCCGCCTCCTTCCATCCTCTCTTCTTCTCATTCAATACCTCTTTATATTCCCTTCTCAATTTACAATATTCCTTCCTTTTTTCTTGCGTACCCTCCTTCCTAAACTCCGCTAGGGCTCTCATTACAACCTCACGTTTTCTCCTACAGTCTTCATCAAACCATCCATTCATTTTATTCTTTTTTCCCTCTACACTTCTCCTCACTTTCTTCCCCACCCTCCATACAGGGAGTTCAATTAATTTTAACACGTTATCCATATCATTCCCTTCTACCGCCCTTTCAATTCCTACCCTTAATATATCTCCCTCCTCTTTCAAATGCCGTCTTAATTTCTCTTTGGTATTATCATCCCATACATACTTCCATCCTCCATTCCTATACCTCTCCTTACTTTCCTCCATCTTTCCCTTCTCATCAGCAACCAAAGTTCTCAATTTTATTTTGATAGGCATATGTTCTGTCAACCCATATTCTAACACCTCAAAACTTATTATTCTCCTTAACGCTATCTCTGAGCTTATTCCTATGTCCACCACACTCCCTCCATTTGTTGTAATATACGTCAAATCACCCACACTATCCCCCTTCATCCACCCATTTAAAATAAATAAATGTTCTAGAGCACATAACTCTAATAACCTTTCTCCATAACTATTTACAACATTATCCTTGCTCTCCCTTTGCAGTATCCCGTCTACTTTTACTTCTTTACCGTATACCGGTACTCTATTGCTCACTCTCGCATTCCAGTCCCCCAATAAAATCATCCCATCTTCTACATACATTCCTTTAATTGTGTTTATTTCTTCAATCAGTTCGTCAAAAAAATGTTTATTTGCATACACTGAATCGCTCGGATGGTTATAAAGCAGTGCCAGACAAATTGCTTCCGCTGCCCCCTTCCCCATTTTTACTCTCAACCACACTACCCCTTCTACCCTAGTCTGTAACGTCTCCACCCATTCATCTATCTCATTCCTTATTAAAACTACTATGCCCCCTGGGTTTCGGCCCCTCTTCCCTATTTTTTCCCTTAACACGTTAACTACTCTATAACCGTCCCATGTAATTTCAACCCCCTTCCCTAACCACGTCTCTACTAGAGCAATAATCTCAAAATCTTTCACTAAATCCACAATTTCCTTATTCCCTAACTTCCCCATCAACCCCTCAATATTCAGCATCCCTATCACCATATCTAGTTATTTATTTCCTCCCCCTCCCTCCCTATACTTCTGCATTTCACCACTTCCCCCCTTACTTCTCGTGATTCTTCCTTTTGGCTCCACCCCAACCCTCTCTTTCTTCTCACCCCCATCCTTCCCCTTTTCCGTGCCAGAGCCTTTTTTCCCACCCCATAGATCTTTTAAACTTAAGGATCTCGCCTTATTTAACGCCTGCTTTCTCTCCAGGTTTATTTCTGCATTATTCCTATTTGGGGAGGTTAAGTCACTACCCTGACTCCTCTCCCTTCCCGTCACCTCTTCACTACCTGTGTCCACTTCACTTCGGTCTAGTGTCCTACTTGTTGATTCACTCCTTCCTGGGCTGTTCTGACTCACCAAGGACTCTGCTGTCTTCGCTACCTGCCCGCTGACACCGCAGTCCCCTCTTCTCTCTTCCTTCTCCGTACTGATGTCGCCCTGCTCTCGATTTCTGCAACTCATTTCCTCCTCACATTTTTCCATCCTCAGCAGTTCCTCCTGTGTCCACGATCGCGACCAATTTCTGCCTGTGTAATTCACATTTCCAACACTAGCCCACATAGAATGCGCTGCTATCACCCTAAGTCAATCTCTGTCATGAGATGATGATGAAGATGACGCTAGTTATTTTATTTCAAGAACATTGGTCCCACACTCCATTCGAGAGTCTTTTATCTATGGCGGGCCGCGGCGCATACTGTCCACACGGCAAGAAACAACATTTAATTCACCTTTCGAATTAGTGGTTATCTTAGCTCCTAAGCAGATGTTTGGCAGCCTTGTGGACCACCCGACCACGTTCTCCGTGAGAAGGCTACGGGAATTAAACAAACGACAGTCATACCGCGCTTAGCACGGTGACACATTTTCATTATTTACTAAGTGTTACTTCATCCGTCTCACTTGACTGAGTCCGAAAGTTATTGCATTATCAGTGAATTATATTGAAAATGCTGTGTCGCTTTCTAGGTACCTCGCAGTTTAAGTCAATCACAAATCCGTAGAGTTTGTTGCAGTATTTTTAAACACAGGTTCCTTCGTTTAGTATATTGCTCTTTTACTAAGCCGCCTGGTTCACAGTCGATCCGCACTGTACAACTCCGCCTTGAAAATTGGATAACTAAGCTGGCCTTTTAGAGTGTAGTTATGCTACATGTGACATAATCGACCACGCGGTTCATAATCGTGTTGGTTATTATTATACGCTGTTTTCAAGTACATGGAGCTTAGAATTGGGTTTCTATATTATAACCAGTTGATGTTCCTTTGCTTTCATATACCTGTTGTTAAAATCAAATTTGTCTTATATGTTTTAGCTGTATGAATTGATGAATAAGTTTTTAGTGGGTGACGTATTTGTTGATATCAGCCGGAACCGAGTTTAACACGTCATTTTTTCCACGCATATTGCTATAGTCCAAATAGAGATTACAACATTGTTAGGCGTGCTCCCGACAATCTGGCACCAAGATTTAAGCCTGTAATAATGGGTGATGTATTTCCATGTCGAAAGTTAAGAGGATTAAATCGAGCACTCAGAACAACAGTGCTGATTGCTACAAGGAAGTGAGGGAGCGTTTATTTCTGAACAAGGGTGCAACCCATGCGTCACTAATACGGAGAAAATGTCGCAATAAAATATCCCCCGCCTCCAGACATATTGTTGTCAAGTTGTCAAGGGGAGATATTTAAACTAAGCGCTGCAGTTTCAGCCAATGATAAAATTTCTAAAGGGCTCACAGATGCACCAACATGACAGAATGCAATATGAACTCCAGTTATCTTCGCAGATAATAATAATTAAAATATTCCAACCACCGAATTCAACAGATGGGATTTTTTTGATATCATCCCCGTGTTAATAAATTGTAAGTTTGATGAATTAAAATAAATAATTCTAGGAATAGATCCACGCTGTACCGCTAATGGTCAGAAAGATCACCCTAGGAGGGACGCCGACTAAGCGCGCGAAAAATGGAAGACAGAAATCGAGTAATATCTTTGTGATCTCCGAACGATATGAGATCAGAATACGACACGTGAAAGTTTACTGCCAGTTTATTAAGTGGAATAAATTAAGAGAGCCATATCGACGAGCAAATGCCGATTTAGGATAACCAACCCCCTCCCTCTTGAGTGACCGCGGATGACCCACTCGGGAAACCATATCGTCCATAAATACTAGGAAGTGGAACCTCACAAGATCAGTTGTTTGAAATAGTTTGATAATGTGATACGTTGACACTGCAAGTCAGTACCTCGAGACGTATTCTAAGTCAGTTAGAGCTGAAAGTACGTGAGTCGTTATGAAAGTGAAGACGAACAGGGAGATTATTCATAGTATCGAGTGTTAATAATCAGTATAACTGTATGTTGAAGTTAATACATTTATAAAGGTTTCATGTGATTGAAAATAAATGATCAACCGAAAGCCGATAGTATTTTATAAAGGCAGTGTACGAAGCCTGTAATTAATAAGTATTCAAGATAGACTGTGAAACAATTATCCGTATCAGGGAACTGTAGGAGCGTGGCGAGGACTAGGCGGCCTAGGAATATGTCAGGAAGTGCCGGTTGACTACCGCGATACGCGCCGGGTCGAATAAAATGACACATCGTCGTAAAGTGTCACGGCATGTGGTTCGGGCGCAAGTCAAGAAAAGAATTGTGAAAGTGTAATGGGTCTTTAGGCACCTATAAGTGTTTTGTTGTATAAATCATTGTAAATTCATAATTAAAGTGTTAATAATGGGTAATCGCCCAGGAGTGTTTTTATGTTAATATTATAAAGTGCGACAAGATGCACGATGAACCAATATAGGGCCATGAGGCTTTTCAACCGCCACGAGACAATGGAATTCTACACAGGAATGAGTACACAAAATTGATATATCGCGATAAGACGGGAATAAGTGTAAATTAATCATTGTTACTTAACGCAACGCATGGATCGCTTCCCGAATCCATGATTTTATCTAAGATAGACGGATGAACTAATTTACATTAATGTAATTATTTGTTAGACTAATTAATTGATTATTTGTTTGTTGTATATAATGTAAATATGGGTTATATCTTTCAATTAATGCATGCTGTTTGTGAATACTTTGATTGAAGTTCATTTCAAGTGTCAGGTTTCTCTTTTATGCTAACTCAGTTTATTTTGATTTCTCAATCACTGCGGTGATTATTTGTACCTTAGTTAGGTGTATTTGTTACCAGACATCCAGATATATAAAAGAGCCAGGGTGTGTAATTATGTGTTTGCGTACGGAAGGTCACGAGAAATAATAATAATAATAATGCTTTGTGAGTTTTCAAGTTAAAGTGAAATAATAATAATAATGCTCTGTGAGTTCGTAAGTTTAAGTATAATAATAATAATAATAATAATAATAATAATAATAATAATAATAATAATAATGCTTTGTGAGCTCACTAGTTAATGTAATAATCAATGTCGACATAACATGTGGCGTAAAATAATTTAATTAGAGAAGTAAATTTGATTTTAACATAAATTATTGATTTAGCGTTTTTGGACTCTATAATAATCATAAATATTTGTGTAGAAGCGATAGAGGAACGTGTATAGGATGGTCAAGATATGTTGAAAGCAGAGTGGCTTGAGCCCATTTTTGATGTTGGAATTCGTGCGGGATAAAAATCTGGCATGAGTGAAAATTGAGCCGTACTGATTTTGATGAAGAAATAGATAAATATCGAGGCCTAAGACGATATAATATGCCGATTCCGGTGTTATGAGTGGCAGAATCCACGCACCGAGGATTAATTAGTGAATTAAATGTTTGAAGAGTTCCAGTGGAATAAAGGGACTTCAAATGAAAAGGAAGGAATAATTTAGCAATCGCAGGTATTGGGTGTAATTTTCTCAGATGCGAGTTGCCATGGGATTTGAGATTTGTCTTGGGAGGAAACGGTGTTCCCATAAAATTAACGGCAGTACGAAAATGAAGGTTGCGGTTCCGAATACCGTGGTGTCCCGACCGATGTAAGTCGGATCTTGGTGGTTCATAGTGGGATTTAACATATGTGACTAACTTCTAAAGACTGGAAATTAAAATATAAAACTTTCAATTTAATAATAATTCAAGTAAATCTTGTCTTAATTGATTGCTTAGTGCCTAACTAGATCGAAATTGTAAAAGGTTATGCATTAACCATAAATATAGTTAACGGCAGTGTAACATGTGAAATTAAGTCATCATAGTAATAATAATTTGAAGAGTAATAATAGGAAGAATTTATTAGAGTATTTATGAGAATAATAATAGTGATGAAATAAAATTAAATTATTAAATCAATGATGAATAAGTGATACGATAATGATAATCTCCACTGATGAAAATAAATAATAATAATAATAATAATAATAATAATAATAATAATAATAATAATAATAATCAAAAGTTGAAGAAGAAGAATTTGCAATATTATTTTTGAGAACAATAATAATGATGAAAGGAAATTAAAATATTTAATGGTTGATGATTCCGTGTTACGAATATGTTAATAATAATAATAATAATAATAATAATAATAATAAGAATAAGAATAATTTATTATAAAACAGATCATTAATTTAATTACGAGGAAACACGACCCTTCGTTTGAAACGTCGGCGAAGGTTAAAATATAATCATCCCGGATGATAAATGATAATAATCAAATATAGGATGATAATTGAAATAAGTGTTAATAATAACATAATTACTGGTAGTCACTATATGTGACAATAATCAGATAAATGATGATAATTATATAATAATCATAGGAAATATGATAGGGACAGTCGTCATGTGTCGGATTAGGTGGAACCATCGTTGGTTTTCCATACGGGAGATTGTTGGCAGTATGTGCGAAGTAACCCACGGACGGCACATGTCTTAATTGTGCGAGCATAATAAGTAACCTTTCCGTACGTTGTTGTCATATTGACAACTGTAAATATTGAGATAAGCTTTGAGTTGACGAGCTACCTCTGGCATATTTGTAAATCTGGTTATACAGGCTAGAGTTTGTCCGTACTATTAGTTTCCGTTTTAGATACGATAACATTTCCACAGTGGGAATCCGGCCTACTAGAATGTGTATACCCGGTAGCGACTCATATCCAACGGAACGTGGAGATAACGGTAAATTGTTTACTATTATGCCCACGTATCCGAAAGAACATTTCCAGCGGTGAAATGTCCACTCATACGGACGTGAATTCGATCCCCAGTGACCAATGGGGCGAATTCACCAAATATTATTCACACTACCAGCGTAGAGAGGTGAACCCAAATTTATGTATTCTCTTTCAGGTTGGAAATTCCTAAGTGTAATAATTGTCATCACTTGCAGTTTGCGAATTAAGTTGCTCCTTGTTGCAAATTCAATAGGAAAACAGTTTTCATATCCTTCTATTGTAGTTAGTCCAGTATGCCCCTACCTTAATTTGCATGCCCCGTTCATTCGTGTGTTATTTTGTGCGCCTATATTTTTTAATTTTTTAATTGATTAAATTTTTGACATCTATTACGAACTGATCACCCCTGAGATTAAGGTTAGTCTGGGACTCAGAAAGTGAGCGGATGCAATATTACAAGCAATTGATGTTCCTTTGCTTTTATAAACCTGTTGTTAAAATCAAATTTGTGTTATATGTTTTACCTGTATGAATTGATGAATAGGTTTTTAGTGGGTGACGTGCTTGTTGACATCAGCCGGAAGCGAGTTTAACACGTCATTTTTTCCACGCATATTGCTGTAGTCCAAATAAACTTTCAACCAAATAGGCCATGCTCAGTAAATACAGTATAGCCCACGTTAAAAGTTTATTTCGAGTGCAATGTAAATTGAATCGTGAATTGCTAAAAGGGCGTAAGTCCACATTTTGGCGGTTTTCACTTGTATACATGAATCTGTTTCTCTGGGTTGTACCCATCCTATAGTGTTAAAAGGCATAAAATACTGGCCAATCACGAGCTTATTCGGGGTAGTCAGTTATTTCATGGATTGTTGAAAGGTAGTGCCGGCCCCGTGGTGTAGGGGTAGCGTGCCTGGAGGCTCCTCGTTCGATTCCCAGCCAGGTCAGGGATTTTTCCCTCGACCTGAAGGCTGGTTCGAGGTCCACTCAGCCTACGTGGTTAGAATTGAGGAGCTATCTGACGGTGACATGGCGGCCCCGGTTTCGAAAGCCCAGAATAACGGCCGAGAGGATGCGTCGTGCTGACCACACGACCCCTCGTAATCTGCAGGCCTTCTGGCTGAGCAGCGGTCGCTGGGCAGGCCAAGGCCCTTTTCAAGGGCGTTGTATGCCGTCGGGGGGGGGGGGGTAGAAAGGTAGTAAGTCCTGAAGGTGTTGTTGTTTCTCCCTAAATCGGGAGTTTCAGCCAGGTGTAGGAGACGTTACGCTTCTACATAACTTGGTCTACCCTGAGGGTTCTGTTCCCATTAACACTAAAAAGTTGAAGGATATTGAGCAGCTCCTACAATACATTTCGCAGGATAAGGAAGAAGACGATTTTTATAAAGATATACTAAAATGGAACAATGAGGATGGTTTGTAGGATGATGGTGATGAAGACTGATTGTACTATCCAGGGTTTTAATGGTCAGTTTTAAAAGAATAAAGAGGGTAACACTAAAAATCATTCTACATTGATATTGAGGAGGATTGGCTAATATAAATGTTTCTTGATTTCTTTCTATCTCTTCTGGTGATATTTCAGTATTAGTATGTGATCATATAAACACTTGTTGGCTTAGATAAACTTCATACTTCGAAAAATAATTTGTCTTTCTAATTTTCAGAGACTGACTGTGTTTCTATTAATGTAAATGCATTATATACTAAAATTACCAATAAATACGTTGTTTAATATCCTAAATAAAGGCTAATTTTTAAAGAGTGGCACTTTTAAAATGCAAATGCAATAAGCAAAACTGAATGCATTGTTAAAAGGACTTAAAATACCAAAATGTATATAAAATGAACTGTATATTCAATTTTTGGAGTTATATAGGTTGGTCAGAAGAAATCAAAATTATTACAAGAAGCTTTTGCTTCCGTAATGCAGTAACGCAGGGTATAAACACTTTTCTCAGTTTTCTCAGAACTAGGTTTAATGGACTTAAGCCCTTTTAACCCTTTACGATTCAATTAAACATAACTTTTTTTTTTTTGCTAGTTGCTTTACGTCGCGCCGACACAGATAGGTCTTATGGCGACGATGGGACAGGGAAGGGCTGGGAGTGGGAAGGAAGCGGTCGTGGCCTTAATTAAGGTACAGCCCCAGCATTTGCATGGTGTGAAAATGGGAAACCACGGAAAACCATTTTCAGGGCTGCCGACAGTGGGGTTCGAACCTACTATCTCCCGAATACTGGATACTGGCCGCACTTAAGCGACTGCAGCTATCGAGATCGGTAAACATTCGTTGTTTTGAGGTTATTTTACATTTATATATTCCATTTTATTCTTACGAACTCTTTAGTTACACATCAAACTCACCACAGTTGAACCCCAGCCGATAACAGTAGCTTCACTTCCGTCTGGAGCTGTCTGACCAAAGGCTGGTAGTTTTCCCACTGCTACAGTTTTATCATTTATGGGAAACGCATCCGAAACCTGGAATAGAGTGTTATTAATTTATCATTTTTACAGCGTGCCAGGTTAATCTTTTGTATATACTGGCTAATTAAGAAGGTTGTGCAGTATCTGAAGTAACCCAAGAAGACATCCTAATTGTCATGCTCATTAAGGCGTCGAGTTTAAACTATCTGACGGCGTGATTAACCGGTTACCGAACTCGATAGCTGCAGTCGCTTAAGTGCGGCGAGTGTCCAGTATTCGGGAGATAGTAGGTTCGAACCCCACTGTCGGCAGCCCTGAAAATGGTTTTCCGTGCTTTCCCATTTTCACACCAGGCAAATGCTGGGGCTGTACCTTAATTAAGGCCACGGCTGCTTCCTTCCCACTCCTAGCCCTTTCGTCGCCATAAGACCTATCTGTGCGACGTAAAGCAACTAGCAAAAAAAAAAGAAAAGAAAAAAAAAGAAAAGATTAACCGGTTCGAGTCCCGTTGGTCGAAAAATTTCACTATTAAAATGTTGGCCTGCAGGGTAGGGCAGGTGGTGATAAATAATTTCTAATCATTGCATTGTGTGGCAAAAGACTGGATTCAGTTCCAGATCTCTCCTAAATGCTCATATGGAGTGAGGGAATATGATGCTCTTGATGGTGATTCGTCCGTCAGATGGATACGTTAAGCCTTGAGCAGACCCCTTGGTGTTATTCAACAGGAATAGGCTACGTGCTGGCACCGGGTTTCATCCTGTCCCTTCATACTGCCATACAGTATATCACGTCATTAACTCCTCTGATGAATGTGAAACGGAACAGCGGTTAATCATATAGACAACAACGGAACTATGCACCAGGACAGCTTGGGAATGTAAATGTGTGTCCTCTTCTAGAGGTATCGCAGCTCTTTTCAGACACACACCTCCAATGGAGGTGAGCCGCATACCTGTTAACCACATACCAGCCCTGTTGCCAATCTTAAATTGCTGACATTACCGGAAGTCGAACCTGGGCCATCGACGATGGCAGCTAAAAGCGCTGGCCGTCACACTCAGGAGGTCGACAGCCTAGGAATAATGAACGAGATGATGGTCAATCAATCAATCAATCAATCAATCAATCAATCAATCAATCAATCAATCAATCAATCAATCAATCAATCAATCAATCAATCAATCAATCAATCAATCAATCAATCAATCAATCAATCAATCAATCAATCAATCAATCAATCAATCAATCAATCAATCAATCAATCAATCAATCAATCAATCAATCAATCAATCAATCAATCAATCAATCAATCAATCAATCAATCAATCAATCAATCAATCAATCAATCAATCAATCAATCAATCAATCAATCAATCAATCAATCAATCAATCAATCAGCACTGATCTGCATTCAGGACAGTCGTCCAGGTGACAGGTTCCCTATAAATTGTTTACCTAGTCTTTTTTTAAAATAACTCCAACGAATTTGGAATCTCCCTTGTTAAATTATGCCCATTCCTAACTCCTCTTCCTATAAACAAATATTTCCCCCAATTTATTCTTTTGAAAGTCAACTTTATCTTCATATTGTGATCTTTCCTACTTTTAAGAACACCACTCATACTAATTCCTCTACTAATGCCGTTCGACACCATTTCCACAATGATAGCTCGGAACATACCGCTTAGTCGAAAAGCTCATCTCCTTTCTTCCAAGTCTTCACAACCCAAACATGGCAACATTTTTCTCAGAAATCGGAATTTTTCCAGAATTGTTCTGATTCCCTAAATAATGTAGAACTTACAATCAATGAATGGTACTCTGGTTTGTGCACACAATGGTGTTAGACCCTGAATGTTTTTTACAATGTTGTTCGTGACATTCTCAGGCTTGTCCATGAGATACTTCAGTTTCTGCGTAATCATTTGAATCACTCTGTATAGATTATAAGATACTTTAAATCCTTCACTATTGAATACAGAGTGAGAAATACATACCTTGATAACAGCGATGTCGTTTATCCACCAGTTTAGAGGATCATACTTCTCATGGACGATAATATCCGTCGCCTGATGGACAGTGCCACCATTTGTTCCATCTAAATTCACAGTGCCTGCCAGAAAGGTTAACTGAGATGGTTTTACATCTTCACGATTCGGCCTGTAAAGGTATTAATAATACAATAAAATAAATCAATATCACATTGGTTATAATGTGAACCTTCCGACTATTTCAAAATCAGGTAGTTTAATATAATATTTTTTCGTGACTAATACTGTAATAATAATAATAATAATAATAATAATAATAATAATAATAATAATAATAATGATAATAATAAAAATAATGTTACGTGTCAGCCCCATGGTAGCTACTTTCAGTACTTCAGGAAGGGGCTGGTGACTAAGGACGACCTGGAATCTCCCAGCCGGCTTGTGAGGTGGGGCTGGTCTTGCCGTGTATTGTTCTCGGCGGCCGGCTTGCCTGTGAGTTTTTTTTAAGATTCAACGGGAATATTCTGCCTCCAGTGACATCGTGAAATTTCTGGATCAAATTACGCGAGCTATAAAAAGGGAGAGCAGCCGCGGGCAGTCAGTCAGTGTTGGACTCGGAGTCAGAGTTGGATTCCGTGTGGGAGGCAGTGTTAGAGTGAACGACAGTTGGGCTCCGAGGTGGAGCCAGTGTGACACTCATTGAGCTGGGGTTCGGTGGCTTGGCTGAGGGCGACAGAGGTATTGGCTGTCACTAGTGTCCCATCGAGGTCTGAACCACCAAGAGCTGTGGTTGTGATGTCGGAGTGTCCAGTGAGTAGCTGGATGGGAGACGGCGTACGGGACAAGAGACTGTGAACTGCCTTAGAGTACTGTGTGTGTGTGTGTACTTCTGTGGATTGAGGACCGCCGTGAATCAGCGATTGAAGCAGTTTTCGCGAGTGCTAGGATAATAGGAAGGGGTTTAAAATTCGCTGTTGTGAGTATCGTCCTGCTGTTGGATACTGTTGAGCTGTTGTTGATTGTTGTTCACTTCATGTGATTGTGTGAAGCACCGGACTATCATTGGAATCGAACCGACGAACAGTCGTCGTGTGTTGTATAGCCAGTGGCACTGTGTTCAAATCGAGCTGTCTACGAACAGTGGCTGTACGAGTTAATTGACTGGACTTGGGGAAGTGAAAGTGAGGATTATAGACATTACCAGGTAGACGAGCGGACTGGACCTCTTTACTATGTGTACAGAAGAGAGATTTGTAAATAGACTGGTAATTAGTGTGTGGCCATTCATAACTAGTTAGAATTGTTTGTGTTTAATTATGTGTGTGTGTGCATTTATTAGGTCATTCTGAAATAAATTAGAGTAATCAAACTGATGGAGTTTTATTCGTAACAATAATAATTATAATCCACTTCACTTAAGAACTCAACACCCTGGTTTAACGAACATCGAAAGGACCTCAAGAAAGCAAACATAAGTTCAAGAGATATTCTAGAAAGAGACATCTTTAGACACAACGTAAACAATTGGGAAGCTACGTCGTAGCAACCACAACAAAAACAGTACAGACCAAAGTGATTGGAAGAACGTAAACAAGCCTTCTTTGGAAAGAATGAAAACCAATTGCAACAATCCGAAGAATTGATTGAGTTATTTGCTTAACGTATTCCAATATTAGGAGAATTCGCTAATACAACTAATAACAATAATAATAATCCAGAAGAGAAATCCAGAATCTAAAAATGACTATCGTCTTCCTGAAACTCAGAGCCAGACCATTTGTGAACACCTTTGTAGATATCCAGAAGGTGTATGACACAATCTTTTTACAAGTTCTCCAAGAATTTGGCCCAGACATCAAGACCCGGCAAATTATCCAAACTACACTCACTGGTACGTCTTTCAAAGTGAAATTCAGATCTGAGATTTCTGAAGCCTTTCGAATCCAAATAGGAGTGCTCTCGAGAGGATCATCCGGGAATGGAGACATGTTCTCCGACCTAAATGAATGCCTAATGGAGTTCAAATAGGCCGAACTCGTAAGGGTATGAATATTGATTGCCTTTCTTTTACAGATGACCTCACTCTCCATACTTCCTCTCCTTAATTAGCTACACAACAAATCAATTACCTGCACGAATACGCAGTTAAGATTGACCTAAAAATCTTCTACACCAAAACCCACTTTATTTCTTACATCATACATGCTGCACCACATCTTCTGGCTATCCTCGGTAGAATCTTGTAAATGGAAACATTCAAGTATCTTGGTGAATGGGTTGAATCCAACAATTCTGAGAATTTCACTGTCTTAACACGTATCAGCAGGTTTGCAACATCCTTCCGAATCACTCAAAACATATATATAAGAAAAAGTCCATCTCTCGAAATGCAAGAATTCGACATTATCAAACTGTAATTAAATCGAAAGCATTATATGCAGCAGATTGTTTCACACTTCGAACACATAGACTGCTTGAAAAATTGGCAATCAAGGAAAGGAGGATTTTCCGAAAAATTCTTGATCCCAGCTTCAAAGATGGTCCTTACAGAATTCGGAGTAACTAAGAAATATACACCCACACCGAAAAGATATTCAACGTAATCCGGAAAAGAAGGATGACATTTTACGCTCACCTCTTCAGACTGCCAGCTGAAAGAATCTGTAATCGTTTGTTATCCTGCTTCAGAAGTCTCAAAACGATTCCTCCTTTGTTGAAAAAGTTGGATAACTATCTCTCTTTTTTTTTTTTTTTTTTTTTTTTGTATTTTGCTTTACGTCGCACCGACACTGATAGGTCTTATGGCGACGATGGGACAGGAAAGGCCTAGGAATGGGAAGGAACCACGGAAAACCATTTTCAGGGCTGCCGACAGTAGGATTCGAACCCACTATCTCCCGGATGCGAGGTCACAGCTGCGCGCTCCTAACCGCACGGCCAACTCGCCCGATTATAAATATCTTTTCAAGTATGGAATCTCAGAAACAAACATTCAGATCCGAGCACCACTCAAACACAGACAGGTTCACCAAGAAGAAGTCCCAACTCGACTGAATCATGGCCATTCTGATGCAAGGAAGAAAGCACATTCCGAAAGGTTGAAAACCTTGTGGACCCGCAAGAAGACAAACAGTTCAGATTTCGCGGTCCTTAGTGGCTCTAACAAGGAATAATAATAATAATAATAATAATAATAATAATAATAATAATAATAATAATAATAATAATAATAATAATAATAATAATAATAATAATAATAATATCAGCACTCTGTGAAAATATCAGATACTATTAGGAAAAGGCGACTGGAATTTTATGGTCATATTCAAAGAATGGACAATGAAATTTAATTATGCCTCCTCACAGAAGCAAAGCAAGGTCATCTCCGTGCAGGCAATGAAGGCCCTTGGAGTGGTGGAAGGTAAAGGCTTCAAATATCCGTAACCTCGGCACGTGATGGGGTAGAGTGGTTAGCTCTATGCCCGGCCACTTTGCCCCCAGGAATTAACCTGGTACTCATTTTTGGTGTAGGCTGAGTGAACCTCAGGGCCATGTGCACCTCCGGAAGTGGAAATATTTTTTCTTAAATTTTACAACTTCCTGGCGGGGATTCGAACCCACGTCCTTCCGGGTGAACCGAGCACGCCTTTACCGGCCCCGTCAGGCAGCCCTTACTCCTCACAGAAGGTCAAGTATAATTGTATAATCGAACGTGGAAAAGACTTTGAAGAAATCAACATAACAGATGAAGTTTTATTGGACAGGACTAGCTTTATAATGTTGGTGAACGAACATCATTTTGTCGAAAAACCCAAGGCGAGAACGACCATTGCATGGACGGAGGAACGGAAGAAAAAACACAGCGAGAGCATGAAGAGAATCCGGGAAGAGAAGAAAGCAACTTCATCTACTAAATAAGTTTGATCGCGCTCCTCAGTTGTGCACAACGATGTAATAATAATAATAATAATAATAATAATAATAATAATAATAATAATAATAATAATAATAATAATAATAATAATAATAATAATAATAATAATAATGTTATTTGTTTTATGTCCCATCAACTATTTTTCAGAGACGTCGAGGTGATTTGACTTTTGTCCCATAGAACTTCTTTTAATTGCTAGTAAATCTACCGGGACCAGACTGGCATATTAGGCCATTTTCGATTACCACCGGAATGAGCCGATATTGAACTCTCCATATTCGGCTCAGAAGTCTACGCATCTACCATCTGAGTTATTGATACCGACTTTTAAAAGTAGAAAACACTTCTAAAACACCTAACAATTCATAAAATATTGTTTGTTTTTTAAGTTATATCTTTTCAATACAAGTATGCATAATTTATTTATTTATTTATTTATTTATTTAATTTATTTATTATGGCTTCTTTCATGTGGCGAAGTTAGGGCACACGGCCCTCTCTTACACTTAAACATAATACAACACATAATATTAGGGTTGCCTATTACTAATTATACTAATTATACTACTTATACTATTTCCTAAATTAAGCTTAAGTTACACACCCACACAATATGCAGCTTATTATCTCGTTACTTCAGTACTCTTTTCTATCTCACACAGACACTTGCACACAAACTTACAATATACACACTTATCAACTACCCTTACGTTTACATTATGTAAAACTAACAGAAACAATTTTTCATTTTACAATTACCAATCACACGCACACAATACACACCAATACACACTTCAATCGGTAATTCTCAACAGGAAGTCTCGGCAAGATATTTTAAATTTGGGGAAAAAGTCAATGCCCCTGACACCTACTGGCAGGGAATTCCAAAGCCTGGAACCGGTTACAATAAAAGATTTATTATACACAGAAGAGTGGTGTATTTCCATCAGATTTCATCAAGTAATTCAGTGTTTCCTCCTTACATTATTTGCCAGTTGAACCTATTACTTGTTTACATTCGTCATGGAATGTGCTTCTGAGAATAATCACTTGTCTTAGGCTCACGCAGTAGTGAGCTTGCATTCGGGAGATAGTGGGTTCGAATCCCATCGTCGGGGGCCTTGAAGATAGTTTTCCGTGGTTTACCATTTTCACGCCAGGCGTTTCGTAACCTAACGTTCAGAAGTTTTCAGAACACAGTATCGGTGATGAATTAAAAACATGCAAAGAGACGACTGATAAATTCTTGTATTATCTCAGAGAAAAGGACGGTTGATTAAATCGTTATTGTAATGAGTAAGTTTAAAGTTGTGACATGCTATCTGTTTTAACATTTGCTTTACGTCGCACCGACACAGATAAGTTTTACGGCGACGATGTATTGGAACGGGCTAGGAGTTGGGAGGAAGCCACCGTGGCCTTAATTAAGGTACATGCCCAGCTTTTTCCTGATGTGATAAAGGGAAACGACGGAAAACCATATTCAGGGTTGCCGACAGTGGGGTTTGAACCCAGTATCTGCGGAAGGTAAGGTATCAGTTACGTGACCGAAATCATCTAAATCTATGAACTTAATACAATTATAATAGTATTATTCGGAAATTTGTTTACGATGGTTATACAGATTTTTTTCAGTCATTTGGGACACCTCCATGTTTTCCGTTTTCCCAGTGCCATGTGTACCAGTGCTATTGTTTAAGAAACCTTGTACTTACAATCGAACACAGTGTGCAGCTGTCAGTGCCCAGTTGGTACTAATTATGGAAGCTCCACACACGTGCCTGCCTTCTACTCTCAATGACAACTGAAATATAAACATTACATTACATAACACGTAGGGATATAATAATTAAAATTCTTCCAATAAATTAACATACAGTATTGTTTTAAATTATTACTTAGGTAAAAAGGACAATGGATTTCTTATTTTTTGTTTTCTGGCTGTCTCAACAGATAAATTTCATTCAACTAAAATACGACAAGATTGTGTTAAGCCATATTTAACTTTCATCCAAGTACTGTATCTAGTGAAAAACAGATAATGTGCAGTAAGTCTACACTAAGTAATTTTCTTTAACCCAAGAACCACACCCTGTTACTTTCAAGAAACAAATGACACTCTTAAAAACCCACTAATAAACATAATTTAGGCAATTTTTGAAAGTACATGTTTAACTTTTATGTGTTGATCCAGACTGTAGCATTAAAATAATTTTTCCCCTTAAAATATGAGTTTGTACAGTTAAAAAATAATAATTGTGTTACTAATGGGTGTGGAAAGGAAAGGGAGAAACTGATGATTCACATTATCGACCAATTTCACTCCTTAGCGTAATCTACAACATGTTTGAAGGAATGATACTTATCCGTATCCAGGAAGCAATAGAAAGAGACATCCCAGTTGAACAAGTGGGTTTCAGAAAGAACAGCAGTTGTTGTGATCAGGTGTTAACACTGTCAACAGAGATTGAAGCAGGATTCCAGAAAAGATTGAAGACTGCTGCAGCTTTTGTCGACCTTACACCAGCCTATGACACGGTCTGGAGAGAGGGACTGCAGCTTAAGTTTGTTCAAGTCATCCTTTGTCAGAAGCTAGCATACTTACTAAACAACATGTTATCCAACCGTCGGCTTGCTGTGTTTCTGAACGGTGAAAGAAGCAGGTGGATATCTCTAAGTAATGGTTTACCTCAAGGGTCAGTATCATCTCCCATTCTATCCAATCTTTACATCCATGACCTGCCAAGAACAACTTCAAAGAAGGTTCAGTTTGCAGACGATCTAGCTTTAGTTACTCAGAGTACGGATTCGGCACACTGTGAGGATGTACTTACAGAGGACCTTGCTACCATGTGTGACTATTTCCACAAATGGAGACTCCAGCCGAATCCTAGTAAAACAGAAGTAACAGCATTCCACTTGCGTGATATGGAAGCGCTAATCGGAAGCTACATGTGGTTTTTAACGGAACAGAAGTCTGCCACAACCTCTTCCCAAAATATCTGGGTGTCACACTGGATCGATCTTTGGCGTTCAAACAGCATCACCTGAATCTGTCAAAGAAGCTGAGTACAAGAGTTAAATCTGCTGTATAAACAAGCGGGCAGGAACTGGGGTGCAGATGCAAACACTTTTCGCACTGCTTCATTTTACCATTCTCGACTGGTGGAGTACTGTGCTCCTGTGTGGGAAAACAGCGTATATCCGAGCAAGATTGACGTACAGTTCAATGAAACCATGAGAGTTGTTACTGGTAAAGTGAGGTCCACTCCTACGCAGTGGTTGCCAGTTTTAGTAAACATTGCTCCTCCAGATCTGACGAGAAAGGCAGCGAAAGTACAGTTGCTCAAGAAGACCTTACCACACAGGAACTCACTCTTGTTCAATGCCTTACGAGATCCACCTTTGATGAAGTTAAAATCCCGGAATCCAGTATGGACTGATCTACACTCCTATAAAAAAATCAGTGTGACAGCAGAATGGAGACAGCGATGGGAACAATGTCCACCCACCAACGCCTTTCTGATTAAAGACCCAACGAAGAAAGTGCTAGGTTTCGATCTTCCTCGACATGAGTGGTCGAAACTCAACCGTTTCAGAACAGTCCACGGCAGGTGCAGATATATGATGAAAAAGTGGGAATATTGTGAAAGTGATGCGTGTGAATGCGGTGCTGAGAAGCAGACATTGCTTCATGTTGTTGAGAGCTGTCCACTGTCAGCATTTAAGGACGGTTTACGGGCTTTGCATGAATTGACACCAAGTGCAAAGGACTGGTTGTCGAAGCTGGACATTCTAGTTTAATTACTTCTATATTTTAGTTTTCATGTTCATTGTATATTTTTACACATTATGCTTGTAAATGCCATACGATAATAATAATAATAATAATAATAATAATAATAATAATAATAATAATAATAATAATAATAATAATAATAATAATTTTCATCATTAAAATGTTACACATTATACCTACTTGCTGAATAAATTATTTCAATATTACTTATTGTACACAAGCACACAAACCACGGGAAACCACTCCGAAGATGGCTGAGGTGGGAACCGAACACCCCCTCCCCCACGCGGCTGTACTCAGTTGACCTCCCGAGGCTGAGTGCACCTCGTTCCAGTCCTCGTAACATATTTTCAAATTTCTTGGCAGAACCGGGAATCGAACCCGGACCTCCAAGCGTGGCAGATACTCACATTAACCGCTAACCTCTACTACACAGAGGCGGAACAGTGAGAACTTTCAAATCTCTTTACCTCGAATGTATGATTTTTGACTTACATAGCCGGGAAGGGCATCCGACCGTAAATCAGGGTCAAATACAAATGTGAGACGTAGTTTGCACCCAAAATCCCATGACGGTGTAGGAAAACTCTTAGAGTAATAATAATAATAATAATAATAATAATAATAATAATAATAATAATAATAATAATAATAATAATAATAATAATAATAATAATAATAATAATTAAAATAATAATAATAATAATAATAATAATAATAATAATAATAATAATAATAATAATAATATTTCTGACTTAATGTGCTTTGCCCGTAAATCTGTCATATGGTAATACCGAACGTCCTGCATGCGGTAATAGTTCACGTCCGCTTGAACATATGTAAACAGATTGATTAAATATCCACACCATGGCTGTCAACAGACTGTAGGTTTACAAAGTGGGTGGTGCAACGCACTGTTCACTGTAATGGACACTAAGGAGGTTATTCCACTGCTAGAGGCAGGCTCCGTTAACGTGTCGTTCTCTAGGAGCGTGATGTATGCCGTATTCTCACGGCGTTCACATTTTTCGAGGACATATTTTACTTCTGCAAATATAAGGCAAGGTTCACAATTCTTCAACCTGGGGAACAGGAACACGAACATGAAACGAGTATGAGAATATAAGTCACAATGAGAAAGAGAACAAGAATGGGAATGAGAGAGGGAAATATATATTTACAATATATACAATGTATATATTTATATATATTTATAATTTGCTTTATGTTGCACCGACACAGGTAGGTATTTTGGTGACGATGGTATAGGAAAGGGCTAGGAGCGGGAAGGAAGAGACTGTTGCCTTCAGTAAAGGTACTTCCCCAACATTTGCCTGGTGTAAAAATGGGAAACCACGGAAAAACTATCTTCAAGGCTGCTGACAGTGGCGTTAGAACCCACTATCTCCCGAATGCAAGTTGACAGCTACGTGACCCAACCACACAGCCACTCACTTGGTTATAAAAAAATACATACTACTTTAATAAGGCGAAGGCTTACCCCAGCCCGTAATACATTCTGTACTTAGCGGGTTGCATAAAGTTAAGGAGTAATAACTTGACGCAAAGATTTCGGCAAAGCTAAAAATTAAAAATGACGCCGACTATAGGCAAACCTGCAATCTCAACCAAGCGTTCTGCAAATATGACTTAATACTATCTGGAGAGAAATATGGTGAGTAAGACACACCTATCTCCCTAGGGGAAGTCTGCAAGCCTCTGGAAAATTACTAAACGTCTCCACAATCCCCTAATAAAACTAGATTCGAGACAACGATTAGATCTACACGTCTAATTTTTAAATCATTAAAAACTGAGTCTAACCACCATCTTCTTGGTCTTCCTCTACTACTCTTACCCTCCATGACCGAGCCCATTATTCTTCTCAGTAACCTATCCTCCTCAATTCACCTCGCATGACCCCATCACCGAAGGTTATTTATAGCTACCGTTTCATGCATCGAATTCATTCCGAACTTAGCCTTTATCTCTTCAGTTCGGGTATTCTTTTGCCATTGTTCACACCTGTTTGTATTAACGATCATTCTGGCTACTTTCATACCTGTTACTTCTAGATTATGAATAAGAAAATACACCGGGCGAGTTGGCCGTGCGGTTAGGGCTGCGCAGCTATGAGCTTGCATCCGGGAGATAGTGGGTTCGAGCCCCACTGTCGGCAACCCAGAAGATGGTTTTCCGTGGTTTCCAATTTTCACACCAGGCAAATGCTGGGCTGTACCTTAATTAAGGCCACGGCCGCTTCCTTCCCACTCCTAACCCTTTCCTATCCCATCGTCGCCATAAGACCTATCTGTGTCGGTGCGACGTAAAACAAATTGTAAACAAAAGGAGTAAGAATAAGAAATAGACCGGTGTAAAGATAATTTCGCCCGGGATCTGACTTCTTTCTTTCTTACAGGATAATGTTGATAGTCAACCGCAAGCTCACTGTATTAGCTTTGCTGTACCTGATCCAATCTCACTTACTATACTAAATAAACAGCCCCGAAGGGCCATGGCCTATGAAGCGACCGCTGCACAGCCCAAAGGCTACAAATTTCGAGGTGTCGCGTGGTCAGCGCGACGAATCCTCTCGGCCATTATTATTATTATCTTTTTTTGCTATTTGCTTTACGTCGCACCGACACAGATATGTCTTATTGCGACGATGGGATAGAAAGGCCTAGGAAGTGGAAGGAAGCGGCGCTGGCCTTAATTAAGGTACAGCCTCGGCATTTGCCTGGTGTGAAAATGGGAAACCACGGAAAACCATTTTCAGGGCTGCCGACAGTGGGGCTCGAACCCACTATCCCCCGATTACTGGATACTGGCCGCACTTAAGCGACTGCAGCTATCGAGCTCGGTCGGCCGTTATTCTTGGCTTTCTAGACCGAGGCCACCATCGCACCGTCAGACAGCTCCTCATTCATTGTAATCACGTTGGCTGACTGGACCAAGACCCAGCCCTCAAATTGAGGTAAATATTCCTGAGCCGGCTGGAACCAAACCCGATGCCTCCGGGTAAGAGGTAAGCACGCTACCCCTACACAACGGAACCGGCACTTACTACACTAGAACAAAAAGTAAAATTAATATAAAGGGGAACGGGAACAGAACTGGGGAGAAAAACGTTAAAATGAACGGAAAGGGGAATGAGAATTGGAAGAGAGAGGAGAAAATTGTGTACACGGGTATTGAAACAGTAAAAGGAACGAGAAAATTAGTGGAAAGGTGAATGGGAAGTAGGAACGGGAAGAGAACGGGAAAATGAATGGGAATGGCCTTCTCAGAATCCAATGATGAATTTTACTACTGTAAATGTATCATCCATGGGAACAGGGATATTAAGGATTAAAGGAACAGTTATGAGAATAGAGAAACGAGAATGAGAAAGAAAATGGGAAATGAAATAGGAATCAGAACAGAAACTAGAGGAAGGAAAGTAGCAATACAAAAATGAAAATTGACAAGCAGTTTCCAGTCATTCGACCGGGTCAGGAATGGAATGAGGATAGGAATTGTGCCGGCTGCCGAAGCCTGTCGCACTCCTCTGGCGCAATGATTAATGACTGACGGATGAAATGAAATGATATCGGAGAGTGTTGCTGGAATGAAAGATGACAGGGAAAACTGGAGTTTCCGTACGAAAATCTGTCCAACCTCCGCTTTGTTCAGCACAAATCTCACATGGAGCGACCGGGATTTGAACCACGGAATACGGTGGTGAGAGGTCGGCGTACCGCCGCCTGGGTCACGGAGGCTCCCAGGTAGCAATACATAGAAAACAATTTTCTTTTACTTGGACCTTATTCTTTGGACATTTTAAAATGTTAATCTATTTTCCTACTGGAATTTTTGTATTGGATCTTTTGGACCTTTCTGTAAATATAATTTACTTCTTTGAGTTTCGTAACGTCGAAGTGTACCTAAACATGGGCCGCTACCTGTAACTATGTGACACAGACAAGTCCCGGAACTTTCAGCCTTGGACAAGCCACTTGCATTGCCTTATCTTTATTGGTTACTTGATGATATTGGAGTTGGATGACACTTGAATGAGATTATAAATAAGACATAGGCCGGGCTGAGTGGCTCAGAGTACAGCGCTGGCTTTCTCACTTAAAGTGGGCGGGTTCAATACCGATACAGTTCCGAGGAATTTGAAGGTGCTTAAGTACGCGAACTCCAGGCAAAATATTTACAGCCACGTGAGTGATCTCCTGCAGGGAAAAATTCCGGCATCTTGGCATCTCCGGAAACCATAAAAATAGTGAGTGGTACGCAAAACTCGTAAATTAATTACATTAGACATATTTTTCTTCCAACTAGCTTGTTACTTGGCAAAGATTTTTACTGCACTTTTCGGAAGTAAATCATGATTGTTGTAACAATGACAAATAAATTCAACGGCTTATCATGCCCAGTGTTCCAAGTCATGAATGTATAAAACAAATTATAATTTATTCCTAAATATTTCTCGTAATATTCATACCTGAGATGGAAATTCTCCTGGAGTGACTTGAGTTCCCCCGATGATTCGTGTTTCATGATTGTGCTCCAAGCTGATATCTGGTAGTGCTGTAGAATGGGTAAGAAAATTAGCACCATATTAATATAGCATCAATAAAAATGAGTTCCAATACCTGAAGGCCATCTGCCTGGGAAGCAGGCGTCTTTACAGGCCAAGGGTTTTAATGGAATACAAGTGGACCCGCGCTTCTCCTCAGCATTCCTTATAAATAGGTCAGATAACTCGCCTTGATATGCCTGTCGCAATCATATTGCTTTCTCTGCTCATTTCAGTAGTTTTATGAACATTTAATACCGATAATGTAGTTTATAACATTCTTTCCATACAGTATTCTCTATGCTTCGACCATTCGGCCGTATATATAGGTACCATTTATATATTGAATGTATTTTGTACCATCCATTGTAATTGGGGATATACTCCGTTATGGATGTATAAATAAATAAATAAATAAATAAATAAATAAATAAATAAATAAATAAATAAATAAATAAATAAATAAATAAATAAATAAATAATATCTGGATCTTAACATTTTCAAATGATCCTGCCCGAGATAGTACAATATACAACTGGCCGTGGTTGATTACTGGTTCGTGTAAGTAGACTACCCACTTTTTCGAGAGTTTGTCCCTGAACTTCGCTAATGGTCATACAAAAGGCTAGCCGACATGACACATTCCCGTCTGTACGTACGTCCACCGTTTTCTCTTAGCAGGATGTAAGTTATTAGGAACGTTCTGCCATCTGCTGAGTATATTCAGATGCTGGAGAAGATCAGAAAATCAAAGAGTATCTAGTAGAGAATAGTATTCTTCCGTGATCAGAGGAAGTGTATACTCTCTGTCTTCACAGGTCGTAATCAAATACGGCTGCATGCAATGACATTACTAAGGATGAAAATCACATAATATGTGAGAATATTAATGAAAATATTAATCGCTTAGCAACCTGCTAAGTACAGAATGTATTGCGGGTTAGGGTAAACCTTCGCCTGTAATTACTGGAGTGAGAATTTCATGATTTGATTTTATGATACCCAACGTTGGCTGAACTCAGAGACCTATCAATGTCTCATTGTTCACCGGCAGGTAATTTCGGAAAGAATAAAACAAGAATGGACCAAATCCATCCAGTAGAACGAACGGACAGATTTGCCAAAGCTGTTTTAATAAACTTTCTGAATATATATATATATATATATATATTATATGAGACAGGGATTTGTTTCTGTTTTTTTTTTTTTTAAAGAACGATGCGTCTTATTTGCTGTAGTTTGTTGTATGGCCGGCTCCTTCGCTAGATGGTTAGTGTACTGTTCTTCGTTCAGAACTCTCTGGGCCACGGAGGCTCCACCATTTATATATTGAGTGTATTTTGTACCATCCATTGTAATTGGGGATATACTCTGTTATGGGTGTATAAATAAATAAATAAATAAATAAATAAATAAATAAATAAATAAATAAATAAATAAATAAATAAATATCTGGATCTTAACATTTTCAAATGAGAATTTTATCCGCGTGTTGTTAACTCTTCTGGCACGGAGACTGGGTGTTTTTTTGTTAGACTTAATACCTTCTCTTCATCTGAATTCATTATACCACCAGTCACTACAAAAACACGCTGAAGTGAATACATCCCTCCAAATAAGGTTGGCATCCGAAAGTGTACCTGGGCGTAAAACTGGGCTGAATCCTCTTCAAGTGGCGACCTCAATAATTTGGGGGAAAATGTCAGGAAGAAGAGATTGTTATTTATACATAATGTATGAGCACCGCGTCCCCCGTCTGACTCGAAGACCTCGATCTCAGTCAACGGGTCATGCAAGGATTTTAATCCAAGACTGTAGACGTGAATGAACTCACTCAGCGCTGTGAGGTCAGCTGTGGAGCTGCCATATGAGAGGTAGTGAATAATGTCAAGAATTTCAAGCAATACATCTTGAGAGAGTCGTCACGCTGACCCTGTGACATTCGAATATCTGCAGCTCATATAAATGGGACAATTGACGTCATGCCAGGTCAAGGCACCCTTTGTGTTGTACGCGCCACAGGATTATAATTTCCTATTGTTGGAGTATTCAGAGAGCTCTTTAGTGCCAAATAGCATTTTATCTCCTTATGTCTGTAACACGTTTTTGGACCCCCGCCCAAAACGGATTTTCGGACAATATAAAACACTATTCTTTACAAAGAAATATAAAGAAAAATTCCTGCTCATAATTTGGCTCATGCAATATGGAAGAGGATTACATTTCAGGCGGGAAATAGAGAAATGGGTCCGCCACTGTGGTGGAGTGGTTGATATGATTAACTGGCACCCTTGGAGGCCGGGGTTCGATTCCAGGCTCTGCCACGAAATTTGAAAAGTAGTACGAGGGATGGAACGGGGTCCACTCAACCTCGGGAGGTCAATTGTGTAGAGGAGGGTTCGATTCCCACCTAGGCCATCCTCGAAGTGGTTTTCCGTGGTTTCCCACTTTTCCTCCAGGCAAATGCCGGGATGGTACCTAACTTAAGGCCACGGTCACTTCCTTCCCTCTTCCTTGTCTATTCCTTCCAATCTCCCCCCCCCCCCGCCACAAGGTCACTACTCAGCAAGTGAGGCTGCCTGGGCGAGGTGCTGGTCATCCTTCCCAGCTGTATCCCCCTCCGACCCAAAGTCTCACGCTCTAGGGCACTGCCTTTGAGGCGCTAGAGGTGTGATCTCTCGCTGAATCCGAGGGAAAAACCAGCCTGGACGGTAAGCGGATTAAGAAAGGAAGAAAGAAGGAAAATAGAGAACTGGAACAGGTGGATCATTTAAAATACAATGTATTATCCCAGGATGGCACAGTGCGTGCCTCAGCCGAACTGCTGGTTATTCCCCGTGCTCTGTGCCGCGTCTAAGCGAATGAATGATGCAATAGCCTAGCTCGCCCAGTTATGCCATGGTCTCAGTCTGCGATAAGAATCTGTACAGCGTATAGCGTGATTGTTTCTTATACAGCACCAATTGACCAGATTTTTACGTGTGTCATGACTTCTGAATTAAGTTCTGAAAAGCGTATTTTTGTATGATGTAAATTTTGAACTGTAATTCGCACACCAACATTGAAAATTCATGAGGCTGAATTGCAGAGAGTGGAACGGTATATCATCACACGTTACAGAGTTTGTCTACAAGTTGAGAGAGTGAATTTTAAACACTTACTATAATGGGATGGTACAGTAAACGGAATTAAGTAAAGGTATAGCAAAGCTAATGCTGTGAATTCGCAGCTGTGATCAATGGTATTTTGTATGAAAGAAGTCACTTTGTATCTATTAGGCCTTTTACTCTGCCAGTAGTATAATGGGAGAGTTCTGCCGCCTCCTCCTCCTCGCGCGGCGCGGGAAATTTGAATTCTGGCGGGAAATTTGAATTTTGGCGGGAGATTTGAATTTTGGCGGGAGATTTGAATTTGTAAACAAAGCCACGTGCTTTTTGACAGCTGTCATCGACAACAACGCATCGCTAACCTCATTGCTGCCATCTTGACGGGCCTAAACCTCAGTGGTACCAACTTAACCTAACTAGCATGAGGTAAACAAAGCCACGTGTTTTTTGACAGCCACGTGCTTTTTGACAGACAATAACGCATCGCTAACCTCAGTACTGCCATCTTGACGGGCCTAAACCTCAGTAGTGCCAACTTAACCTAACTAGCGCGAGATAAACAAAGCCACGTGCTTTTTGACAGCCACGTGCTTTTTGACAGATTTGTAAACAAAGCCACGTGCTTTTTGACAGACAACAACGCATCGCTAACCTCAGTACTGCCATCTTGATGGACCTAAACCTTAGTGGTACCAACTTAACCTAACTAGCGCGAGGTAAACAAAGCCACGTGCTTTTTGACAGCTGTCATCCGCCATCTTTAAACCACAAAGCACTGTGCTGCCCTCTCTAGATGCAAAATTCGTCACCTGTCATCCGCAGTGCTGCCATCTTGACGGGTCTAAACCTTAGTGCTACCAACTTAACCTAACTAGCGCGAGGTAAACAAAGCCACGTGTTTTTTGACAGCTGTCATCCGCCATCTTTAATCTATAGAGCACAGTGCTGCCCTCTTTAGCTACTTACCTTTGAAATGTGGTGGCGGATAATTTGAAAAATGCTTTTTGACAGCAGCCATCTTTGTGCACCATGCTGCCCTCTTTAGCTAGATACCTGTGGTGGCAGGCAATTCCACATGACAGCAGCCATCTTTAATCAAGAGAGCACTGTGCTGCCATCTTTAGCTAGATACCTTTGAAATGTGGTGGCGGCAAATTGAAAAATTTCACGTGCTCTTGTTTGGAAACAAACTCACGTGCTTTTTTGACAGCTACCATCCGCCATCTTTAATCAACAGAGCATAGTACTGCCCTCTTTAGTTTGAAATGTGGCGGCGGAAAATTCCATGTGCTCTTGTTTGGAAACAAAGCCATGTGCTTTTTTGACAGCTGTCATCCGCCATCTTTAATCAACAGAGCACCGTGCTGCGGGCAATTTCGTCAGCTGTCATCCGCCATCTTTAATCCACAGAACACCGTGCTGCCCTCTTTATGGCTACTACCTTAAGCACGTAGTAGCGGGCAATTTGAAAAGTTCTGTTAGCTATCATCCGCCATCTTTAATCAAGAGAGCACCGTGCTGCCATCTTTAGCTAGATACCTTTGAAATGTGGTGGCGGCAAATTGAAAAATTTCACGTGCTCTTGTTTGGAAACAAACTCGCGTGCTTTTTTGACAGCTACCATCCGCCATCTTTAATCAACAGAGCATAGTGCTGCCCTCTTTAGTTTGAAATGTGGTGGCGGCAAATTCCACGTGCTCTTGTTTGGAAACAAAGCCATGTGCTTTTTTGACAGCTGTCATCCGCCATCTTTAATCCAGAGAGCACCGTGCTGCCCTCTTTATCGTAGTAGATGTAAATTCGTCACCTGTCATCCGCAGTGCTGCCTTCTTTAGCTAGATACCTTTGAAATGTGGTGGTGGATAATTTAAAAAGAGAAATTCTACAGCAGCCCTCTCTCGACGCTAATTGCATAAGATGGCGGCTATACATGACTCCTTAAGGGTGCTTACGCAAGATGGCTGCTATACACAGGTTCTTATGAGACGCCCTTGGGATGCTTGCGCAAGATGGCAGTTATACATGGCTCCTTATGAGATGCCCTAGGGATGCTTGCTCAAGATAGCGACTGCTCTTATGGGACGGCTTAAGTGTCCTTGCACAAGATGGCTTGAGACGCCCTAAGGATGCTTGCGCAAGATGGCGGACACAAGATGGCGGCTATACACAACTCCTTATGAGACGCTTTAAGGGTGCTTGCGCAAGATGGTTGCTACTCTTATGAAGAAAGCTAGCTTAGAGGCTAACGTGTCGTGCTAGTTCGATTCATTAAATTTAGGGCTTAAATGCAAAATGTTAAATATATCGAAAACGGTGCACCGTAGAGCAAAACGGACAAAATTTTTCCGCCTAATACGTAGGTTCGTAGTATCAGGAACAAGAAAAAACATAGTCTAATGATGAGATCAACGGTTCGATTCGTACTTAAGCCCTTTGGCATTGGCAGCTATCTATTTCTACAAGATGGTGGCTGCTCTTATGAGACACAAGATGGCTTGAGACGTCCTAGGGATGCTTACGCAAGATGGCGGACACAAAATGGTGACTATACATAGCTCCTTATGAGACAGCCTAGGGGTGCTCGCACAAGATGGCAGCTACTCTTATGAAGAAAGCTAGCTTAGAGGCTACTGCGCAAGATAACAGCTGCTGTTATGCATGTGGTGGAGGGCAATTTGAAATTCTATGTGCTTAATCAACAGAGCACCCTGCTACCCTCTTTAGCTGAAATGTGGTGGTGGATAATTTGAAAAATTCTTTTGACAGCTATCATCTTTAAACAATGGCGACTATACATAGGCTGTTAAGGCCTTATCATTCTCCTCCTCCTCCTCCTCCTCCTCCTCCTCCTCCTCCTCCTCCGCCTCTTATGTCAAGGCATAGCTTTATATCGAACAAGTTTAAACCTGCATCGCGAAGGCAAGCGTGTACAGCGATAACATTATTATGCATGTTTAGACTTTCGAAACATAAGAAGAGTAGAATCAAACGCTGTACTCGATACGACATGTGATCAGAACATTGATTGATGCGTTCAGAAAACAAAATAAGTGATCAAGACTAGAATCGAACACTGTACTCAATACATCATGTGTTTAGAATATGTCAGGGGATACCCTTGTTCTAAGAAGATAAGATTGAAACATAACAAGACTAGAATAGAACACTGTAATCGATGTTGCTAACTTCAACATGTGATCAGAACATTGATTGATGTGTTCAGAACACAAAATAAGTGATCATGACTAGAATCGAACACTGTACTCGATACAACATGTGATCAGAACATTGATCGATGTGTTCAGAACACAAAATAAGTGATCAAGACTAGAATCGAACACTGTACTCAATACAACATGTATTTAGAACATGTTAGGGGGTACCCTTGTTCTAAGAAGATCAGAATGAAACATAACAAGACTAGAATCGAACACTGTAATCGATGTTGTTAACCTCAACATATGATCAGAACATTGTTTGATGTGTTCAGAGCAAAAGTACAATTTTGCTGATTTGCTTAGTGTAAAATCAAAAACTATGGAAACACACTGTGCACATATCGCATAGCTAACTCGCTCAGTAAGCAATATTGCAAAACTACAACTTCAATGATTTGCCTAGTGTAAAAATCAAAAAACACACTGTACCCATACTGCGCAGCTAACTCGCTCGGTAAACGATATAGCCAAAGTATAACTTCAAATTATTTACCTTCCATCATTCGTCTTGTGTGAAAATCAGTCGAACAAGTTATCGCATAAACATGTAACATGAAATATCAGTCAATCTGTTGGCATGGGTTACAAGCATGTAGCTTATGCGGGAAGTAAAATTAAACAGAACGCTAGTGCTATAAGAAATACTCTGCTTACATTTAAGTCCCTAGCTGTTGAACAAGTTATTACATAAATATGTAACATGAAATATCGGTTCGGAAACATATTGTTTCAAGTATGAAAGGACTCTTCCTCCTCCTTACCGCACATTCCTTGTAGGGCTAAGGGGCTAATGGGCTAAAGGGCTGAAGGAGCAACAACCTCATCGATCGCTATCAGCAAGAACGCCTGTACTTTGTTAAGTGTAGAAAATTAATCTTTATTTGTAAATGGTTTCATGTTCAGAACAAGGAATGGAACCTAGGGGTTACGTCTTACCTAATAAAATCCCCGAGGTGCGATGAGTTACGTTTTTCGAACTAGTGTTTGGAACATTGAACTTTTCAAGATGATAGCAGAGAGTTTAGCAATGTTCTGTTGTTGGATTATAAATTCCGCGCTACAACATGCATAAGGTGGCAGCCTTGAAGTTTACTGCCGTAAAGATGACAAGAGTGAGGTTAACAATGTTCCGTTGTTGGATTTTAAATTCCGCGCTATAACATGCATAAGGTGGCAGCCTTGAGGTTTACCGAGGTAAAGATGGCAGCAGTGAGGTTAGCGACGCTCTATTGTCCTTCAAAGTGAGGTTAGGGTTCGTCAAGAAGACAGCTGTCAAAAAAGCACGTGGCTATGTTTACCAAACAAAAGCACGTGGTCATGACGTCACGGTCACGTAGTATGCTGCCTCAGCATGCAAAGTTCAATGTCTACACCTACGTAGTAAACATTCTGCTGTGTTCACAAGATTTTTTACACATAACTATTCTTTATGCTTTAAATTCATGCACATAGGCTGTGCTAAGATAGCAGCATAAACACATGCGAACTTTGTACATTCTAATGGAATATGTTTAGTACTGCGTGCATCATAGATACATGATGTGTACACGCATTTAAACATGGCTATAATTAATGCTGCTGCTTTGTTTACAAGATTTTTATACATTGCTATTCTTTATGCTTTAAGTTCGTGCACACACAAGCGATAGTCGTACACTCTGGCAGGAGAAGTTTAGTACGATATTCGATACATTATCGGTGGGTGATGTGTACACGCTTTAGAACATAGCTCTTCTTTGTGCTTTAAGTTCGTGCACATGGGTTAGGGATACACAAAAGCGATTGCTACATGCTCTAGCGGAAGAAGTCTAGTACGATAGTCGATGCATGTAAAATCGATAGGTTTTGCTAAGGTAGCAGCACACTTACACGATTTAAGCACAATCTAGTGGAAAAATTTTAGTATGATAGTCGTTTCGTGCAAAATCATTAGGTAATGTGCACACGCTTTGAAACAAGGCTATTCTTTGTACTTTAAGTTCATGCGTACAGGTTATGCTAAGATAGCAGCACAACCTAGCGGAAGAAGTTTAGTACGATATTTGATGCATGCAAAATCAATAAGTAATGTGTACACGCTTTAAAACATGGTTATTCTTCGTACTTTAAGTTCATGCGTATAGGTTAGGCTAAGATAGCAGCACAGTCTAGCGTAAGAAGTTTAGTACGAGAGTCGATGAATGCAAAATCGATAGGTGATGTGTACACGCTTTGAAACATAGCTATTCTTTGTACTTTAAGTTCATGCGTCTTAGTTATGCTAAGATAGCAGCACAATCTACCTGAAGAAGTTTTGTACGAGAGTCGATACATGCAAAATCGATAGTTGATGCGTACATGCTTTGAAACATGACTATTCATCGTACTTTAAGTTCATGGGTATAGGTTATGCTAAGATAGCAGCACAATCTAGCGGAAGAAATTTAGTACGATATTTGATGCATGCAAAATCGATAGGTAATGTGTACACGCTTTGAAACATGGCTATTCTTTGTACCTTAAGGACATGCTAAGATAGCAGCACAATCTAGCGGAAGAAGTTTAGTACGAGAGTCGATGCTTGCAAAATCGATAGGTAACGTGTACACGCTTTGAGACATAGCTATTCCTTGTACTTTAAGTTCATGCGTCTTAGTTATGCTAAGATAGCAGCACAATCTACCTGCAGAAGTTTAGTACGAGAGTTGATACATGCAAATTCGATAGTTGATGTGTACACGCTTTGAAACATGACTATTCATTGTACTTTAAGTTCATGGGTATAGGTTATGCTAAGATAGCAGCACAATCTAGCGGAAGAAGTTCAGTACGAGATTCGATGCATGCAAAATCAATAAGTAATGTGTACACACTTTGAAACATGGCTATTCTTTGTACTTTAAGTTCATGTGTATAAGTTATGCTAAGATAGCAGCACAACCCAGCGGAAGAAGTTTAGTACGATATTTGTTGCATGCAAAGTCGATAGGTAATGTGTACACGCTTTGAAACATGGCTATTCATTGTACTTTAAGGTCACGCGTATAGGTTATGCTAATTTAGCAGCACAATCTAGCGGAAGAAGTTTAGTACGAGAGTCGATGCGTGCAAAATCGATAGGTAATGTGTACACGCTTTGAAACATGGCTATTCATTGTACTTTAATTTTATGTGTATAGGTTATGCTAAGATAGCAGCACGATCTAGCAGATGAAGTTTAGTTCGATGGTCGATGCATGTAAAATCGATAGGTGATGTGTACACACTTTGAAACATGGCAATTCATACTGCTGCTCTGTCCCCAAGACTTTTGAGCATAGCTAATCCTAATGCTGCTCTTAACGACGTCGAGCTAAGGATTGATTACGTGACCGTGACGTCACGACCACGTGCTCTTGTTTGGTAAACATAGCCACGTGCTTTTTTGACAGCTGTCTTCTTGACGAACCCTAACCTCACTTTGAAGGACAATAGAGCGTCGCTAACCTCACTGCTGCCATCTTTACCTCGGTAAACATCAAGGCTGCCACCTTATGCATGTTATAGCGCGGAATTTAAAATCCAACAACGGAACATTGTTAACCTCACTCTTGTCATCTTTACGGCAGTAAACCTCAAGGCTGCCACCTTATGCATGTTGTAGCGCGGAATTTATAATCCAACAACAGAACATTGCTAAACTCTCTGCTATCATCTTGAAAAGTTCAGTGTTCCAAACACTAGTTCGAAAAACGTAACTCATCGCACCTCGGGGATTTTATTAGGTAAGACGTAACCCCTAGGTTCCATTCCTTGTTCTGAACATGAAACCATTTACAAATAAAGATTAATTTTCTACACTTAACAAAGTACAAGCGTTCTTGCTGATAGCGATCGATGAGGTTGTCGCTCCTTCAGCCCTTTAGCCCTTTAGCCCGTTAGCCCATTAGCCCTTTAGCCCTTTTGCCCATTAGCCCTTTAGCCCATTAGCCCCTTAGCCCTACAAGGAATGTGCGGTAAGGAGGAGGAAGAGTCCTTTCATCCTTGAAACAATATGTTTCCGAACCGATATTTCATGTTACATATTTATGTAATAACTTGTTCAACAGCTAGGGACTTAAATGTAAGCAGAGTATTTCTTATAGCACTAGCGTTCTGTTTAATTTTACTTCCCGCATAAGCTACATGCTTGTAACCCATGCCAACAGATTGACTGATATTTCATGTTACATGTTTATGTGATAACTTGTTCGACTGATTTTCACACAAGACGAATGATGGAAGGTAAATAATTTGAAGTTATACTTTGGCTATATCGTTTACCGAGCGAGTTAGCTGCGCAGTATGGGTACAGTGTGTTTTTTGATTTTTACACTAGGCAAATCATTGAAGTTGTAGTTTTGCCATATTGCTTACTGAGCGAGTTAGCTATGCGATATGTGCACAGTGTGTTTCCATAGTTTTTGATTTTACACTAAGCAAATCAGCAAAATTGTACTTTTGCTCTGAACACATCAAACAATGTTCTGATCATATGTTGAGGTTAACAACATCGATTACAGTGTTCGATTCTAGTCTTGTTATGTTTCATTCTGATCTTCTTAGAACAAGGGTACCCCCTAACATGTTCTAAATACATGTTGTATTGAGTACAGTGTTCGATTCTAGTCTTGATCACTTATTTTGTGTTCTGAACACATCGATCAATGTTCTGATCACATGTTGTATCGAGTACAGTGTTCGATTCTAGTCATGATCACTTATTTTGTGTTCTGAACACATCAATCAATGTTCTGATCACATGTTGAAGTTAGCAACATCGATTACAGTGTTCTATTCTAGTCTTGTTATGTTTCAATCTTATCTTCTTAGAACAAGGGTATCCCCTGACATATTCTAAACACATGATGTATTGAGTACAGTGTTCGATTCTAGTCTTGATCACTTATTTTGTTTTCTGAACGCATCAATCAATGTTCTGATCACATGTCGTATCGAGTACAGCGTTTGATTCTACTCTTCTTATGTTTCGAAAGTCTAAACATGCATAATAATGTTATCGCTGTACACGCTTGCCTTCGCGATGCAGGTTTAAACTTGTTCGATATAAAGCTATGCCTTGACATAAGAGGCGGAGGAGGAGGAGGAGGAGGAGGAGGAGGAGGAGGAGAATGATAAGGCCTTAACAGCCTATGTATAGTCGCCATTGTTTAAAGATGATAGCTGTCAAAAGAATTTTTCAAATTATCCACCACCACATTTCAGCTAAAGAGGGTAGCAGGGTGCTCTGTTGATTAAGCACATAGAATTTCAAATTGCCCTCCACCACATGCATAACAGCAGCTGTTATCTTGCGCAGTAGCCTCTAAGCTAGCTTTCTTCATAAGAGTAGCTGCCATCTTGTGCGAGCACCCCTAGGCTGTCTCATAAGGAGCTATGTATAGTCACCATTTTGTGTCCGCCATCTTGCGTAAGCATCCCTAGGACGTCTCAAGCCATCTTGTGTCTCATAAGAGCAGCCACCATCTTGTAGAAATAGATAGCTGCCAATGCCAAAGGGCTTAAGTACGAATCGAACCGTTGATCTCATCATTAGACTATGTTTTTTCTTGTTCCTGATACTACGAACCTACGTATTAGGCGGAAAAATTTTGTCCGTTTTGCTCTACGGTGCACCGTTTTCGATATATTTAACATTTTGCATTTAAGCCCTAAATTTAATGAATCGAACTAGCACGACACGTTAGCCTCTAAGCTAGCTTTCTTCATAAGAGTAGCAACCATCTTGCGCAAGCACCCTTAAAGCGTCTCATAAGGAGTTGTGTATAGCCGCCATCTTGTGTCCGCCATCTTGCGCAAGCATCCTTAGGGCGTCTCAAGCCATCTTGTGCAAGGACACTTAAGCCGTCCCATAAGAGCAGTCGCTATCTTGAGCAAGCATCCCTAGGGCATCTCATAAGGAGCCATGTATAACTGCCATCTTGCGCAAGCATCCCAAGGGCGTCTCATAAGAACCTGTGTATAGCAGCCATCTTGCGTAAGCACCCTTAAGGAGTCATGTATAGCCGCCATCTTATGCAATTAGCGTCGAGAGAGGGCTGCTGTAGAATTTCTCTTTTTAAATTATCCACCACCACATTTCAAAGGTATCTAGCTAAAGAAGGCAGCACTGCGGATGACAGGTGACGAATTTACATCTACTACGATAAAGAGGGCAGCACGGTGCTCTCTGGATTAAAGATGGCGGATGACAGCTGTCAAAAAAGCACATGGCTTTGTTTCCAAACAAGAGCACGTGGAATTTGCCGCCACCACATTTCAAACTAAAGAGGGCAGCACTATGCTCTGTTGATTAAAGATGGCGGATGGTAGCTGTCAAAAAAGCACGCGAGTTTGTTTCCAAACAAGAGCACGTGAAATTTTTCAATTTGCCGCCACCACATTTCAAAGGTATCTAGCTAAAGATGGCAGCACGGTGCTCTCTTGATTAAAGATGGCGGATGATAGCTAACAGAACTTTTCAAATTGCCCGCTACTACGTGCTTAAGGTAGTAGCCATAAAGAGGGCAGCACGGTGTTCTGTGGATTAAAGATGGCGGATGACAGCTGACGAAATTGCCCGCAGCACGGTGCTCTGTTGATTAAAGATGGCGGATGACAGCTGTCAAAAAGCACATGGCTTTGTTTCCAAACAAGAGCACGTGGAATTTGCCGCCACCACATTTCAAACTAAAGAGGGCAGCACTATGCTCTGTTGATTAAAGATGGCTGATGGTAGCTGTCAAAAAAGCACGCGATTTTGTTTCCAAACAAGAGCACGTGAAATTTTTCAATTTGCCGCCACCACATTTCAAAGGTATCTAGCTAAAGATGGCAGCACAGTGCTCTCTTGATTAAAGATGGCTGCTGTCATGTGGAATTGCCTGCCACCACAGGTATCTAGCTAAAGAGGGCAGCATGGTGCACAAAGATGGCTGCTGTCAAAAAGCATTTTTCAAATTATCCGCCACCACATTTCAAAGGTAAGTAGCTAAAGAGGGCAGCACTGTGCTCTATAGATTAAAGATGGCGGATGACAGCTGTCAAAAAACACGTGGCTTTGTTTACCTCGCGCTAGTTAGGTTAAGTTGGTAGCACTAAGGTTTAGACCCGTCAAGATGGCAGCACTGCGGATGACAGGTGACGAATTTTGCATCTAGAGAGGGCAGCACAGTGCTTTGTGGTTTAAAGATGGCGGATGACAGCTGTCAAAAAGCACGTGGCTTTGTTTACCTCGCGCTAGTTAGGTTAAGTTGGTACCACTAAGGTTTAGGTCCATCAAGATGGCAGTACTGAGGTTAGCGATGCGTTGTTGTCTGTCAAAAAGCACGTGGCTTTGTTTACAAATCTGTCAAAAAGCACGTGGCTGTCAAAAAGCACGTGGCTTTGTTTATCTCGCGCTAGTTAGGTTAAATTGGCACTACTGAGGTTTAGGCCCGTCAAGATGGCAGTACTGAGGTTAGCGATGCGTTGTTGTCTGTCAAAAAGCACGTGGCTGTCAAAAAACACGTGGCTTTGTTTACCTCACGCTAGTTAGGTTAAGTTGGTACTAGTGAGGTTTAGGCCCGTCAAGATGGCAGCAGTGAGGTTAGCGATGCGTTGTTGTCGATGACAGCTGTCAAAAAGCACGTGGCTTTGTTTACAAATTCAAATCTCCCGCCAAAATTCAAATTTCCCGCCAGAATTCAAATTTCCCGCGCCGCGCGAGGAGGAGGAGGCGGCAGAACCATCCAATTATACTACTTCTGCCGAAACTAAGTTTGAATAAATAAGTTTATAAACTACTCGAGAAAGAAAATATACGGTAACAGTATTATACCAGAAAAATGAACAACTTAATTAAAATAGAATTAAATGTTGCGATCTTGAAAGCACATAATCAGATTCTATCAAATCACTCTCATAAATATTTAGAAATGTATAAACATTTGTTTAAATTCTTTTTAAATCATTAAAAACTTGAAATGTAGAACTTACCTTAATTAAGTCCTCACTTCTATCCACTCTAGCATAGAATGCAAGTTGGCGCGAGTCCAGCTGGCTAGTCAGTCCATTAACCTTTCGCCACGCCACACCGCCCGCCCTGGCTAGGTCAGTGACGCATTGAACCGTACTTTTAGATGTCTTTTTTACTTTTTTATTTTTAGAATTGGCTTTACGTTGCACTAACACAGATAGATCTTACGGCGACAATGAGATAGGCCTAGGAACGGGAAGGAAGTGGCCGTGGCCTTAATTAAGGTACGGCCCCAGCATTTTCCTGGTGTGAAAATGGGAAACGACGGAAAACTATCTGCAGGGCTGCCGATAGTGGGGTTCGAAACCACCATCTCCCGCTGCGCGTCCCTAACCGCACGGCCAACTCACCCGGTCTTTTTAAATCGTAGTGCTCCTTTTCATATTATTATTATTATTATTATTATTATTATTATTATTATTATTATTATTTTAATTTCGATATCGTCTTAATGCCTACGCATTTGCTTTTATTTTGTATACGTGACTTTTAGATCTTTGTTGACATCTTTGCTGCACTTGTAGTTTTATTTTGATCAGATACTTGTATTAAGATTGTGAAACAATACATAGATTTCAGCTGATCAAATACGCCTAATAAGGTGTATTATCCTTGACTAAATAAGCGAAACATTTTAATTTTTAAAGTGATAATGGCGAGTTAAGAATGCACTACAAGAACATACACAACATCTCTAACCACAGAAATATCGCAATTCTAACTGTCGTAAAAGTGGGAACAAATTAATTGCGCGTGTGAAATTTTGCAAGTTTGTTTTAAAATATTTCGTGTCTGTTCCTCAAATTATAAAGAAACTTTGAAGGATATTGCCTGATATATGTCGTGTCAATTTGTCGAATTACAATGAACCTTTGAAGGATTTTCCCTCAAATATTTTTGCCCGTTCCTCAAATTACAGTGACCCTTTGAAGAAATTTTCCTCAAATTACAGCCTATATTGGATTAAAGGACTCTTAAATATTCCTCAAATTGCATGTGCCATCTTGAATGAACTGCTATTCGTAACTGACCTTAATCACTGTTGCCTCTCGCAGCAGGTGAACACTTTGCTTATCCTTGAATATCATAACATTACTTTCACACGGCTTTACGTAACAGAAGGATTATTGGGATTATAGTTACCTGAAATTCCAGCTACTCCTACCAGTAACAGTACAAAGAAATTCATCTTGTCTGTTGGAGAATCTCATAGTCTGTGCGATATATACAGAATAATCAGATTAAACACTTGAGTGCTGGTGATAAGAAGGCTACTAGAGATATTACCATCGATAGAGATTGGTCTTACTAGCATTGTGAAACAGTAGAAAAATAGTTAAAAAGTTGAAAAAGGTAGCCCTGAAAAATATGGGAACATTAATGGATTTTCCAAGAATTAAAGGTTAATGCAGTTCAATACGGTAACAAAAGCAAGTCTCTTTGTACGGCATATCGAACTCACTTGATGATGTTTATCGATAAAAGAGATTAGAGAATTGGCTACTTGACCTTGCCGTTATGTGCAGTTCTTGAACTGATAACTGTTTTCAATGTCTTAGCCTCTCAGTAAAATGTGCTTAGGATTGCACCGCAAGTTTGCGATGACGTCTTATATTTTTGGAAGTGAATATTAAACTGTTAAGGCAAGAATACATGGGTTGGGGCAGGAAAAACCTTTTCTTGATCGTAATAACTAGGGAACGAATGTTCAGCCAATTAAAGAAAGCAGGAAAAGGTAGGCAATAATGCCCTTAAAATATTGATTAATTGCTTAATTATTTGCCTAGTGGCCATAGTCGTTAAGGCGACTGACAGCGTAGTTAAGCGGCTTGAGTCCTGTTGGTGGAATAAAAATTCACCAAAAAATTGTTGGCCGGCAGGAGCAAAGAGGTGGTGGTATACAATTTCTAACCACTAGATTGCGTGCCAAAAACCTGGATTCATTTCAAAACCTCTCCGAATTTCTCATATGGAGTGAGGGCATATGGCACTGTTGATGGTGATTCTCCCATCGGATTGAGACGTTAAGCCTTGGGGAGTGTACCCCTTGGTGTTATTCGATAGGAGCCGTATATGTGTAAACACCGATTTTCACCCTCTCCCTACATCATCATCATAATCATCATAAGACGCGCCACTTCTGGAGTGAAAACTTGTTTCTTTATTTTTTCGACTTCCTGATGGAGATTGCCAACGGTCGTAGCCGTGTTGAAACACCGGATCCCGTGAGATCTCCGAAGTTAAGCAACATTGGGCGTGGTCAAGATTTGGATGGGTGGCCACGCGCTGTTGGTGGGGGATATGGGAATGGAGGAGCGAAAAGGAACTGGCCACCCTACCGCAGGTAAACTGCAGTTCAAGCACACCTCAGCGGATGTTCGGACCTGCCTTCGGGGAGAATACACTCTTACCTTGATGGAGATTCTAACCCTGGCTTTCATCTTGACAAGTTACAGAAAAATGAACAGAATTTAGTTTACAATAAATGTAAGAAACAACACAGCTTTGAAGATGATGAAGCTTGTGAAACACCGACATTCGGAAATCGGGACCAGAAGAGAATTGCTGTAGATACTGCCAGCCTTTGATGCGGCAGCAAGAGTTTTATATATGCTACCGTTAATTCTATACAGGATGTTAGGAAATAACTCACTGAATAGAAACGCATGCCCGGAAAGGTACAGTTTTCGCACTACATGCACAACTTCAAATCAACTTCAAAATCTCACACTTCTGCTGGTTTAGGAAGCGAATGGGGATATATTAAAGACTATGGGTTGGAATATAAATGCCATATCTGAAATATTTATTTGATTGCTGTTTGTATTTGCATGAACGAGCGATACCAAATGATTGGAAAAGAATTGCTACAGAAAAAAGGGTGATAAACATAAAAGTGGTTAATGACAGGCCAGTCACTTCGACATGCATTGTTTGTAAGCTTTAGGAAAGCATTATTTCTGATTATATTAGACATTTTTGCGAAATTACTAACTGGTTTGATAGAAGGCAGTTCGAGTTTAGGAAAAGTTATTCCAATGAAGCTCAACTTGTAGGATTCCAGCAAGGTATTAACATATATTTTAGATTCAGGAGGCCAAATGGACTGAATCACTATTGATCTTTCCAAGACATTTGATAGGGTAGTTCATGGGAAATTATTGACAAAATTGAGGGCCATTGGACTAGAAAAAATAGTGGTTGAATGGGTGACTAAATTTCTAGAAAATAGAACTGAGAGAATGAGTAGGTGAAGTCTTATCTGATTAAGAGAGGGGTACTGCAGGTCATTATTATTAGATCCTTATGATTCAAACATTGATATAGGAATTAAAAAGATGTTTTTGAAGACTTGCGTGTGGAGCGTGGCATTGTATGGAAGTGAATCATGGACGATAGCTAGCTCAGAAAGAAAGCTAATAGAAGCTTTAAATGTGGTGTTACAGAAGAATGCTGAAGGTGAGATGGATAGATCGAATCACGAATGAAGAGATACTGAGTCGAATTGGTGATTGGAGATCGATTTGGCTAAATTTGACGAGAAGAAGAGATAGAATGATAGGACACATCTTAAAACACCCAGGACTTGTTCAGTTGGTTTTTGAAGGAAGTATAGGTGGTAAGAACGGTAGGGGTAGACCAAGGTATGAATATGACAAGCAGATTAGAGCAGATGTAGGATGCAATAGTTACGTAGAAATGAAAAAGTTAGCAAGGATAGGGTGGCATGGACAGCTGCATTAAACCAGTCTATGGACTGATGACTCAAACAACAACATGATTTCTTATATACACTGACTGACAGAGCAAATGCAACACCAAGAAGGAGTGGTCAGAACTTTATGCCAATTGCAGGGTAGACTGACGTCACTGAGGTATGCTCATGATGTGAAATGCGCCGCTGTGCTGCGCACGTAGCGAACGATAAATGGGACACGGCTTTGGCGAATGGCCCACTTCGTACCGTGATTTCTCAGCCGACAGTCATTGTAGAACGTGTTGTCGTGTGCCACAGGACACGTGTATAGCTAAGAATGCCAGGCCGCCGTCAACGGAGGCATTTCCAGCAGACAGACGACTTTACGAGGGTTATGGTATGGTGATCGGGCTGAGAAGGGCAGGTTGGTCGCTTCGTCAAATCGCAGCCGATACCCATAGGGATGTGTCCACGGTGCAGCGCCTGTGGCGAAGATGGTTGGCACAGGGACATGTGGCACGTGCGAGGGGTCCAGGCGCAGCCCGAGTGACGTCAGCACGCGAGGATCGGCGCATCCGCCGCCAAGCGGTGGCAGCCCCGCACGCCACGTCAACCGCCATTCTTCAGCATGTGCAAGACACCCTGGCTGTTCCAATATCGACCAGAACAATTTCCCGTCGATTGGTTGAAGGAGGCCTGCACTCCCGGCGTCCGCTCAGAAGACTACCATTGACTCCACAGCATAGACGTGCACGCCTGGCATGGTGCCGGGCTAGAGCGACTTGGATGAGGGAATGGCGGAATGTCGTGTTCTCCGATGAGTCACGCTTCTGTTCTGTCAGTGATAGTCACCGCAGACGAGTGTGGCGTCGGCGTGAAGAAAGGTCAAATCCGGCAGTAACTGTGGAGCGCCCTACCACTAGACAACGCGGCATCATGGTTTGGGGCGCTATTGCGTATGATTCCACGTCACCTCTAGTGCGTATTCAAGGCACGTTAAATGCCCACCGCTACGTGCAGCATGTGCTGCGGCCGGTGGCACTCCCGTACCTTCAGGGGCTGCCCAATGCTCTGTTTCAGCAGGATAATGCCCGCCTACACACTGCTCGCATCTCCCAACAGGCTCTACGAGGTGTACAGATGCTTCCGTGGCCAGCGTACTCTCCGGATCTCTCACCAGTCGAACACGTGTGGGATCTCATTGGACGCCGTTTGCAAACTCTGCCCCAGCCTCGTACGGACGACCAACTGTGGCAAATGGTTGACAGAGAATGGAGAACCATCCCTCAGGATACCATCCGCACTCTTATTGACTCTGTACCTCGACGTGTTTCTGCGTGCATCGCCGCTCGCGGTGGTCCTACATCCTACTGAGTCGATGCCGTGCGCATTGTGTAACCTGCATATCGGTTTGAAATAAACATCAATTATTCGTCCGTGCCGTCTCTGTTTTTTCCCCAACTTTCATCCCTTTCGAACCACTCCTTCTTGGTGTTGCATTTGCTCTGTCAGTCAGTGTATAAATGATATGAGTAAAGAACTGGATGCACGGGTATGGATATTTGTGGATGATGTTATACTGTATAGAGTAGTGAATGTGTTGCAGGATTGTGAGCGACTGCAGGGGGATCTAGACAATGTTTTGAGATGGACATCGGACGATGGTATGATGGTAAGTAGGATGAAAAGTCAAGTTGTAAGATTCATCAAGAGGAATCGTCATTTCGGTTTTAATTACTATTTTAAGAGGGGAGCCGATAGTACCTCATAGGGAACACTGTAAGAACCTAGGTGTTGATATAAGGAATGAATATTCTTTGACGTGATCATACAACCTGTGGTAATAAAGTTCGGTGAATGAAGTCAGAACTTTCGATCCGGCAACACTGGCGACACACAACGCTGCACCTGCGTAGCAGCAGGTTTTGACCACCTGCTCCCAATATTTTTCAGTCGAGCATCGTGTGTGTGCCATGCAAGACCTGTTTGACACAGTGCGTGTTTAGTGCGAACAGGAACATGAACGACCAAAAGATATTTTTTTTTTGCTAGGGGCTTTACGTCGCACCGACACAGATAGGTCTTATGGCGACGATGGGATAGGAAAGGCCTAGGAGTTGGAAGGAAGCGGCCGTGGCCTTAATTAAGGTACAGCCCCAGCATTTGCCTGGTGTGAAAATGGGAAACCACGGAAAACCATCTTCAGGGCTGCCGATAGTGGGATTCGAACCTACTATCTCCCGGATGCAAGCTCACAGCCGCGCGCCTCTACGCGCGCGGCCAACTCGCCCGGTGACCAAAAGATTAATGTACAGTTTTGTTTTAAACTTGGCAATACACAGAAAGAAACGCATGCGATGCTGGTACGTGTTTATGAAGATCAAACACTGTCCTTGAAGTGTGTGTATGAGTGGTTCGCCCGTTTCATTATCCGACACAGCCAATATCGTCAAACAGTTCATGGCAAAAAAGGGAGTGGTGCAACTTGAACATCCCCCATACTCGCCAGATCTCAATCCTCCAGACTTCTTCCCATTCCCACGACTCAAACTCGCTTTGAAAGGAAAGAGATTTGACGATATTCTTGACATCCAACGAAACGTGGCGAGGCTTTTTAGCACCATCCCAAAGGAAGCCTTCCTGCAAAGTTTATAGGACATGTATCGCCGATCTCAGCAGTGCATAGTTATGGGAAGAGACTATTTCGAAGGACAGTAAGGTCACTGTCGTGCATTGTTCATCCATGTTGATAGTACAGGACTTTATTGTCACAGGCTGTATAAACGGGGTTGTTAAGTTTACAGATCTCTTCACATGGTTGTAAAAGTATTTAGGGTTTGATGTAAGGATGTAAAGGAGAGGGCGTATAAGTCTCTGTTAAAACCACAACTAGAGTATGGTTCTAGTGTATGGGACAAATACAAAGGAAAGCTCGATTTGTTCCTGGTGATTTCAGACAAATGATTAGTGTTACGAACATGCTTTAAACTTCGGGCTGCGAAGACTTGGGAGTAAGGAGACGAGATACTCGACTCTGTGGTATGTTTCGAGCTGTCAGTGGTGGGATGGAGTGGAATGGCATTACTAGAATAGTAAACTAGAGTGGAGCTTTTAAAAGGAGGAAAGATCATAACATGAAGATAAAGTTGGAATTCAAGAGAAAAAAAATGGAGCAAATATTCATTTATAGGACGAGTAGCAAGGGATTGGAATAAATTATCAAGAGAGGCTTTTGATAAAATTCGAAGTTCATTGAAAACGTTTAAAAATGCTAGGTAAACAAGTGATAGGGAATCTGCCATCTGGGTGACAACCTCAAATTCAGATCATTGATTCAACAGACATGAGTAATGAACTGGAAGCGCGGGTAAGGCTATTCGTAGATGACTCAGCCTGTGTACCAGAACACGTTTTGTAGGTACAATTTTGCGCCAAGTTGGTGACTGTCACTTCGAAGCTTTGTGTTTGTTAGTCGACCAGTTTGCTAACCAGGAGAAAAAAAAACAGATGGTTTTCTTTGAATAATCCGATTACCCCGTTTTCCTTCCCGGGTCGGTTTTTCTCCAGTCTCCACTGCTGTGTTCTGGAGCGTGAGATATTTGGTCGGGGATAAACTTGGGGAGGAGGACTAGTACCTCGCCCAGGCAGACTCATCTGTAATGCTGAAAATGGCCCTTGTTGGGGCTGGGAAGATTGAAAGGAATAGGGATGGAAGAGGGAAGGAAGCGGTCGTGGCTTTAATTTAGGTACCACCTGGAGGATAAGTTAGAAACTACGGAGGACCACTTCGAGGATGACTGTGGTGGGAATCGAACCTCCTATACTCAGCTGACCTCCCGAGCCTGAATCGACCCTGTTCCAGTTTTCATACCACTTTTCAAATTTCGTGGCAGGGCCGGGAATCGAACCTGGATCTTCGGGAGCGGCAGATAATAATGGTTAAATTTACGTAGAAAAAATAGTTAATATGACAAAATGAAGTTTCATTATTTTTCCCTTAACATTGTTACCCAAATAGTGAATGTTAGTTGTTATAGACGTAATTATCTGTGTCACTACTAATTAAATTGCTGTACTATCGCTCCTACACTCAATAGAAGCGGAGGATCTAAACACTTGATTTGAATTCATTGTGCCTACAACAAGGAAATATGGTACGTTTTTAAAGGTGGGTTCCTTTTCAAATTGTTATCTATTCAGTTCACTGACCAAGCGTCCGACTCCATGGCTAAATTTTTGGCGTGCTGGCCTCTGATCCCAGGGGTCCCGGGTTCGATTCCCGGTAGGGTCGGGAATTTTAACCACCATTGGTTAATTTTTCTGGCACGGGGACTGGGTGTATGCGTCGTCTTCATCATAATTTCATTCTTATCATGACGCGCAGGTCGCCTAAGGGAGTCAAATCGAAGGACTTGCACCTGGCGAGGCGGACATGTCCTCGGACACTCCCGGCACTAAAAGCCATACGCCATTTCATTTTACTGACCAAGCACTAGGAGTTTGCAACGGGAATTTCTGAATACCCTGTGTGGGAAGATCAATAGAAATAGTGCTGAAGAAGAGGAAGAATTTAACATTTTACTTGGACAACATTGAGAGTGGATCTAAGTCACCGGTAACTTTGAAGATGATAATGAACAGACAGAGATCGAGAGTAACGCACATTCGAGATTTGCAATTTCTTATCTGATTCACACAGTCGGAGAGCTTTCGTATCACCAAATTGAATCATAGAACTTTTCTATTTTATCCATCAGGGCGCAGAAAAGTTGGAAGAGTGCAATCAGTTAATGGGTCCACCGTCGAAGTTGGCGTATTGAGTTCGATTCCTTTCAAATACTTCTTCAACTCTTTAGCAAACAGAAACGCTAACCTTAAAAGAAGGTAACGTTTAAATAAATTTGTAAGTTACTTAAATTTAAGTGTAGGTAAACATAGTAGCTCGGCGTGTTCATTCTATAATGTTTAAGTAGAGTTTCGAAGCTTTAGCTATGTTTAACTTCTGCATGAAGCTTACCTCAGTCAAATGATAATTTCCTTTTTAGTTAATTAAAAAGTAATGACAATAATTCTAGAGCTCAAGATGTTGTCATGAGAGGATTTCGTAATTTGTTAGTAGTAGGAACTCAGGCAACTTTCCCCTCTTAATTCTGATCGTAGCAGGAATTAGCTCGAACCTTCGTATCAGCAAAATAAATTGACCTTTAAGAGTGTGAAAGTGAGGCTAGGACCTATGAAGGGTTTTCATGCGCCTCGCCGAAGGGGAGGGGCGGGCCAACTAGAATGTAACGCCTTCTCTCTTGCCAGGAGATTCGATGGATTTGAAAGGCGAGGAAGGGTTTGCGAGGCTTAGGAGGATCTCTCACTTGCAGGAAACAGTGTAAATTGTAAACTGGAAAATTGTAAATGTAAACTGCAATACAAATGGAAACACAGTAAATTGTAAAATAGGAAACTGTAACTGTAATACAAATGGAAACAGTGTACATTGTAAAATAGGAAATTGTAACTGCAAATTAGCGTAAATTGAAAAATTTGGAATATCAATAAAGCACTTAGCCAAGAGACAGAAACCCCCACCCAGCTCCTTCACGAATCAAACCACCCCAGCCATCTCCTAACTCGTTCAAACCTCCAAACCCGGCGAATCTTCTGGCCAGAGAGAAGGCGTTACCATCTAGTTGGCCCGCCACTCCCCTTCGGGGAGGAGAATGAAAACACTTCCTAGGCCCTAGTCTCACTTGTACACCCTTAAAGGTCAATTTCTTTTGCTGATATCTTTGAAGGTTGGAGCTAAATCCTGCTACGATCAGAATTGAGAGGGGAAGATCAATTTTTATTTCCCCTTGAAACAATAATCATCACCACCATCACCGGCTTAGACCGAACAAATATCTTGGGATCATGAGCTGGATATTCTACTTCTAATCAGTTGGGGGAACTTATTCAATAAGATAAAACAACCGATTTGCCTCCGTGTTGTGAACTGACTGAACGTTGTCAATTTATGGATAATGAAATATGTCACATGTATTCAGGTAGATTTGCCGGTCCCATGTCTGCGACTAGCGCGCCTGTTTTTCATCCGGAAGATCCGTGTTCGATTCCCGGGCAGGTTAGAAACTTTCTACCTGGATCTGAGGGCTGGTTCGAGGTCCTGTCAGCCTACGTGATTATAATTGAGGAAATATCTGACGGTGAGATGGCGACCCCGATCTAGATAGCCAGGAATAACGGCCGAAAGGATTCGTCTTGCTGACCACATGACACCTCGTAATCTGCAGGCCTTAGGGATGAGAGTAGTATAAGCGGATAGTTCGGCGGCCACCGCCACCGCATGGCCCTCGGCAAAGGCCTCAACCGCATTGACCTCTGGCAAGGTCATGTTTGTAAACAAAGCCACGTGCTTTTTTGACAGCTGTCAAGCTGACAGCCACGTGCTTCTTTGACAGCGCCATCTTTCATCAACAAAGCATCGTGCTATCCTCTTTACGCCACTAAACCTCATCGTAGTAGCAAGTAATTTAAAAACCACGTGCTTTTTGACAGCTGTCGTCCGCCATCTTGTATCACTAACCTCTGCGCTGCCATTTTTACGGCACTACCTTTGAAATGTGGTGGTGGCAAATTCCACGTGCTTTTTGACAGCCCCCATCTTTAATCAACAGAGGATCGTGCTGCCATCTATACGGCACTAAACCTTATCCGTACGCATGCGGTGGAGGGCAATTCGAAATTTCACGTGCTTTCTTGACAGCGGCCATCTTTAATCAACAGAGCATCTCCTCTGGCCTTCTCCTCTGTCAAGGCATATGTCTATAGAAAATGCATCGAGAAGGCAAGAGTGTGCTCGTGCTGCAGCGATGACATCATTGTGCAAGTTTAGACTTGCAGATCACAAAACAAGTGATTGAAACATATCAAGACTAGAATCAAACACTGTACTCGATGTCGTTAACTTCAACATGCGTTCAGAACATTGTCTGATGTGTTCAGATCACTAGATATGTGATTAAAACATAACAAGACTAGAACCGAACACTGTACTCGATGTTGTTACTTACAACATGTGTTTAGAACATGTCAGAGGATACCTTTCTTCTAAGAAGATCAGATCACAAAAGAAGTGATTGAAACATAACATGACTAGAATCGAACACTGTACTCAATGTTATTAACTTCAACATGAGATCAGAACATTGATTAATGTGTTCAGAACCCTAAATAAGTGATTAAAACATAACAAGACTAGAATAGAACACGATACACGATACAACGTGTGTTCTAAGAAGATGGATTCGAACAGAGAAAAAATAAGACTAGAATTCTGAACAGCTTGTTCAAGATAGCGGCTGTTATAACGTCCTCCTCCTCTTCCCGCTCGGTTAAGGTATGGCTCTATCGAACAGACAACGCGATCTTATGCATAAGGCAGTGCACATACTGCGTAGCCAACTCGCTCGGTAAACGATAATATGAATATATCAAACATACAACTTCAAATGGTTTGTGTTGTCTTGCGCGAAAAGAAAAACTACTGAAAAACCATACTGCGTAGCGAACTCGCTCGGTAAACGATAATATGAATACAACAAAAGTACAACTTCAAATGTTTCGCCTTGTCTTGTGCGAAAATAAATAACTACAGAAAAAACCGTACTGCGTAGCCAATTCGCTCGGTAGGAGATAATATGAATTCAAAAAAGTACAACTTCGAATGTTTCGTTTTGTCTTGTGCGAAAATCAAGAACTACAGGAAAAACCATACTGCGTAGCCAACTCGCTCAGTAAACGGTAATATGAATATAGCAAAGGTACAACTTCAAAGATTTACCTAGTGTGAAAATAAAAAACTACGGAAACACACTGTGCACATATCACGTAGCTAACTCGCTCAGTAAACGATAATATGTATACACCAAAGGTACAACTTCAAATGACTTGTCTAGTGAGAAAATAAAAACTACCGAAACACAGTGTGTGTATATCGCATAGCTATCTCACCCAGTAAACGATAATATTTACACAGCAAAAGTACAACTGCAATGATTTGCCTAGTACGAAAATCAGAAACTACGGAAACACATTGTGTGCATATCGCGGTGCTATCTCAGTGAGTAAACGATAATATGAATATAGCAAAGGCACAACTTCAATGATTTGCGTAGTGTGAAAATCAAACACTACGGAAACACACTGTGCACATATCACGTAGCTAACTCGCTCAGTAAACGATAATATTGAAACGGGAATGCCCTGCGAGCATTCGCGTTCATGTATTTCTTGAGAAGAACACGCTAACACCCGGTTGTATGGATTCAAAACGAGCGCCGAGCGCGCAGGCATTATGGGGGGACAGCATGCAAGCAAGCGCTGCTACAGAGTGCCAGCCAAGGCCAAGTGACGTCACACCGATGGTTCTATTGGATTCTATGGCATTTCATCACGAGAGGAAGGTTAAATCGTAATATCGAGAACGTTGCCTTATAGGCCTGGACAACAAATGCTACTACCCAAAATTTCATTAAAATCGGCGGGATGATGGCCGAGATATTAATTTTTAAAGCTCATATTTCCAGTCTCGCCAGGACTTAGGGCATAAAGACTGTGCTTTAGTTGTTTCCTCTACAAGAGACTGTGTTAGGCTATTTCGTAAAGTTGTGCCCTAGTGAAAGTACAGTTCTTTTTATGGACAGTGTCAACTTGTTTCATAAAGGAGAGTGCCTATTTTTCTTTCAAAGACTGTGTCTATTACTCAGTGAGAGAACAGTGTCGACATTTTCAATTCATAAAACTGTGCCAACCTTCATTTTCAAAAGACTGTGTCAATCAATTTCACAGAACTGTGCTAACATTTACTTTCATAAAACTGTGCCGATATTTCCTTTCAAGGGCTGTGCTGATTCGTGAAATACGGTACCTTTGTCCCTTCTAAAGAGACCATGTTAAATCCCCTCATAAAGACTGTGTCTACATTTGCGTGAAATATTGTATCTCAGTTGAAAGTTTACCTCTGAGAAATTACGTGATTTTTGTTAAGACTGAGTCGTAACAGAACTTGGTTCTCTTTCACAAGACTGTCATAAACTATTTCCTTCTGTCTTCGTAGAAACTTTAATTTATTTCTACGTGTGTGTGTGCTTGAACATTGCATGTACTCATTACAAACAGTGCAGAGACTGTGTCCGAAGGACTTAATTTAATTTCTTTTGCACTGAGATTAAGTGAAGTATCTCAGAAAGTTCCAGATTATTTTCATTGCCTATCACTTCAAGTTCGATAGTGACTATTGCACGAACAATATTAATCATTCTCACAGAACTGTGATTTTGAATTCATCTCTTTTTTTCAAATGTACGTCCAACACCATTATAGTGGAACTTATTCGGCCAGTAAACAGTATCTCGCCATAATTTGCAGTGCAGTGCGGTAGAGAAGTGTCGTATCAGATACCATTGACATTCTGTGCGGAAGTTTTACATTTCTTTGCTCCTTTCATAGGACTTAGTGGATTGCAAAACTCAACATCTATTCCACGCTGCACTATCGTCAGACGAGCGCCCCAGGTTCGAATCTCCTTCAACACCAAGGACTAAAAACCGCCGTGGGACGACGCCGACTACGTGGAACGACGCCGACGCCACACAACGAGGCCTTCTCCACATCTTCGAGGACATTCAAACCATTCGTCTGTAAAAGGTGATATAATTTCCATGCATTTTTCTGAATAAACTGCAAGTTCCACTTTAAATATGAACTCATTTCACTACCCTTCTCTCGTACTCTCTAAAGCATGAACCGTACACGCCTTGGCGTTATCCATGCTCTCCACAAAACTGAAGTATGGGCGTTCCTGTTTCAATATGTATACACCAAAAGTACAACTTCAAATGACTTGCCCAGTGAGAAAATTAAAAACTACGGAAACACATTGTGTACATATCGCGTAGCTATCTCGCTCAGTAAACGATAATATGTATGCAGAAATCTACAACTTCAATGATTTGCATAGTCCGAAAATCAGAAACTACGGAAAACATTGTGTACATATCGCGTAGCTATCTCGCTCAGTAAACGATAATTTACAAAATATGTATACAGCAAAAGTACAACTTCAATGATTTGCCTGGTGTGAAAATGAGAAACTACGAAAATCACGTATCATACCGCACAGCTAACACGCTCATTGATTGCTAATGCATCACAACACGGGTTATCGACCAGAACACTGATATACGCATACACGCCACTCTTTTTCTCAATAAACGGAACACACCGACAAGGATGTTGCAAGATACCACTTACACACAGATATATGAATTTCCTAAGATACTTACATTTAAAAAAAGGGAGGAGGAAAAAGAATAAATCATATTTTTTGTATGCATGTTGTGTCCTCCAAGTTATAAGACCAAATGGGAGCACTACTGTGAGTTTCTTCTACTGCTTGCGAGAACGTGAAGGGAAGTGACATGCCATTTGAGCAAAGATACACATTAGCTTGTTCCTACATACACAAGTCAGACACTTACATTTCGATTGAAATACACTGACTGACAGAGCAAATGCAACACCAAGGAGGAGTGGTTCGAAAGGGATGAAAGTTGGGGAAAAAAACAGAGTCGGCACGGACGAATAATTGATATTTATTTCAAACCGATATGCAGGTTACACAATGCGCACGGCATCGACTCAGTAGGATGTAGGACCACCGCGAGCGGCGATGCACGCAGAAACACGTCGAGGTACAGAGTCAATAAGAGTGCGGATGGTGTCCTGAGGGATGGTTCTCCATTCTCTGTCAACCATTTGCCACAGTTGGTCGTCCGTACGAGGCTGGGGCAGAGTTTGCAAACGGCGTTTAATGAGATCCCACACGTGTTCGATTGGTGAGAGATCCGGAGAGTACGCTGGCCACGGAAGCACCTGTACACCTCGTAGAGCCTGTTGGGAGATGCGAGCAGTGTGTGGGCGGGCATTATCCTGCTGAAACAGAGCATTGGGCAGCCCCTGAAGGTACGGGAGTGCCACCGGCCGCAGCACATGCTGCACGTAGCGGTGGGCATTTAACGTGCCTTGAATACGCACTAGAGGTGACGTGGAATCATACGCAATAGCGCCCCAAACCATGATGCCGCGTTGTCTAGCGGTAGGGCGCTCCACAGTTACTGCCGGATTTGACCTTTCTCCACGCCGACGCCACACTCGTCTGCGGTGACTATCACTGACAGAACAGAAGCGTGACTCATCGGAGAACACGACGTTCCGCCATTCCCTCATCCAAGTCGCTCTAGCCCGGCACCATGCCAGGCGTGCACGTCTATGCTGTGGAGTCAATGGTAGTCTTCTGAGCGGACGCCGGGAGTGCAGGCCTCCTTCATCCAATCGACGGGAAATTGTTCTGGTCGATATTGGAACAGCCAGGGTGTCTTGCACATGCTGAAGTATGGCGGTTGACGTGGCGTGCGGGGCTGCCACCGCTTGGCGGCGGATGCGCGGATCCTCGCGTGCTGACGTCACTCGGGCTGCGCCTGGACCCCTCGCACGTGCCACATGTCCCTGCGCCAACCATCTTCGCCACAGGCGCTGCACCGTGGACACATCCCTATGGGTATCGGCTGCGATTTGACGAAGCGACCAACCTGCCCTTCTCAGCCCGATCACCATACCCCTCATAAAGTGGTCTGTCTGCTGGAAATGCCTCCGTTGACGGCGGCCTGGCATTCTTAGCTATACACGTGTCGTGTGGCACACGACAACACGTTCTACAATGACTGTCGGCTGAGAAATCACGGTACGAAGTGGGCCATTCGCCAACGCCGTGTCCCATTTATCGTTCGCTACGTGCGCAGCACAGCGGCGCATTTCACATCATGAGCATACCTCAGTGACGTCAGTCTACCCTGCAATTGGCATAAAGTTCTGACCACTCCTTCTTGGTGTTGCATTTGCTCTGTCAGTCAGTGTAGAATTATGGATAGTGCCATTCAAATCCCGGTAACTTAACGTCCTGTTACTTGTTACACCTTTGGCGTCAGGAAAGGCATCCGGCCATAAAACAGATCCTTATGTTTCATGTAATTACATCTTAGCGTCGTTGTCAGGAAGACCGACGATGGCGCAGGAAAGGGCTATAAGCGGGAAGGAAGCGGCCATCGTGTTAATTAAGGTACAGCCGCCCAGCATTTTCCTGGTGTGAAAATGGGAAACTATATTCAGAGCTGCCTACAGTGGGGTTCGAACCCGCTCTCTCCCGAATGTAATGCATACAGGTATAACGCTGTTGATGGTGATTCATCCATCGGATGGAGACGTTAACGGTCTGACACCGAGGTTATCCGGTTCGAGTCCCGTTGATCGAAACATCAGAATGTTAACCGGCAGGGTAGGGGAGGTGGCGGTATACAATTTCTAATGACTAGATTGTGTGTCAAAAGCCTGCATTAAATTTCAAAAGAGTGAGGACATATGACGCTGTTGATGGTGATTCATCTGTCGGATGGGGACGTTAAGGCTTGTGCAGGCCCCTTGGTGCTATTCAACCGGAGCAGCCCATGTGAAGGCACCGGGTTTTACCCTCTGAGATGACTTGTCACTTCCGTTCACGTTTTCGCAAGCAGTAGCAGAAACTCACAGTACTGCTCCCATTTGGTCTTATAACATGGAGGAGACAACATGCATACAAAAATTATTTCTTTGTGCTCCTCTTTTTTTTTAAAATGTAAGTATCTTAGGAAATTCATATATCTGTGTGTAAGTGGTATCTCGCAACATCCTTGTCGGTGTGTTCCGTTTATTGAGAAAAAGAGTGACGTGTATGCGTATATCAGTGTTCTGGTCGATAACCCGTGTTGTGATGCATTACCAATCACTGAGCGTGTTAGCTGTGCGGTATGATATGTGATTTTCTTACTTTCGCATTTTCACACTAGGCAAATCATTGAAGTTGTACTTTTGCTGTGTATATATTTTGTAAATTATAGTTTACTGAGCGAGATAGCTACGCGATATGAACACAATGTGTTTCCGTAGTTTCTGATTTTCGTACTATGCAAAACATTTAATTTGTACTTTTGCTGTATACATATTGTCGTTTACTGAGCGAGACAGCTACGCGATATGTACACAATGTGTTTCCATAGTTTCTGATTTTCGTACTAGGGAAATCATTGAAGTTGAACCTTTGCTGTATCATATTATCATTTACAGAGTGAGATAGCTACGCGATATGTACACAATGTGTTTTCGTAGTTTCTGATTTTCGTACTAGGCAAATCATTGAACTTGTGCTTTTTCTGTATACATATTATCGTTTACTGAGCGAGAGAGCTACGCGATATGTAAACAATGTGTTTCCGTAATTTTTTTATTATCTCTCTAGGCAAGTCATTTAATTTTGGTATATACATCTTAACGTTTACTGAGCCAGTTGGCTACGCAGTATGGTTTTTCCTGTAGTTCTTGATTTTCGCACAAGACAAGGTGAAACATTTGAAGTTTACTTTTTTGTATTCATATTATCGTTTACCGAGCGAGTTGGCTACGCAGTACGAGGTTTTCTGTAGTTATTTATTTTCGCACAAGACAAGGCAAAACATTTGAAGTTTTACTTTTGTTGTATTCATATTATCGTTTACCGAGCGTGTTCGCTACGCAGTGTGGTTTTTGCTGTACTTTTGATTTTCGCACAAGACAAGGCAAAACAGTTGAATTTGTACTTTTGTATATTCATATTATCGTTTACCGAGTGAGTTCGCTACGCAGTATGTGGACTGCCTTATGCATAAGATCGCGTTGTATGTTCGATAGAGATATGCCTTAACCTTGCGGAAGAGGAGGAGGACGTCATAACAGCCGCTATCCTGAACAAGCTGTTTAGAATTCTAGTCTTATTTTTTCTCTATTCGAATCCATCTTCTTAGAACAAAGATATCCCCTGACATGTTCTGAACACATGTTGTGTCGTGTATCGTGTTCTATTCTAGTCTTGTTATGTTTTAATCACTTATTTAGGGTTCTGAACACATTAATCAATGTTCTGATCTCATGTTGAAGTTAATAACATTGAGTACAGTGTTCGATTCTAGTCTTGTTATGTTTCAATCACTTCTTTTGTGATCTGATCTTAGAACAAAGGTATCCCCTGACATGTTCTAAGCACATGTTGTAAGTAACAACATCGAGTACAGTGTTCGATTCTAGTCTTGTTATTCTTTAATCACTTATTTAGTGATGTGAACACATCAAACAATGTTCTGAACGCACGTTGAAGTTAATAACATCGAGTACAGTGTTTGATTCTACTCTTGATATGTTTCAATCACTTGTTTTGTGATCTGCAAGTCTAAACATGCACAATGATGTCATCGCTGCAGCACGATCACACACTTGCCTTCGCGATGCATTTTCGATAGAGATATGCCTTGACAGAAGAGAAGGCCATAACAGCCTATTTATAGCCGCCATCTTGTGCAGTAGCCTCTGAGCTAGCTTTCTTCATAAGAGTCTGTGTATAGCAGTCATGTTGCGTCGCTAACCTCAGTACTGCCATCTTGTGCACTCACCCATAGCCGGCCTCTCTAACACATCTTGGTTTAAAAAACGAAAATAGCAGTATGTTGAGAAGGGCAGCTTGCTTTATAACTATGATCGTAAGAAGGGCAGCTTGCTTGCTTGCGGCGTGGCTAAGTCCCGCGCTATAATGTTTTACTTCCGTCAAGATAGTAGTAGTTAGCCATGTGCATGTAGTTAACGATGGCAGCTGTCAAAAAGCACATATAATTTCAAATTGCCGCCTCCACATTTCAAAGGTAGTAGCTAAATATGGCAGCACGATGCTTTGTTGATTGAAGATGGCCGCTGTCAAGAAAACACGTGGAATTTCGATTTGCCCTCCACCGCATGCATAAGGATAAGGTTTAGTGCCGTATAGATGGCAGCACGATGCTCTGTTGATTAAAGATGGCGGCTGTCAAAAATCTCGTAGAAATTACCGCCACCACATTTCAAAGATAGTGCCGTAAAGATGGCAGCACAGAGGTTAGAGATGCAAGATAGCGGATGGCAGCTGTCAAAAAAAGTACGTGATTTGTGTTTACAAAAAAGAGCACGTGGAATTTTCAAATTGCCCTCCACCGCATGCATAAGAATAAGGTTTAGTGTCGTAAAGATGGCAGCACGATGCTCTGTTGATTAAAGATGGCGGCTGTCAAAAAGCACGTGGTAATTGCCGCCACGACATTTCAAAGATAGTGTCGTAAAGATGGCAGCACGATGCTTTGCAGTTTAAAGATGGCAGCTGTCAAAAAGCACGTGGAAATCGCCGCCGCCACATTTTAAACGTAATGCCGTAAAGATGGCACCACGATCCTTTATTGTTTAAAAGATGGCAGCTGTCAGCTCTCAAAAAGCACGTGGCTTTCAAATTACCGCGCTACCACGATGAGGTTTAGTGCCGTAAAGTGGGCAGCACAGAGGTTAGCGATGCAAGATGGCGGATGACAGCTGTCAAAAAGCACGTGGATTTTAAATTGCCCGCTACCACGATGAGGTTTAGTGCCGTAAAGAAGGCAGCATCATGCTTTGTTGATTAAGGATGGCCGCTGTCAAATAAGCACGTGGCTGTCAAAAAGGGTGGCTTAGTTTACAAACATGAGCACGTAGCTTTGTTTACAAACATGATCTTGCCAGAGGTCAATGCGGTGGAGGCTTCTGCCGAGGCCCATGCGGTGGCTGCGGCCGCCGAACCATCCACTTATACTACTGATGAGCATCGGTCGGTTGGCAGGCCATTCAGGGCTGTAGCGCCATGGAGTTTAAAATCCTACTCTTATTATTCAGTTCGCTACATGGTTTTCTGTCTGTGTGTGTTTTTGTGTGTGTATGTGTGTGTTACAGGTTACCCAAACGGTTTGCGGAGATTATTCAGTAACAATGTCGTTTATTTTTGTACTCAGATAGATTTACAAGCTCTCTCTGGGGATAAATTGTAAGGTATCGGCTTACGGATCGCGGACAGTGTTGCCAAATTGAGGGAAATTTCCCACATGGACGTGGTTGTGGAATTGTGGGAAAAAGGGAAAATTTTCAAAAATATCTGAAAAACGTGGGAATTTTAACATTCCCGCACCCTACTTGCATAAAATATTATACCGTTCCTTTATATATTTGGACAAAAGAACCGTCGTTTAAAAATGAGAGAGACCGGGCAAGTTGGCCGTGCGGTTAGGGGCGCGCAGCTATGAGCTTGCATCCGGGAGATAGTGGGTTTGAATCCCACTGTCGGCAGCCCTGAAGAAGGTTTTCCGTGGTTTCCCACTTTCACACCAGGAAATTGCTGGTACTGCACCTTAATTAAGGCCACGGCCGCTTCCTTCCCTCTTCCTTGTCTATTCCTTCCGGTCTTCCTATCCCCTCACAAGGCCCCTGTTCAGCATAGCAGGCGAGGCCGCCTGGGCGAGGTACTGGTCCTCCTCCCCAGTTGTATCCCCGACCCAAAATCTCAAGCTCCAGGACACTGCCCTTGAGGCGGTAGAGGTGGGATCCCTCGCTCAGTCCGAGGGAAAAGCCAACCCTGGAAGGTAAACAGATTAAGAAGAAGAACAGGCAAGGCGAAAAGATCAGTAGAATAGAAAATGATTGCCGTTAGTAGTGACCAATAAGTTTTACCCTCAATAAATATTTTTAAAGAATTTGCTTAACGTCGCACCGACACAGATAGGTCTTATGACGACGATGGGACAGGAAAATGCCAGGAGTGGGAAGGAAGCAGCCGTGGCCTTAAATAGGGTCCAGCTCGAGTATTTGCGTAGTGTGAAAATCGGAAACGACGGAAAGCCATCTTCAGTACTGACGACAGTTGGGTTCGAAACCCGATATCTCCCGACTGCAATCTCACAGCTGCGTAACCATAACTGCACGGTCAACTCGCTCGGTAAAAAAAAAATATTTTCCCTTAGCCGCTAAAAGGAACATATTCAAAACGTTTCTATTATACCTTCTTGCATAATTTAGTGTTCAGACTTGGCCTGTAACAAACTGGTAGTTAAACAATCAGAGAATTAGAGTAAAACGACTTTTTGCTCGAAATTTCCCTTGAAGTTCTTCTGCGAAACACTGAAATTAGGTCCAATACCGGAGTACACCTAAATCAATCAATCAATCAATCAATCAATCAATCAATCAATCAATCAATCAATCAATCAATCAATCAATCAATCAATCAATCAATCAATCAATCAATCAATCAATCAATCAATCAATCAATCAATCAATCAATCAATCAATCAATCAATCAATCAATCAATCAATCAATCAATCAATCAATCAATCAATCAATCAATCAATCAATCAATCAATCAATCAATCAATCAATCAACCAATCAATCATGATCTGCATTTAGGGAGGTCATCCAGGTCACAGATTCCCTATCTGTTGTTTTCCTGGCCTTTTCTTAAACGATTTCAAAGAAATTGGGAATTTATTAAACATGTCACTTCGTAATTTAATTCAATTCCTAACTCCCCTTTCTATAAACGAATATTTGCCCCAATTTTTTCTCTTGAATTCCAACTTTATCTTCATATTGTGATCTTTCCTACTTTTAAAGATACCGCTCAAACTTATTCGTCTACTAATGTCATTCCACGGCATCTCTCGGCTGACGGCTCGGAACATACCACTTAGTCGAGCAGCTCGTCTCCTTTCTCCCAGGTTTTCCCAGCCCAAACTGCAACATTTTTGTAACGCTACTCTTTTGTCGGAAATCACCCAGAACAAATCGAGCTGCTTTTCTTTGGACTTTTTCCAGTTATTCAATCAAGTAATCCTGGTGAGGGTCCCAAACACTGGAACCATACTCTAGTTGGGGTCTTACCAGAGACCTATATCCTCTCTCCTTTACATCCTTACTACAACCCGAAAATACCCTCATAACCATCTGCAAAGATCTGTACACTTTATTTAAAATCATATTTATGATTACCCCAATGAAGATCTTTCCTTATATAAAGGACGTAGGAAGAGAAATATGGGTTTAAAATTGAGCTACAATGGTCATATAGCAGGAATGGGTCGATGAGGTGGATAAAGGTTAGTAAATGAATTTTACCCTAAAGATGGAAAGCGAGGAAGCGATCAGATGGTCTGATATCCTGAAACGGTTTGCGGGACCAATTTGAATGAGAGCTGTACGTGGCAGGAATTTAGAAGAATCTGGGGGAGGCCTTTGCCCCAGGAGGGGATTGATTGTGCTAGAAATGAACAGCTTTTCCCCACTCCAACCCTTTTGTAGAGGACCTACCTGTGTCGGTGCGACGTAAAACAAATTGTAAAAAGAGAAATCCCCAACATGTGCGGGGATAGAACCAGGGAGCCTCTGAATCGAAGATCAAGAAGTCAGACTTGGTCACCATTGCAATGAACGTGTTATAATCACGTAATGTATTTTGCTATACGTATACGCACGCACATTAATGGTGTCCCGACATAAACAATCAACACCGCCCCATTCCAATACTGAAAAGGAGGGGAGAGAGTAAAGGGATAGTGTTGAAGGCCACTTCAGTACTGAAAAGGAGGGGAAGGGAGTGAGCAGATAGTGCTGAATACACAGTGTGTGTATTCCGGCGTTATGCTGTAACATTGTAATAAGATGGCTCATATCCTATCACAGGTGAATCGAGGACGTATTATTGGCATGTGGATGGCTCACATGGTCCCCCAAGCATTAGCACAAGCAATACCATGCAGTCTTAAGACAGTTTGGAGATGGATAGAAATATGGCAAGAACGAGGTGAAGAAGGATTGGTAGACCCGATATAACGCAGCTACAAAATATTCCTAACTAGTATAAAATCTTTTCGGTTAAAAACCTCCTTTACCTCTTAATACTGCAACTATCAGAGTAGGTTACTTTTTATTTTTTTTATGTTAAAATGCTATTTGTTCGGGGCGTCGACCTATAGAGTTCTTTTCCCCTACTTGCACAATATATGAACCTGCATGTAATTATGAATTGCGGAAGTGTTGATTGTTGAATGTGAGAAACGTTAAGGACGACACAAACACGCAGTCCCCAGGCCAGGGATATAATCATTTACAATTAAAACCCCCTGACCCTGCCGGGAATCGAACCCGGGGCGGCCGGACGTGTTGCCCCGTACACCGTGGGGTCGGACGAGTAGGTAACCTAATGCTGTACTTCAATACATCCACCATTCGATCACAACGAAGTCTTGTAGCGGGCTGTCTGCATGCAGTCCATGCAGCAATGCGTTAAGCGAAAAGGTGAGTCATTGTGCCTTCGACACTACCACTTCACTCCCTTCCCCCATGTTTTGTACTGGATTGGCCTTCAACACTACCCCTTCACTGTCTCCCCTTCTTTTCAGTACTGGAGTGGGGCAGGGTTGATTGTTTATGTCGGGACACCATTAATGTGCACGTCTGTACAATGTTGTGGCGCATCTTACTACAATCTCCGCGGCTGGACACAACACACCACATGCTTATCAATACGTCGTGACACCTACCCGACACAATCTCCTGCTGCTGAGTGACCTTCAACACACCCCACATTTCAAATAGTTTAATTTGGAACGCTGATTTTTCTACCGAAGGAATTATCGTAGGTTGATAATAAATACGGTACACTGCAAAATCATAAGATGTATTTTGCAAATGTGCTATTTTCTCCAGAGGATGCCTGGTTGAGGAGGTAAAGGCGTGCTCGGTTCACCCGGTAAGGACGTGGGTTCGATTCCCCGTCGGGAAGTCGGAAGCTTAACAAACGTGATTTCTTCTTCCGCAGGTGCACATGGCCCTGTTGTTCACTCAGCCTACACCAGAAATGAGTACCAGGTTAATTCCTGGGGGCAGAGATGGTCGGGCGTAGAGCTAACCACTCTACCCCATCAAGTGCTGAGGTTACACAGTAGAAGCCTTTACCTTCCACCCCCTCCACCCCCCTAAGTGCCTTTCTGGTCTATACGGAGATGACTTTGCTTTGTTTTGCTTTGCAATTTTTTCCAGTGGTAAAGTGATAATGAATTGTAAAACAGGTATACAGGTATCCCTCGCCTTAGGCGATTAATTCGTTCCGAGTAATCATCGCGTAATAGGAAAACGCGTAAAGTGAACGTATTCCAATATGGGTTAGATAGGAGATAGGGGCTATTCTAGGAAAAAAAATAAAAATCCTCTGAGTTTTAAACAACTGAAAGCTCTTTTATTCATGCCATTAGCACAGCATTAAACTCTGTATACGTACATAACTTTGAGATTATTCAGTCTGATGATGAAATGACTGGGTCTGGTGAGTCTGGATTATCCATCTCTGGTTCTCTTCAAGGTCCTGGGATAGCAAATTGAGGATTGTTACTCTTTTTGATGAAGTGGTCGAGACTCAGCATTTTTCTCCTCCCTCTTGAGGTTTTTCGCAGCAAGCTACAGTATTCTGCATCTCTCTGGCAACATTAGCACTTATATCCTCGTTAGGGTCCTTCTCTTCAATAGTTTTGATAACATTATGAATGTGATTTATAAAGTCAGCCGTTTTGCCTTGTTGTAAGCTGTTTAATAGGCTCAAAAATTTGAGTCTCTTCCACTTCATCATTCATTTACTTCTCCAATTCAAGAAGGTCTTCAGTGGTGAGTCCTGCTGAGTGGAACTGGAAGAGTTCGTTCACGTTTGCCTCCTCGTCTACGTGCTCAAATTCAATCGATCTAGCCATGTCAACGACTGCATGTGTTGAACTGATAAGTTCGGGTTCAGGATCAAAATCAAAAGAATTAGCACTATGAGACTAAATCTTCTTGCAAACTCTCTTTATAAAAGATTCTTTAACATGCCCATGCATATTCAATGTTTTCAATTGTTTTCTTTATGGAGAAGTTCTTCAAAAATGGTGCTACACTAGTTTCGTTTCCGTGTGTTTCTTCAACCACTTGCATGAGTGATCTGTGGAGATAGTAGCTCTTGAAGGTTGCAATAGCACATTAATCCGTGGGTTGGATCAGTGATGTTGTGTTCGGTGTGCGAAACAAAACACGGTTCTCATCGGCATCGGAAATACTCGTGAATGCGCAACCTAACTTGTATATTTTTTTAATATTGTAGATAATTAAGTATAATTTAAAAAAATCGCGTTATAGTGAAAACGCGTATAACAAGGGATGACTGTATTACATATTCCATACTTCTCATAATTAGGGCCCGGATGTTTATGCAGTAATAGGTTAGAATGCAAACTTACTGAAGCGATTAACAAGTAGAGTCTATCTGCACGACGGTAATGTTATGAGGTCTGCATAAACATTAGGGGTTCTAATGGCCGCACCCCTACTATTTTTTTAAACCTCATAACATTACCGTCGTGCAGATAGACTCTACTTGTTAATCGCTTCAGTAAGTTTGCATTCTAACCTATTACTGCATAAACATCCGCGCCCTACTCATAATATTGTCTCCTGCTGATCTCTTACTTTTTTGTGCAATGACCTCATTCTGTCTTGGCACATCTTTGGGAAGGAGTTGAAAATGTCATTTGGTGAGCTGTTGCATTGTCCTTCTTTCTCTCCCACAATAATGTATATTTCATCATCATCATCATCATCATCTGTTTACCCTCCAGGTTCGGTTTCTCCCTCGGACTCAGCGAGGGATCCCACCTCTACCGCCTCAAGGGCAGTGTCCTGGAGTTTCAGACACTTGGTCGGGGATACAACTGGGGAGAATGACCAGTACCTCGCCCAGGCGGCCTCACCTGCTATGCTGAACAGGGGCCTTGTGGAGGGATGGGATGACTGGAAGGGATAGGCAAGGAAGAGGGAAGGAAGCGGCCGTGGCCTTAAGTTAGGTACCATCCCGGCATTCGCCTGGAGGAGAAGTGGGAAACCACGGAAAACCACTTCCAGAATGGCTGAGGTGGGAATCGAACCCACCTCTACTCAGTTGACCTCCCGAGGCTGAGTGGACCCCGTTCCAGCCCTCATACCACTTTTCAAATTTCGTGGCAGAGCCGGGAATCGAACCCGGACCTCCGGGGGTGGCAGCTAATCACGCTAACCACTACACCACAGAGGCGGACAAATGTATATTTACCGCAGTAATTTTTAATTTCTGATCAAAGCTACTACAAACCCCGTCAGTCTTCAGCTTCTTCCCAATATCCTCCCAAACACTTCCCCAATATAATTATGCCAAGTACATGCCCCCATTCTTGCTATCGACCTCGTTTCTGACATACTTTCCCACCTGAGTTCTCTTTGCATGTTACTAACGTTCCTAATTGTTCTGTACTTCGCCATCATATACTTATCTGCTTCCCTCTATGTTCACTCCAGTTCTTTTATCAGACATTTTGCAGGTTATAACATCCGTATTATATGTGCGGTGACTTAAAATATTTTTTGACCACATCCCTTAAATGTCTTCCCCAGTGAAATTTACAACCCCCAAAAGTACTAAATACTTACAGTTATCCTCAAAATTAATCTTTTCCTCAGCCAGTTTGTAATCGACCGAGCTCGATAGCTGCAGTCACTTAAGTGCGGCCAGTATCCAGTATTCGGGAGATAGTGGGTTCGAACCCCACTGTCGGCAGCCCTGAAGATGGTTTTCCGTGGTTTCCCATTTTCACACAAGGAAAATGCTGGGGCTGTACCTTAATCAATGCCACAAACGCTTCCTTTCCACTCCTAGCCCTTCCCTATCCCGTCGTCGCCATAAGACCTATCTGTGTCGATGCGAAGTAAAGCAGCTTGCAAAAAAAAAAGTTTGTAATCGCCCACTCTCCTCTCAGTTTGTTAATCATTACACAGAAAAGAGGAACAAGTTGTTTTTACGATCCGCTTAATATATAGTAACTTTTATTGGATCTGGAGCCTTGAGGTGGAGATTTTCATAGTCTCGCCGTGTATTTAAAAATTAAAACTCAAAGGCTGTCAGCTGGAAAAGGCAGGAGACGATTAACGAACAATATACGTTATCAGACCACTCCTAATTTCTCCATTATTTCATGAGCGTAACAGACCAGGAAGCGGTTGTGGTCGAGGATGTTACTGCGGATGCAGTCGCGGTTTGGGTTTTATCGGAATTAGTCATTTTATGGTAAGGAAGAGCACTGCGGTCAACTGCGAGTGGATAGTTTTGTTGGTAAACTTTGAATGATTAATTAATTAATTATGTCGGTTTTATGGTCATTAACATCGAGATCATCCATCAGCTTGTAGTGGAAAAGCGAGCGGTCTTCCGCCTTGATCAATACATTTGTCACAGAGCACAGGATAAAGCGGCATGGAAGGTATGCGACCCGAGGTGAATTAAAACTGTGTGGGTTGAAAAATACATGGGTTCGATTCCCCGTCAGGAAGCCGATAAATTTAAGAAACGAGATCTCGATTTCTGAAGTTGCATATAACCTTGAGGTTATTCAGCCTACACCAAAAATGAGTACAGATTTAATTCCTGGGGGTAAAGGTGGACAGGCGTAGAGCTAACCACTCTACCCCACCAACTGCCGGGGTTGTGGATAGTGGAAGCCTTTACCTTCCACCCCTCCAAGGGCCTTCATGGCCTGTACGGAGATGCCTCTTTGCTCTTACTTTGGAAGATATTAAGGGATGATAAAGAGAGATTAAGAAAGGAAAGAACACAGGAGGAATCTGGTAAATGTGAGCAACTGGCCGAGGCGGTAAAGGCGTGCTCGGTTCACCCGGAAGGACGTGGGTTCGAATCCCCGTCAGGAAGTCATAAATATTTAAGAAACGAGATTTTCACTTCCGAAGGTGCACATGGCCCTGAGGTTCACTCAGCCTACACTAAAAATGAGTACCGGACGTAGACCTAACCACTCTACCCCATAAAGTGCCGAGGTTACGAATAGTGGAAGCCTTTACCTTCCACCTCTCAAAGGGCCTTCATGGCCTGTACGGAGATGGCTTTGCTTTGCTTACTAGAGTACATAAACGACACGTAACTAATAATACCGTATGACCACCGAGGAGGCCGGCTGCAAACCTTTCGAGTCGACGCTCTTCGGCAACCTGCAATCTAGGGCCCTACCTAGGATGAATTCTAATGTTGAAGATTGCCCACACAGTCAGAGTTTAAAATCCCGAACCCATGCGGAAATCTAATCCAGAACGCCTTGCATCAAAGGCCAGCAGGCTTATGGGTAGCCACGGAGCGGACACGCATGTAATTATGCCCTGGAATGGGGGAATATGAACTCTGTAAATACGTTTTGTTGTGGTGTTAGTGTATATGTGTATTTCACTAGCTCAACCTTAGCAAAATATAAATTTTTATAGCTCAGAAACTACAAACACTTCTTCTCTTCCTTGTGACATGTTTGTCATCGAACCTTGGCAATCATGCCGGCTATCGTAAGTTCATTGACGGCAACCTGGAACAGTTGTTCACATGGCATCCTTATCCACTGTCTCAAGTTCTGTAACTAAGACGTTCATGGCCTCATAGTTCCCCCTATTCGCAGTTATATCCCCATGTAGTATGAAATTCAACAGGCAGTAGATTTCTGGGTGTCTCTTTCCGAATTTAAATATTCTTCAGAACTTCTCCAAAATTTTCGAACCTCTGGAGCACCACTTCATTCCGAATCTTCTTGGCTCAGCTAATCTGAGGTATCTCCAGAAACCCTACATCTCAAAATATTTAAACATTTACAATAGGACTAGCATTGACTGAATCAGCGAACCAGTAGTAGGTCAGCGAGTGTGGAAGGCAGTAGTTACGGAATGTGCGAGGTTCGCGAGATTCAGCCAGAAGGAAGGTGGAGGTCTTTAAATCTCCTGCTGCTGAGTTGCCATTTCTATTATCGTGAGAAGCCTCGCGATTCCATGGCAATCGCCGATTATATGGTATTTTCCAGACTCCACTGCGCAGGGATCACTGCGGGGAGGGCCCACTATATTTAATTTATTGCTCTGGTTATTCTAGTACTCTTATCTATTATTATCATCACATTAGTATTTTATCTAGAACAGTTAAGTGGAAGGTGTTCGCCTAGGTTGGGCAATATTACTTCTCTCCATTAAGGATCACTAAGGTAGGAAATACTGTAGATCTGGAGGGAAATAATAAATAAATAAATAAATAAATAAATAAATAAATAAATAAATAAATAAATAAATAAATAAATAAATAAATAAATACAATATGACTGCCGCAGGATTGGCCCTTGTTAATGAACATCACAGAAAATGCTGGAAATGGCCTCATCTGAAGAAATGAAAATCTGAGGATCCAAAAGTCCTTCACCCTCTTTGACGTATTGTAATGAGTACAAGTTTTCCGCACTTAATGTTCGCCATACACGTGTTCGTGGAGCATTGATACGTGTAGAAAGTCACCGCGTGCTGGTAGTAGAACTGCACCGCACCATTTCAATGAGGTGTTGCTATTCCTGCACAGGTTGTAGAACCTCACGTTTAGAAGAAAAATGGGAACTTGGAAGAGTACCTGTTTCACGAAATGTGCTGAAAACTCTGGTAAAATCTCTACGATCAGGAATTTGACGTGCCGGAAAGCACAGACGGTATTCCTCGACAGCAGGAGGAGCACTACTATCACAGAAGCCGTAAACACATTCCATATCTTCTTATTCTTCATTAGTGTAGATGCACGGCATTTTAGCCAGCGTGTGGACACGAACAGTTAACCGATACTTCTCTCTGATACATTCTCAGTCCCTCGTACTACTTCACTTACAACACACCATGGACAATTACGTGTTCAACGCGCTATAGTCCATATTCTAAGTAAACGTCTTTCTAAGTGATCGGCTGGGCGTGGTCATGTAGGTAGAGTGGGAGGTCTGATTAGCGCTCTCTATCTTTCCGGTTCAATATCTCTTAACTCGCTTGTTGACACGTTGTGTTCAGCCACTGCGTACGGTGCTTAGCACGATGTGTAGACAGAGACTGGGCGGCGAGAGGAGTGGGAGAGGTGGCAGGCCCCTCGATTATCCCACCCCACATGCGCGTCCGATCCCCGCGCAGGACATTTACAAAGTATTTGGATTATAGTTCAATGACAGGAAGACATTCCGAAGAAGGAGGTTGAAAGCAACGAGGTAGGTTGGGCTAGAATAAAATGTTAAAGTGGTTAAGTGGGTAAGACCACTGCCTTCGCGATATACAGGCCGTACTGTAGCTTTGATGACGTCACGCTTTGGGTGGGAACGGAGGCGATACGCATCCGCTCCGCTTGAATGACACACTCGTTTAAATTACTGTTAACACCTTATAAAACAAAACAAAAATTCATAAATATTTGTTAGTTGTGACATACAATGCATATTCTTCCCGGTAACGTTCTATTTATTGCGTATATCGTCGTTTCCGTGAGTACAGGCTAACACTTTGAGACATATTCTTGCGATTTCTATTCATGTTCTAGTCAACTGGAACATTCACATCATACACACAGATATAAAACAAGAAACCAATTACCAATACAATATACTACAAATGTAAATTATTTCTGCACCACTAATTCAGTACCTACAAGAAAGATTACGAGTAAGCTAATCTCCAATAATAACAAAACATTTACTGTCACTGTCATGAAATTCAGTTATTGTTTAAAAATGTAGGTTTTTAAACAGAAAATAATGCCTATACAATTATTTTCGTACTCAATTTTCATGCAATAACCCCGTTCCATTGCCTACGATACGAAATTTAATGGGAAAAATGTCAGCAGTTATTTCAAAATACATTGCTACCTAAAATGGTAAAATGCATAAATTGGACTTGAATTTTCAAACAGACCGAATTGAAATAAGCCGTAAGTCTCATTACATAAAAATATATCTAATGTTACCCATGGTTTTGACATTATAAGAAATTTTAACTCACCATCTGGACGAAACATTCGTATTTCCCTCAGGATTTAGTCTTCATGAAAGTGGTTGATACACACAACTATGTGGTGATTAACTATTAATTTCTCCCTAGGAATAGCCTCCTTCGATAACCTAACTCTTTCTGTCGGCAGCCCTGAAGGTGATTTTCAGTGGTTTTCCATTTTCACACCAGGCAAATAGTGGGGCTGCACCTCAACTAAGGCCACGGTCACTTCCATCCCACTCCTAGGCCTTTTCTATCCCATCTTCGCCATACGACCTCTCGTCTGTGCGACGTAGGCCTAAAGCCACTTGTAAATAAAATAAAAATACATTTTTAACTAACTTCCGAAAATACCAAGTATTTTTTGAAGATACCAAAATGAAACACTGAGCAATTTAAAGTAAATTGACTCTGTTACGGTTACATTACCTCTTAAAACTAGTCAATATGGGAATTAACTTCTTTCACAACACTGCAGTTAAATTCGGACGCCTGCCATCCCTCTTGCTTTAATTCTACAGAACGTCAATGAACGTCCTGCCGTTTACACATTCACTGGGAGTGCTTGGATAGACGAGTGCATGTCAGCGATATGGAAAGTGGAGGTCTGTTTCGATGCATGAAAGCGCACGGATTACATACGGTGTGTTTACCCAGTCATGAAGTTCAATACGACGAGTTTACTGAAGTGATTGAGAGAGATACAAAAACCTTTCAACAATTTATAAACACATTATTGTTTCTGTTAGTGTACTGATGCAGAGATTGCCTGTAGGACATGAAGAGATATCCTTTATACAGCTAAAATAATATGACTTGTATTCGCATGGCTGAACAGATTAACTTTGCCTTTAGTGGCAGTTTTAATAGACGCTGTAAAGTGAATAGAAAGCTGTTTAAAAAAAAACTAGAATCCGATTTTGACGCTTCGAATTTGTTGAGGTAACAAAAAAGGGTCGAAGCAATGAAATAGAAACAGATCCCACTGGGATTTGAATACACTAAAGCCATGAGCAATTTTACTGTCGGAAATAACGAGAACCCGGTATCTATGAGCGTTAGACCTCTTGTGGGAAGGGGTGGTAGAACAACACCCACGGTATCCCCTGCCTGTTGTAAGAGGCGATTAAAGTGGCCCTGGGGGCTCTCAAATTGGGAGCGTGGTTTGGCGAACACGGGGCCCTTAGATGAGTCCTGGCATTGCTTCCACTTACTTGTGGCAGGCTCCTCACTTAGTCTCTTCTATCCGATCTCCCTTGGTCAACTCTTGTTCTTCTCCGATCCCGACGGTATTACGTATGGAGGCCTAGGGAGTCTTTCAATTTCACGCCCTTCGTGGTACTTATCTTTCTTTGGCCGATATCTTCATTTTTCGAAGTGTCGAATCCCTTCCATTTTTTTTCTCTTTGATTAGTGTTAATAGAGGATGGTTGCCTAGTTGTGCTTCCTCTTAAAACAATAATCACCACCACCATATAAGCGTTAGAGGATAGGTTATACTGGTAGGGGAGAACGGGGCAAGTTGACGATGATAAGATTTCTTTCGATATTCTGCCGGAACATGGCGCGTTTTACGGCTGTGATGACTTGCTTATTACTGCTTACCTTTTCGTGCAACAGTACTGCAATATTCAAAGTTCTCGTTTAAATAGCTTTCTCATAAAGTAGTAAAGTTTAATATTATGTAAATTCGTCATCTTGCTCCGTGCCCGGCGTGAGTTGACGAACCTATTTGGGTTTCAACATGGAACTTCACACTGACATTTGTTAAACACACCATCAAAACTTGAAGTAACTTAATTTAAATTATGTACTACAGAAGGACATACATTTCTAAATAACATAAATTTGTAAAATGTTAAAATACTTTAAAATAAATTACAAAATAATTTTTAGAATTCCTGATAAAATTAATAACTACTGTGCACTACATTCAATACAAGAACTCTGAATTAAACAGCTTTAAACTGGAATATACTCAGCACATATCACATATCACAGAGAAATCGTCCACTACCTTCATAACTTGAGCAGTCTTCATGCCACCACACTTTACAATTATCACACACACTGATCCAGTCTTAATTTAGAGGATGAACATAGGCTACTTTGATTCACTGTTCTTCATAATATCTTTCTGTTGTCACTGCTGTAAAGCTATCTTCCTCATCAAATATTTGTGGGTTGAATGGGTCAATTCCACATGCTTCAAATCTTTCAATGGCGTTGCTCATAGTTGCATTACGAGACATCTGAGATTATTTGACAGCATGCATTGCGGCTATCATGCTTACTTCATCCCAGTCCCGTCTATCCATCTTCCGTTGATAATTTCTAGGTATTTCTGTAATTAGCGGAAGGGTACGGGTGACTATGTGTAGCCTATACCGGGCTTGGGGTAAGATGACGAATTCGTCAACTTGCCCCCGTCGTCTTGCCCCACGCTACTTAGGAAGCGGTTTTCTCCTATTAATGGACAGACGTCTTGCTATCAAGATTCGGTTAACACTGAAGTAAGTTGGAAACACACTGACATTTAGAGAAAATAAGACGGTTATTCATACTGTGAGCACACTAGTAGTAGAAGCTTCCTGCACATCCCCCTTCCCATGGCACTACAGCCCTTGAAGGGCCTTGGCCTACCAAGCAACCGCTGCTCAGCCCGAAGGCCTGCAGATTGCGAGGTGTCGTGTGGTCAGCACGACGAATCCTCTCAGCCGTTATTCTCGGCTTTCTAGAACGGGACCGCTATCTCACCGTCAGATAGCTCCTCAGTTCTAATCACGTAGGCTGAATGGACCTCGAACCAGCCCTCAGATCCAGGTAAAAGTCCCTGATCTGGCCGGGAATCGAACCCGGGCCACCGGGTAAAAGGCAGGCACGCTACCCCTACACTACGGTTTCCTGCACATATCTCACACATTTTAGTGCGACAACGCCAGACAGGAAATCCCTACCACTGCCTGTCACAGACTGAAAAAAAAAAAATTCCTTCTATGTGTAAGTTATACGTGTGAGATATCAGACCCAATGTCACCCGGTAGCTAATTAAGTGAACACACTACTACAAAACTTATGGTCGATTCGTCATCTTGCCCCGGTTTCCACTAAATAATTTGAAAAAATCCGATACATCACGCCGTTGTAATTTTGAAAGCTACTGAAGTTAGCTAATCAGAACACTTTGCTGACGAATTTAAATTGTCTCTGCAAGGCGGTTTTGTTAAATCTGCATATAGCTTATGACCGGCGTGAGATATCGAATTACTTCTTTTTTCAAATGATTTATCAGTATGACCAACACTCTATAACGCTCATTACCAGGTTCACGTTGTTCTTTACCACTCTGTATATCGATGACTGAGAACGAAAAGGTAACCACTAAAAACTAATTATGCATTTTTGAGATTTTACCATCAATGTACAGCCTATTTCAACCTCTACAACCTACTAAAGTGTTACAACAAATAATGAAATGTATTCATGCCAGGAAACAATTCTAACGGTTTTGAATCTTCTGACAGTCATTTTTCTTAATTCAAAAGGGTCATGAACAGACATCGGATATACACTGACTTAACAAATGTCATGGGATAGTCACCTAATAGCGTGTGGGGCCTCCTCTGGCCCTGCGAACTGCAGTGAGACGCCGTGGAAATGTGTCAACAAGTCCCTGGTAGTCCTCTGGACGCAGCTGACACCAAATCGTTTCCAGAGCGGCCGCCAATGCTGGTCTGTTCGTGGGTGCAGGATCCATGACACGGAGCCTGCGTTCCAGGACATCCCAGTCGTTGGACCTCCGCTGCATGTTCGTGGAACCATTCCCGGGAGACGTGGGAGCGATGTGGCGGCGCGTTATCATCTTGAAACACCGCAGAACCGTCTGGGAGCTGGAAGGCTAAAAATGGGTGGAAATGGTCTCCGAGCAGCTCAACATACCGCGTACCATTCAAAGTCTCTTCCAGAGCAACTAGGGGGCCCATTCCATACCAGGAAAATGCACCCCAGACCATAACAGAGACGCCAGCGCCCCGGACCACACCTTCGAGGCAGGCGGGATCCATCGCTTCATGTCGTCTGCGCCATACAAGGTGCCTCCCATCGGCATGGTGCTTTTAAAATCATGATTCGTCCGACCATATCACGTTACGCCATTGTTCCAGTGTCCATCCCTGTTGACTGGCGACAAATACGCGTCGTTGTGCCCGATGACGTTGGGTAACAGTGGCACCCGTGTGCGGCGCCGGCTCTCATACCCCATATAACCCATGTTCCTACGGATTGTCCACTGGGAGACGTGTCTAGCACGGCCTGTGTTGAATTGAGCCGTGATTTGTTGCACGGTTGCCCGTCTGTCACTATTGACAATCCGTCTCAGATGTCGCCGGTCACGGTCATCGAGGGTGGGTGGACGGCCAATCGCTCGTCTCTTGTGGACGGTGACACCCGCATTCAACCATTCACGACACACCCTGGACACGGTTGATCGTGTGAAGCTGAATTCCCGCACCACTTCCGAATTCGCACTTCCCATTCGTCGGGCACCGACCACCATACCCCGTTCGAACGGTGTCAGCTCACGACGACGTTCCATGTTACACCTGTCACATGCACAGCCACTACTCAGAAGGTTTCCTATACAACTGCTGCTGGCACAGGGGGAGTGTGGTGCGCAGACAACACACCTGCGCATCAGTGCTCCGCTATCCCATGACATTTGCTCAGTGTATATGAAAATGTATGTTTTGTTTCCGATATGTAGACCTCCATAACCAACAAGGAAGTTCGTTTGACGGTGAAATTGGATGAATTATTAAGTTTTATAGTGCATATATACGCACATATTTGAAATTAGTGCATAAATTTCACATTTCTGATTTATTGTGCAGTTTCGATTTTTACTATACACATTTTAACCTGTTTTATAAGCAGTCTTCAAGAAAATGCAATTAATGCCGTGAACGCTTGCAGAATGAGTGGCCTTGCTTTGAATGAATGTTACATGTCTGGGAAGATTTCAAGGAAAAAAATTCAAGACAAGAACACAGCGTGCACCCCCGAATTTAAGTATTATCTTGTCACATCCGTGGATCTAGAGAGATCATTCTCCGCAGTGAAGCTAATTTTAACAGATAAATGGGGCAGATTTATACCAACAAATTTGGAGAAGATTGTTGTAGTGTACTGCTAAGCAGTGTGTAGTGTAAATGAAAGAGGAATGTTTATTTAAGTGTTTTTTTTCACGTTTGTGTTTTTTACTCAGTTTTCTTACAGCCTTACAAATTGTGATTTATCATCTGTGTTGATTAACACACTGCATCTTATCTACGAGACGGCTGAATATGTTTCATCAGTGAACGCTGATAGATTGATACGTCTCGAAAACAATGCACGGATTGTTTGTACTAGAGGAACAGCGGCAGTTGTAAGTAGAGTGTGATTGTTTTGAATTCAATTGTTTATTCATGATCATCATTTTATGTATTGGTGTGGCTGAATCGCGTGAGTCTAGTAAAGGAATGCTTCGTTTGCATTTCATACGTACGAGTGTGTAATAGCGCGAAAATAAGTGCATACTTAAATGCATATATCACCACTGTTTGCAGCGTAGTTGCATGCTTATACCATGTGTATGCATAAGTTTGTGTCGGTTTTTGTGGTAAAGGAAACATGTAATCTTCAAGGGAAATTCATTTTGTGTTTATTGAAAATATTAGCCGTCGGCTTCTACACTCTTCGCCCGTCTTTCAGGTAAGTTATGAATACCATGCCAGAAAAATTGGTTGTCTTTTGCAGCAAACAATTCATCAAGCCATTTTCCAACTTGCTGAAGTGCTGCTTTGCGAGCGTGTGTCCCATTGATGCGAAGAAGAGTGATAGATGGCGCCAGGTCGCGGCAGTACGACAAGTGTGGGAGGATGTCCCATCCAAGCGATTTCAAGGTGTCTTTCACTGGTTTTGCTGTGTGAGACGGCGCATTGTCGTGTTACAAAATCACTTTGCCATGCCTTCTGGCCCATTCTGGTCTTCTTTCGATCAATGCGTGATTTAAATTAGTAATTTGTTGGTGATAGCGTTGTGCATTAACGTTTCGCCCGGCTTCAAGAGTTGATGATACACAATACCGCTCTGGTTCCACCAGACACAAAGCATCACGTTTAAATTGTCAAAACCATGTCTCTTATGTTCTAACCGATGGGGTGTGTTCATCATATGTTTCTAACAGCAAACGATGACTTTCTACAGCCTTTCTTCCTTTGATTAAATAAGAAAAACAATGCATGCCGCAAATGTTCTTTTTTCAGGTACAAACGTCGACATGATCACTGGACGATACAACACAGACACTAGTGTTTGGCGGACTCATCTTGTGTGTGTTGGTAGATTAATGTCAGACTGAAATCTCTCTATTAAATATAAATATAAATAATAATGACTAATGGAATTTGGGAGCCATAAATATACAAATAAATAATTCTTAAACTTTGCCGGCTGTTGAAACTCATCTTCAGGGTCGTTGCCTTGTGACAAGGAGATCTGAATCACTTGATACCTAAAAAATTAATATTGGAAAAGGAGTCCATCTGGTAATTTCCCCCACCCATAGAAATTAAACAGAATATATATTAATCTCATACAATTTACTTAGTCAATTAAACCTGTATTTACCTAGAAATCCGAGCAGAGCTCGTCGTGATACACCCTTGAACATATATAACAAAATAAAGAGAATATTGATATAAATAATAAATGTCTTAATTTATGAAATAACTCTCTCTCAATAACTGGTACTCAGTTTATTCCGCAACGCAAAATATTCACACGCAGTCATGACTCATTTTTCAAGAATGGACTCCACTTTGCTGATGGCGTTGGTATAGTTTGAAAAGGCCCAACACGTTACCTTACGTAGACTCTCCGTAGAATTATATATGGCTAACATTCATAACCATAGAATGTTGTTACACTCCAGCATCTTTCTCCCTGGTTCCTTCAACAGCAGATCTCGAACTCCCAACATGGCATGGGACATCTTCCCACAACTCGTACAAAACACCTCTCAGATTACCACCAGTATCACATCTGCACACTGCAAGCTGCAACTTCCAACTACTGACGCGTGCTTGCACCACACGAGCCCAAGCCAACACAACAGCATCTTAAAATAGCCCAGTTCCTGGAATTTTCCACCTCAGCTCCGTCAACACGTAAACCCCCGCTCGGAGACTCGTCACGTACACAACCGGGAGATAAACTGAGTGATCGAAACACACTAGTCCCAAATAAAATATAGAGAGTATCCATAATAACGAGAGTTCCAAAAAGAGTTACTAAGCCGCGACGGCTAAATACACACATAATTGAAATATACACATGAATAAATAATAATAATAATAATAATAATGACAATAATAATAATAATAATAATAATAATAATAATAATAATAATAATAATAATAATAATATCTGACCGGGGTTTGTCAGGTTACAATACTCCCCCTTTGTTTTCCAACAGATGCAAATGTTGGCAAAACAACACATATCAGGTGGCTGATGGCCCAAGGACAGCTCCTCAAACTACCCATCAAATATACAATATACAACATTAGGGATCCCGATGGTATCTCCTCAAACTGAACACATTATAAGTTCCAATACATTTCCTATTAGCATCAATTAAGGAATATGCACACCTCCCTATCCTTCTCGCAACAATAAAAGGACCCTTAAACAATTGAAAAAACTTAGACATGGTCTTATCCTCAGCTTTAGATGGGTGAGGCACTCGCAGCAATACTTCATCTTCAACAATTTCCTCAATAACCTGAATATGACTACAATGAAGCACAAAACTACTCCTATCCACCTGATAATTAAGCTTAATCGGTTTACGTTCTTCACCAACAAGAAATTTCAAAACAGCAGTATCATAGTCAATCACACACTTGGTTTCAGATAGCCAGTCATTCTCCAGTATAACGGAATATACCAGATTAGGCACAACAAGACAACATTGCAACATGGTCTGACCACCAACCTCAATAGGAACACTAACCTGACTACGAATACGATTACTCTTAGCACCAGCTGCTGTGATAATAAATGTGTTCCTCACAGGAATCTCCTCAATAATCTCACCTCTGCGACGAGCTTCCTCACAAAATTTAAAATTTACACAAGACTTATGACTCCCCGAGTCTACAAGCAATTTCTCCTTCACACCCCATATGGTAGCCTCCATAGCTGGGTTGATCAATAATTCAGACGAACCACCTTCCTTAGCACTATCCTGGTCACACAACAAATCCTTACCAACATCAATCTCAAAAGCCTCCCTGATAACATGGATTTGCACATCAAGTGGGGATCTCCTAACGGACCTATTTAGGATATCCCGTTGGAGTTTAAATTCTGATTCTGCTGATTACCACTATTATTACCTCTCTCATCCCTTCTCCCCCTATCATTCAAATCCCTAGACTGATTACTAGAATTAAAATTCCTACTATCTTGATTCCTGAAATTAATCCTGGTTTCTTCCTGCCTATTCCCATTACCCTGATCCCTTCTGCTATAGTCATTCCCATTCCTACGATTACTTTCAAATGCTACTCCTCTCCTGTGATTATTTTCCCCCACACTCCTATGTCCTACCTGCCTACCCAAAGAATCGAAACGTTGCAACAGCCCTTCCATTCCCTTAATGGTCTTAACCTGCTGGATGCACATGGCCAACTGAATATCTTCATTAAAATGTCTAGCCATCCTCCTAACAATATCCTGCTCTGGCAAACTCTCTTCTAAGTTCTGACTAATAGCCACGTGCACAAGAAAATACTCCGTACGAGAAATACCCTCATTACCCTTATACTTCCCAGCCATAATCCTATCTCTTTCCCTACCCTGAATCTCCTCATCCCAAAACTTATCCATAAACAACTCCCTGAATCCCCTTAAACCCTTAATATGACCTCTATAAACATCATACCAACTCCTAGCTTCACCCGTAAACGCACTTGCTAACATATCATCTACCAAGTCCCACTCTAACACACCTTCTTCCAAGCTCCTAGTAAAACGTTTCTCCACTACCTTGAGAAATTCCAGAGGGTTAAACTGCTTACCATTAAACTTAGGCAGCTCAATTTCCTTAATAATATGCCTTTGTATGCTAGAACTCTGAACATCACCTGAGGACCTGACTGATTGAATCTTTTCGTCAACCCTCTGTAATACATCTGCCTTCCATACATCAATATGTCTAGCGTTCTCTCTGACCTGATGTTCAATTACACCTTGTTTACTTATCACATTGTGAATACTGTTAAAGTTATCTAAAATTTTATCCTGACATTTAGAATTATTTTCAACAAGTTTAGCTTCAAGATTATTAGCAACGTTACAAATTACTCGGTTAAATTCACTTTTATTTGATTCAGATATACCCCTAATTTCTTCAATTTGCCTATCATGCTCAGACAATTTACCATTAATTTCTACACATTGATAGTTTAATTCCTTCCTCATCTCCATAATACCTGAATCGACTTTCTCACTTAACCTCTTTACTTGATTATCCATCCTATCACTAATTTCCTGAACTTGTTTTTCAATTTTAGCAACATTAATTTCCATTTTCTGATTATTATCCTCAAGTTTACTCTCAAGTTTCTGTGTTAACTCATCATTCCGCTCTCTAAGTTTACTTTCAAGTTTATTAGTAAATTCACTCAAAATATGAACTAATTGGTCTAGCTGCTGGTCACTATTATCGCTACTCTGCTCTGATAGAGATGATGAAGCATTGTCCCCGGTTACCATCGAATCTAACACAACATTTAAATTATTATCGCCCATTGTGGCTTCACTCTCTGAATTAATCATGTCAACGGTATAGTTTGCTCCCCCTGTACTACAATTAATATGCACTTTCCTTTCCACACACCTATTTCTTAATTTTAACAGATTAATATTTTCTCTCGTCCAACTCATCACCTTGCGTTTCCCACATACGCAAAATTTCCACAAGACATATTATACACTCCACAGCGAACAAGAAATCTCCACAACAACTGTACATATCATGAAATCTGAGAGCAACTATACCATTTCTGTGTGCATACCCTATCGTGACTCAGATCAGTCTTGCCCCACGTTGCTAGCGACATTGAAATCTCTCTGTTAAATATAAATATAAATAATAATGACTAATGGAATTTGGGAGCCATAAATATACAAATAAATAATTCTTAAACTTTGCCGGCTGTTGAAACTCATCTTCAGGGTCGTTGCCTTGTGACAAGGAGATCTGAATCACTTGATACCTAAAAAATTAATATTGGAAAAGGAGTCCATCTGGTAATTTCCCCCACCCATAGAAATTAAACAGAATATATATTAATCTCATACAATTTACTTAGTCAATTAAACCTGTATTTACCTAGAAATCCGAGCAGAGCTCGTCGTGATACGCCCTTGAACATATATAACAAAATAAAGAGAATATTGATATAAATTGTACCGGGCGGTACACCTCCACTCCGCTAATTTAAAATTTGCGCCAGTTGAAACTCCTCTGCTGGAGGAAGTCTGAACTTTATCTACGCTATTAATTCTCTACTTTCTCAGAAGATGTCTCTACCTGTAAATTTTGGAGTTTTTGAACTGTGTCATTTTCGACGTATTTTTGTTTTGCTTGTAGTAAGAAGTGTGAACTTTCTCTTCTAGAGGACACTACTGAAGATCAACAATAGTGCACCCTAGTGCGGAGTGAAAGAACTATTTTTTTTGGAGAAGTTCTTATTTCAAAAGTTTGTTTCTTGTTAAATTTCTTTCTGTTATTGTTTAAGTTGGCTGTATACCCCTCTTTTTCCCCTTGTTTTAGATTTATCCAATCCCGAATTTCTTTGAGTAATTTCCGACCAATCCGATATATCTTCCCCCAACTTGGATATGTTTCTGTACCCTAGCCAATAAAGTGATTGTGGGCGGGTGTTCTCTTCCCTAAAACGCCTAGAACCTTCCGCGAGAGTATTTAAACTGCTGATTTTAGGGTCTCCGGGCCACTTCTGTTCCATCTTTCAGTGTATAAAGTACATAGCAGGAGGCGGGAAGCGCCTCTTTCCTCGGCAGCGGTCATCAATAAGGTAATGGCCGATTAATTAATTCTTTCTTTGCTAGCTCAGCAGTTTAACTCTCGGGGCGGGTGCGAAGCGTTCCACCATGTAACCTTTTCCTAAAATGTAACGATCTTTTCTTCTATTCTCTTTTAAGCTGCATATTGGGATAGAGAGTGCTAACCCTCTCGAGCTCCCACTCTCATTGTTTTGAGGTGAACTTATTTTTCTCAACCTATTCTTCGTTAACGTAAAACAAATTGTTTCTTTCTAAAGTCACCTCTGTAGTATGGGATTAGCCCTGGCATTAGTGGCCTAGAGCCAGATTAGGTTTTAAAAACAAGTGTATTAGGAGTGCAAGATCGCCTCCTCTCAAATTGTTATTTTAGAGGTCATGTAATTGCCCCTTTTCATTTAATAGACCTCAGTAGGTTGGGTATTGTACCCCTGTGTCTATGTCCAGTGAGGACAACTTGAAGGTGGAGTTTGGTGTGGCCTGGGAGAGGCTTAAATTTTGAGAGCGAGTGGCTCTTTTGAAAATTGAGTGTTGTATGCCTCGTGGAGGCTTTTCTGTGTAATTTGGAGCAAGGGCTCCTAGGTATGAATGGGGTTTTCTGCCCCTCTGTTAAAACTCGTGTTTGGGGTAAAACTGAGCTGATTGCCCAAGCAGTGTAAAATCAGGGCGCGAAGCCCAATTCCTGTAAATATTGTAACTACCCTTTTTGATTTGCTACTTTGTACCTGCCATGCTTGTTATTTCTTTGTTTTTGAAAAGAAAATATAACCTTGTTAAATTTTAAATTAATTTTGCTTTCGTAGCTGGAGACCTATTCACACCCGCACCTCCTTTCACCTCTACCTACCACGGAAAACTCCGTAACAAGTGGTAGCAGAGCGTGGTTGAATGGGTCTCAATTTAGCCCCTTTTGACGGCTAAACATTGTTTTGTTCCGAACTCTAAAAATGTTCTCAGTTGCTGGAATTTTTTTTTTGGTTTTTTTGTTAAATTGTTCTGTCACCATGCCTGGCCCTCGCGATGTTCTCCATCTTAACTATTTGCGCAAAGAGGAGTTAATCTATGAATTAACTATTAGAAATGTACAATCTGGAGGTACGGTTGCAGTAGACACAAACAAGCTTAGAGAATCCCTAGATCTGCCCATTTCCATCCCCAATTTGGGAGAGAAAGAAATTGACGACTCTCTTTCCACGATCACGGAGAATATTACTGGGCTAGCTTCTGTAGTTAGTTTTTTTGATGAAAATGATCCTTCTCCTAATCAAATTAAGCGTGTGCAAGCTAGGCTATATCATTTTTCGAATAGGGTTAACGATCTGTTGTCTCTAAAACTGAATGACGTTCAGAGGAAGGAAGCCAGTACGCTCCTGGAAAACATTTCTGAATTATCTAGCAAGGTCACTCAATTGTTAACTGGGGAAGTTCCTCCCAAAACTGATCAACCCGCCACGATGAATGCTGGGAGCGAGGAAGAGCCTCCTAAGGGAGAAGTCAATAGGAAAACCATCGCTGCTCAAACTATCTCTGCCCCATTGGACAACGAGTCTGAACGCCGTGCATCGTTGAGTAACATCCGTTCTGAATTGACTTCCTTGCCATTGAAACCTTTACCGACTATGTCACCAGGGTTTAGCAGCTTGCCTCATCCATTGGCAATGTTGCTCAGAGGTATCTCTAAGTTTTCCGTTAATACCACCAGTGACGTAATTTCATTTTTAAGATTTCTAGTTGAATTTCAGGATCATGTCCTTGTGTTTTCTCTTTCTCCATGTCAAATTTTGCAAATTATCTATCCTTATGCAATTGGTATTCTCTCTGACAAAATAGTAAGAGCCATAGCCGAACAGTCATCTATTGAAGATTTTCATGCACACCTGCTTGCAAATTTTATTCCCGCCCGCGCGAGGTCATCTCTGATTCAGAAGTACTATTATCGTGTACAGCGCTTGGATGAAAACTTGGCTGATTTCATACAGGACATTAAGTTTTATACTAGGGTGTTTGCCCTTCATTTTCCTGAAGATCAGATTGTACAGGCCATTGTAGAGGGAATTTCACCTCCCTATAGGTCATATTTGTGTTTCGCGGCGTGCCCGCAAACTTTCTCTGAACTTGAAGCATTGGCCGTCTCAGCGGAAGGAGTTAGATACGCCGATTCTTTGCGTGTCGCGAAAGAACCCCCGCCTTCCTTTAGTAATACTCGGCCTCCACCTCGCCGACCAGTCAATCCCCGTAAATGTTATGCTTGCGGGTCGCCTGACCATCTGCGCAACAAGTGTCCACTGATCAAGTCAAGTGGGACAAGGAATGGAGCCGGGTCATCACAAGGCTGTTTTAAATGTGGGGCTTTCTCACATATTGCCAAGAATTGTCCCAATTCGAATAGCACCCCCTCCTGCTCAACTTCTGGTGCAAATTCCACCTATGCCAATAATAAAAAGTGACTAGTGGCTTCGGCTGAGTCGACTAATCCATCTTCCCGAGACTCAGCCCCTGGTAAACAGGTTGTAAATTCAGGGAACGAGCAATTTTCAAATTCATCTTTTGAAGGTCCCAAAGAGTGTCTTAGGATTGCGGCGGATTCCCCCGCACCGGTCCCCTTTCTCAAAATTGAGTTAAATAACGAGCCTATAACAGCTCTCTTAGATTCAGGTAGTGTTTGTTCTATTATTTCGGCGGATTGGTATTCAAAATTGAAATCTGTTTGTAAGCTTCCTAACTATTGTTTGTCGGCGATCCAATACATTTCGGCTAATTCCTCTCCATTAGAAATTCTCGGTTCCTTATATGTCAAAATTCGTATTTTTCAATTCACATGGAAAGTTAAATTGTTTGTGGCCAAGCATTTGTCTTGCCCCATTATATTGGGAGCGGACTTTATTTCTCACACTGGTCTTGTGCTCGATCTTCAGAGTAGGTCTTGCACTTTCAAATTTGCCTCTAATTGTAATATCCCTCTATTAAAGTGTAATTCTGCATCATGTTCTTCTATTTCGCCTACCCAGGATGAGATGTTGTTAGACCTTAGACATCTACCTGAGGAGCAAGCTGATAGTATTCGCAAATTGTGTCAGTCGTTTCCCGAGGTGTTCTCTGATACTCTTGGTGTTACTGACCTGATCGAATACAAAATTGAGGTCACGGATTCGATTCCTGTCCGTTTTCCACCGTATAGGCTATCTCCACCTAAAATGAAGGCTCTAAAAGAAATCATCGATCAGATGTTGAAGGACGGTATTATTAGGCCCTCTAAGTCAGCGTATTCTTCGCCTATTTTTTTAGTCCCGAAACCCCAAGGAGGCTTCAGGCCTGTCATTGATTACAGGGCTCTCAATCGGAAGGTGGTGTTACAATCTGTGCCCCTTCCCGACCTTCATTCTTGTTTTTCATGGTTTCGTAAGGCCAAGTTCTTTACTATCTTGGACTTGAATCAGGCCTATAATCAAATTCCCCTTGCCGAAGAGTCTAAACATCTTACAGCGTTTGCCACGGACTGGAATTTATACGAATACAACCGCGTGCCTTTCGGGCTCCCCACGGGAGCAGCTGTACTCACTAGGCTACTAGATAGGGTCTTCTCCGACATCAAATTTGAGTACTTATATCACTACTTGGACGATGTCGTCGTATTTTCAGAGACTTTTGAAGGACATCTAGATCATCTGCGAGAAGTTCTCGATCGCCTTCGTAAGGCTGGGTTAACTGTCAAGTTGTCCAAGGTTGCCTTTGCTAAGCCCTCTATGTCTTTCCTAGGGCATATTGTGTCACCTGATGGTGTAGCAGTCGATCATTCTAGAACACAGGCCATCCGTGATTTTAAACCTCCCAAGGACATTAAAGGTATCGCCAGGTTCATTGGTATGGTGAATTTCTTCAGGAAGTTTATTCCTAACTTCGCTAATAGAGCGGCGCCCTTAAACCTTCTTCGTAGGAAAGGCATCAAATTCGAGTGGGGACCTTCTCAACAAGCCGCTTTTGAAGACCTTAAATTAGCTCTCTGTAATGCCCCTGTTCTTGCTATGCCTGATTTCTCGAAGAAATTCATCGTACAAACCGACGCGTCGTCGTCGGCGGTAGCTTCAGTCCTTCTTCAAGAGACTGAACTAGGGAGGCGACCCATCGCCTATGCATCTAGGACCTTGTCGGCTCAAGAAGCCAAGTACTCCATATATGAGCTCGAAGGTTTGGCAGTCTTATTCGCCTTAGAGAAGTTCCGTCTCTATCTGGAACATGTCAAATTCGACCTGGAGACAGATAATCAAGCCTTAAGCTGGGTCTTAGGTAGGCCGCGTCGTACTGGTCGTATAGCCCGTTGGGCCATCCGTATTTCTGCCTTCCAATTCGATGTCAGGCATATCAGAGGTACCGAAAATGTTGTTGCTGATGGACTCAGCCGTATGTTTTCTAACGACGTCGAGACCCACGAACCGGTCGACAGTTCATCACCTTCCGAGTCCATACTATCTAAGGTTAATGCCATCCTAACAGATGCTCCCATGCTCTTTAGGGATATCGAGAAATACCAACGTGAAGATCCGACGCTGGCTCCGATAATGGAAACCCTTTCTTCTGGGGAACATGTTGTCCCTTATGTTCTGAGGAATGGTGTTCTATGTTGCCCCTCGAGGCATGATAAGATGATGAAAGTTGTCGTTCCAGCTGTTCTTGTACCTATGATCTTCAAGTATTATCATGAGACCCCATTAGGAGGGCATCTGGGAATCTTTAAAACACGTGAGAAGATTCGTGAAATGTTCATCTGGACAGGTATGGACGGTGAAATCCGTGAACTAGTAAAGGCTTGTAAATCCTGTTTGCTTAGTAAACCGACCATGTCCACCAAGGTAGGCCTCTTGTCTTCTCAGCAAGCGTCGCGCCCCATGGAACGCCTGTATATTGATTATGTAGGACCCTTCCCCCAGTCAAAGGGTAATGCCAACAAGTTCATCCTTGTGTGTGTAGATGGTTTTACCAGATTTTCTTGGTTATTTCCGACTAAGCTGGCTACCGCTCAGTCTACCATTACTTGCTTAAATTCTATTTTTGCTTCTTTTGGTCCGTGCCAATATATTGTATCTGATAATGCTAAGGCTTTTACATCTAATTTATTTCGTAAATTCTGTTTTGACTTATCCATCTCTCATGTAACTACTTCGGCTTATTACCCTCAGCCATCTCTGGATGAACGGGTTAATCGTAATCTCAGGTCCGCACTTATTGCCTATCATCATGAAGATCATTCTAGGTGGGACACGTCCCTGCATTGGTTAGCTTTTGCTTTGAATTCGGCGGTTCATGAATCTCATAAGTTCACTCCAGCTTCCTTGATGTTCAAGTTTGTTCCCAACACGCCGCTCTCTAACCTCTGGTCTCTGAGTGACATTCTACCCGAGACAATAGATCCGGATAATATCAAAGATCTTTGGAAGAAGGCTAAAGCCAATCTTAAGGTATCTCATGAAAAGGTTAGGGAAAGGCATGATCGTGGACGGAGACCCACCCCTTTGAAGGTAGGTGACCAAGTTATGGTCAAGAATTTTGTTCCCGCGGGCAAGCTTGCCCCCAGATTTCATGGGCCATGCATCATTCTCGATTTTCTTACGCCGGTTACATTGTTAGTAAGCAACCCAGCCACCGAGAGGATATTTAGGCTTCACCTGTCCCAGGTGAAACCGGTGTAAATTTTGTGTCAACTTGCTTCATATAATTTGATAGGAATATGAAGGTTATATTTTTTTTGAGTTCCACTCTTAAGGCATTCTGCTCCTTCTATTTTATTTTATATGTAAGCATTTCTGTGAAACCTCCCCCGATTTGTTAAACTGCCATCCTGTCCTTGCCACGGCCATTACCACGCTCCCGTCTCCTGCTCCACTACACACAGTGGCTGGCTTAGATGAAATGCCATGGATATCTGCACGCCGCTGGCCCCTCAATCTCTCTACAAGCCTGTGCCCTCAAAGAAATGATAATTGTCCAACAATTCTGCCGCCTAGCTTAAATGTTTCAGTGCCCCCGCAGCCGCGCGGCGCTGTGCCGCGGCTGGGTTCGAGGACGGGCCCCCTCGGCCCCAGCGAGGACGACATGTGCACGGCGAGCCGGAGCTCTCCTCCCGGCCTAGGCTGATGTCCGGCGCACGACCTGCTACATGCCCGCAGCCTGTATATGTTCACCGCGGGCGCGGCGTGCTTCAACACCTCTGCTCCCCTCATAGTGCGGGCGAGCGGTATCTCAGGGTACTTGAGGGGTCCGAGCGGCCTCCTTTGGACGCAAGCTGCAACGGCCGGTCTGGCCATCCAACTTCATTAACATCAACTACATGAACAGTTACTATAAGCAATGACTACACTTGGGAATTCAACAGCAATATTTGGTGGACATTGCAAAATTTTTCATCACTTTTAAGTATTAAAAGTTTATCTTCAGAATTCTACTTCTACAAACTTAAAGACTATACTTCACCTGCAACAACAAAATTTTGAAACTGAATCAAACCAAATTAAGAAAATCTTATACATTTTTTTTTGGCAATTAGTCTCCATATCTACATCAAAACTTGGACCTTGTTTTCAAACAATTTCATGTGTCACCCCGGGAGGAACTTTTTGGGGGGGGGGAGGTCTGTACCGGGCGGTACACCTCCACTCCGCTAATTTAAAATTTGCGCCAGTTGAAACTCCTCTGCTGGAGGAAGTCTGAACTGTATCTACGCTATTAATTCTCTAATTTCTCAGAAGATGTCTCTACCAGTAAATTTTGGAGTTTTTGAACTGTGTCATTTTCGACGTATTTTTGTTTTGCTTGTAGTAAGAAGTGTGAACTTTCTCTTCTAGAGGACACTACTGAAGATCAACAATAGTGCACCCTAGTGCGGAGTGAAAGAACTATTTTTTTTGGAGAAGTTCTTATTTCAAATGTTTGTTTCTTGTTAAATTTCTTTCTGTTATTGTTTAAGTTGGCTGTATACCCCTCTTTTTCCCCTTGTTTTAGATTTATCCAATCCCGAATTTCTTTGAGTAATTTCCGACCAATCCGATGTATCTTCCCCCAACTTGGATATGTTTCTGTACCCTAGCCAATAAAGTGATTGTGGGCGGGTGTTCTCTTCCCTAAAACGCCTAGAACCTTCCGCGAGAGTATTTAAACTGCTGATTTTAGGGTCTCCGGGCCACTTCTGTTCCATCTTTCAGTGTATAAAGTACATAGCAGGAGGCGGGAAGCGCCTCTTTCCTCGGCAGCGGTCATCAATAAGGTAATGGCCGATTAATTAATTCTTTCTTTGCTAGCTCAGCAGTTTAACTCTCGGGGCGGGTGCGAAGCGTTCCACCATGTAACCTTTTCCTAAAATGTAACGATCTTTTCTTCTATTCTCTTTTAAGCTGCATATTGGGATAGAGAGTGCTAACCCTCTCGAGCTCCCACTCTCATTGTTTTGAGGTGAACTTATTTTTCTCAACCTATTCTTCGTTAACGTAAAACAAATTGTTTCTTTCTAAAGTCACCTCTGTAGTATGGGATTAGCCCTGGCATTAGTGGCCTAGAGCCAGATTAGGTTTTAAAAACAAGTGTATTAGGAGTGCAAGATCGCCTCCTCTCAAATTGTTATTTTAGAGGTCATGTAATTGCCCCTTTTCATTTAATAGACCTCAGTAGGTTGCGTATTTTACCCCTGTGTCTATGTCCAGTGAGGACAACTTGAAGGTGGAGTTTGGTGTGGCCTGGGAGAGGCTTAAATTTTGAGAGCGAGTGGCTCTTTTGAAAATTGAGTGTTGTATGCCTCGTGGAGGCTTTTCTGTGTAATTTGGAGCAAGGGCTCCTAGAATGAATGGGGTTTTCTGCCCCTCTGTTAAAACTCGTGTTTGGGGTAAAACTGAGCTGATTGCCCAAGCAGTGTAAAATCAGGGCGCGAAGCCCAATTCCTGTAAATATTGTAACTACCCTTTTTGATTTGCTACTTTGTACCTGCCATGCTTGTTATTTCTTTGTTTTTGAAAAGAAAATATAACCTTGTTAAATTTTAAATTAATTTTGCTTTCGTAGCTGGAGACCTATTCACACCCGCACCTTCTTTCACCTCTACCTACCACGGAAAACTCCGTAACATAAATAATAAATGTCTTAATTTATGAAATAACTCTCTCTCAATAACTGGTACTCAGTTTATTCCGCAACGCAAAATATTCACACGCAGTCATGACTCATTTTTCAAGAATGGACTCCACTTTGCTGATGGCGTTGGTATAGTTTGAAAAGGCCCAACACGTTACCTTACGTAGACTCTCCGTAGAATTATATACGGCTAACATTCATAACCATAGAATGTTGTTACACTCCAGCATCTTTCTCCCTGGTTTCTTCAACAGCAGATCTCGAACTCCCAACATGGCATGGGACATCTTCCCACAACTCGTACAAAACACCTCTCAGATTACCACCAGTATCACATCTGCACACTGCAAGCTGCAACTTCCAACTACTGACGCGTGCTTGCACCACACTAGCCCAAGCCAACACAACAGCATCTTAAAATAGCCCAGTTCCTGGAATTTTCCACCTCAGCTCCGTCAACACGTAAACCCCCGCTCGGAGACTCGTCACGTACACAACCGGGAGATAAACTGAGTGATCGAAACACACTAGTCCCAAATAAAATATAGAGAGTATCCATAATAACGAGAGTTCCAAAAAGAGTTACTAAGCCGCGACGGCTAAATACACACATAATTGAAATATACACATGAATAAATAATAATAATAATAATAATAATAATAATAATAATAATAATAATGACGATAATAATAATAATAATAATAATAATAATAATAATAATAATAATAATAATAATAATAATAATAATAATAATAATAATAATAATAATATCTGACCGGGGTTTGTCAGGTTACAAGACGAACAAACTGACGTATGTGTCAAATTCATACGCTGCGTATTGTTCGCTGGCGCCATCTCTTAGTGAAACCGGAAAATACTTATGCATACACCTGGTACTGATGATTTATACAAAGTATAAATCCGAAATCTAGTAATGAATTTCGTCTCATAAATGAAAGAGCTATCTGTGTTCGTGCAACGTAAGGCAAGTTGTAAATTTAAATTACATGGTACAGGCCTAGCTTCAGAACGGTGGTGAAAAAATATCATTTTGATGACAAACTCAAGATAAGAACAATAAATAAATAAATAAATAAATAAATAAATAAATAAATAAATAAATAAATAAATAAATAAATGAATAAATAAATAAATAAATAAATAAATAAATAAATAAAGCACTACAACACAGTAGTGAAACCAGAATGCCTTTATGCTAGCGAATATCTAGCACTGAACTACAAGCTTGATAAATTAGAAATATTAGAAAAAAAGAATTATAAGGAAAATATTAGGTTCCCTAAGAATTGCAGAGTTTTATAAATTAAGAAAAGTAACCATGAAATTTACCAGAACGTAGAAAACATATCCGAAACAATAAGAAAAAGGAGATTGCTATTTCTTGGACACATTTACAGAATGGATGACAATAGACTAACTAAACGAATCTTCAAGTACCTTTGGGAAAAGAAATCAACTACCACCTGGATTCAAGAAGTCAAGAAAGACCTGGAAAGGAACAACGTACGAGAAGAAGAATTATTGGAAAGAAAGATTTTTAGGAAGAAAGTCTTACAAATGGACTGAAGACAGCAAAACGAAACACAGTGAAACAATGAAAGAATACTGGAAGAAAAGGAAAGAACAACTAAGGAGGAACAATTGAAATTGTAACGTGGTCCCTAGAAGGCCGGAACGCAAGAATGAATGAATAAATAAATAAGTAAATAAATAAATAAATAAATAAATAAATAAATAAATAAATAAATAAATAAATAAATAAATCAATAAGCCAATCAATTAATTATTTCTATGGGGATTACCTCACTTCGAACATTGATATAGAACGGAAGAACGGAAGATAAAACACAGTGAGAGGATGAAGAGATTCTGGGAAGAGAAGAAAGCAAATTCAAATATTAGATTAGGTAATGTAGGAAATATTAAATTAGGAAATGAAGTCTTAAAGGAAGTAGATGAATATTGTCACTTGAGTAGTAAAATAACTTACCATGGCAGAAGTAACGAGGGCATAAAATGCAAACTAGCACAGGCAAGGAAGGTCTTTCTTAAGGAGAGAAATATCCTCACTTCGAACATTGATATAGAAATTAGAAAGATGTTTCTGAAGACTTTCGCCTGTAGCGTGGCATTGTATGGAAGTGAGACATGGACGATAACTAGCTCAGAAAGCAAGAGAATAGAAGGCTTTGAAATGTGGTGTTACAGATGAATGCTGAAGGTGAGATGGACAGATCGAATCATGAATGAAGAGATTCTGAATCGAATTGGTGAGAGGAGATCGATTTGGCTAAATTTTACGAGATAGTATGATGGGACACATCTTAAGACACCCAGAACTTGTTCAGTTGGTAGGCGGTAAGAATAGTTTTGGCTCGGTAATGATGAATCACTCAGTCAGTCAGGACAAGTTATTTTATGTACTGTATATACTGTAGATTGAGCCACAGCCAAGCGTGGCCGGGTTTAGCTAGTAAATAATAAAAAGGAACAACTTAAATTATGTTCGGTGATAATACTGTTATCATATGTTTTATTTATTAAGGTACTTTATAAATGTATTACTCAAACTCAGTTTCGGCAGACTGAATAATCTAACAGCTATAAATTACCTGAATCGAATCTGAAAAGAGATGGCTTTTGATATTAGAAGAAAAATGGCGGTAGGCTGTCACTATTATAACGGCTTTCCCTATACTGCTAACCTACAACCGAGCGCGCGAGTATAACAGAGTATGCGTTTGTCGTCACATATTTAGCACAAATTTTGCCTTATTTTGAAACGCTATTCTATGAAAACTACGTTTTAGACTTTCAAATTTTTGTGCCTTATCTTTTATTTTTTTATTTTTTTATTTTTTGCTATTGGCTTTACGTCGCACCGACACAGATATGTCTTACGGCGACGATGGGACAGGAAAGGGCTAGGACTGGGAAGGAAGCGGCCGTGGCCTTAATTAAGGTACAGCCCCAGCATTTGCCTGGCGTGAAAATGGGAAACCACACGGAAAACCATCTTCAGGGGTGCCGACAGTGGGGTTCCGACCTACTATCTCCAGAATACTGGATACTGGCCGCACTTAAGCGACTGCAGCTATCGAGCTCGGTGTTTTATCTGTCAATTGAGACATTAAACATATTCGTAACTTGAATACTCTCGGCGATATACGCGTTCAGCCCAAACACCAATAGTGTCTTAAACTTTTTATTTCCATGTAGCCGTTGTCGAGAAACGTAAGTCTACGTTAAAACCCTTTATGTCATTAATTATATTCTATGAAGAGATACAACTGAGACGTGAAAATGCCACTCATGCGCTAACTGCAAGCAACATACCGTGCTGTGGTTTTAATTTCCATAAACCATTGTTAAGTATAACTTTCGCCTGTTAAGAATAAGTCTAATATTATATATTTCGTTTATTTACTTGTCCATTTTTAGCACTATCAGGACAAATAAAAGTTTATTTATTTATTTATTTATTTATTTATATCTGACTTACATTTATGGCGAAATTATGGCTCACGGCCCTCTCTTACACTTAACCAGTAAAAAGAAAAAAAAAAGAAATGGTGTATGGCTTTTAGTGCCGAGAGTGTCCGAGGACATGTTCGGCTCGCCAGGTGCAGCTCCTTTGATTTGACACCCGTAGGCGACCTTCGCGTCGTGATGAGGATGAAATGATGATGGAGACGACACATATACCCAGTCCTCGTGCCAGTGAAATTAATAAATTATGGTTAAAATTCCAGACCCCGCCGGGAATCGAACCCGGGACCCCTGTGACCAAAGGCCAGCACGCTAACCATTTAGCCATGGAGCCTATAAACAATAAAGTTTAAAAATGTAAACATGAAAGTAAGACATCGAAATTCTGAAAATGAAAACCTACAACCTGTTTTCCAGTCATTGACCGGGTCAGGGATGTAATGAACTGAATCGTATATAGGATATATGGGGTCGCCACTCGCAGAGTGATTTATTAATGACTGATAGATGCTATGAAATGAGAATGGAGAGTGTTGCTGGAATGAAAGATGACAGGGAAAACCGGAGTACCCGGAGAAAAACCTGTCCCGCTTCCGCTTTGTCCAGCACAAATCTCACATGGAGTGACCGGGATTTGAAATAGAAATTCTAAAAAGAAATAATACTACGGACAGGTAATTCTAAGTTAGGCCTACATATCAATACGGTCATTAGTGTGACATTACTAATACTAATACTAATACTAATACTAATAAATTAAGAAAACCCATTCACACAACATACACACAATGACTCACACAACTCAGTTTTATGTTCCCAGGAAAAACTTTCGGCAGGCAGATTTGAATTTATGAGAGGAGGTAAGGTGCCGAATGTCCTTTGGGAGTGTATTCCAGAGTCTCGATGCAGTAACTAAAAAGGAATGATTGTAGGAATTCGTTCGACTTAGTGGAATTTCAAGTAGGGAACCAGAACGGGTACTAATTTCATGGAATGAGGAAAGGAAACTAAAATTAGAAGAGAGAGAAGTACGAGTGTTCGTCGAGAGCACTTGGTAAACAAGTGTCATTAGGTGAAAATTCCTTCGTTCATTTATGCGTAGCCATCCCAATGTTTTGAAATATGGTGTAACATGAGCGTCATGTCGCAGTTGGAAGGCATATCGTATGCATGGGTTTTGTGCTCGCTGAAGTCTCAAAGCTTGTTCAGCATTGAGATTGACTAGTACCGTATCACAGTAGTCTAACATTGAGAATAATAGTGCTTGGATTAATTTTAATTTCAGTTTTTGAGGAAAAGAATTCTTGTGACGTTTCAGGGTATACAGAGCTGCATGAACCTTTCTACATACATTTGTTACATGTTCATTCCAGGTCAGATTTTCATTGGTGTTGATTCCAAGATTAGCTACATTTTTAAGGTACGGTACAGCAATGTCATTGATTATAACTGGAGAAGGATTGAGATTGCTTATTACATGCAATGATTTACAGTTTCCTATGATTATACTTTGTGTTTTATGAGGATTTAGGATTAAGTGCTTGTTTTTAGCATAAGTGGTAAGCCTTTTAACATCCGAATTAATATTATTAATTTTATTATTAATATTATTATTATGAATATAATAATTATTAATGTCTATTAAAATAAAATACGATGAGAAAAAATAAAACTGGGACGAAATTGTCCCATGTTAATGAACAGGAGAGCGCCAATCAAAGGAAATGCCGGGAACCGTGATTTCGATGCACCAATCGCCTGCTGTGACATGTCTACGCAGGCTCAACAGGCGAAGGTTCGTCTGGACGCTTTAACGCATGCGCAACAGTAAATTTGTAAGGATACAGATTTTCTATAATATTTCGTCAGGGCGATCTCTATCACAGATAAACGGCATTGAGATTTCGTTGGACTTCGTTGCAGGCTTTCCTTCACTCGAGCAATAGACTTCTAGTATTCGAACTCTTTTCGGATATTTACGGTTTCTATTCCCTACAGAGCCAATTTCGCACCATTTTGCCACTAAGTTTCGCATTGCAGACTTTGCTGGAGGTTCTGACCGAACACTTCCAGTCTTAACTTCTTGCGCAAACAGTTCCCTAGAGGTTTTCCACGAATCGTGTTTCGCATAACACTCGACAATGAACACGCGCTGTCTTATCGTGAACACCATTTTGTGTTGTATTCAACTGGACACTAAGCACGTCTGCCCCTCTCACTCACTCACACGTAATGACACAGTGGGGAGACGCGGGAGCTGAACACGCGCAGATAAGCGACAGCAAGCGTTGGATGCATCGAAATCGCTGTTTTCAGCATTTCCTGCGAAGGGCAGTTCACCTGTTCATTAACTTAGTAATTACTAGGGCGTAAGAGAAATCCATCCGACCTCAATCAATCAATCAATCAATCAATCAATCAATCAATCAATCAATCAATCAATCAATCAATCAATCAATCAATCAATCAATCAATCAATCAATCAATCAATCAATCAATCAATCAATCAATCAATCAATCAATCAATCAATCAATCAATCAATCAATCAATCAATCAATCAATCTACAGTATTAATAAAACAATGACGTTCGAGTTTAATATTTTGATAGATTATACTTGTGTTAACTGAACATTCCTCTAAAACAAGTGAGTTAATTAAGAGAATTAAATTTTATATTTTTCATTTTTATGTTTAAGACGTTACATTGTCGTTCTACACATTATATTTTCATCAAAACTTTTAATATTCTTATTGAAATAGTCGAGAAGCACGTGGAATAGTTCTCTTGTTAGACAGAACTGAATGATCTAAAAGTTTTTCTCTGAACATTACTTACCATGTCTTGTTGTCAATAGCTTCCGTAACTGCATGAGCCTCCAGAAAGTCAGCTAGCCCTTGGACTTCATCAGAAGTGGAGACCAACAAAGGAAGCTTCTGTGTACACGAAAGTTTAGTTTAAGAGACATGGAATGGAAGTCAAACTTTCAAAGTTCCGTAGCTGCGTAATTTGTCCAGTGATATTTGCATCTGCGGCCCTTGGCAAGTTGTGTCCAAAGAGCAGAATCATATTGCAGGACTATGATATTTATCTGCAGCTGTTTCTTCGTGCCAGTAAACTCTTCATATAATGCCTATAATAGTTTAATTCAGGAAACTCCCTGCCTCTATTTCTGGATTACCAGGAACTGAGAGAGAGAGAGAATTAAATTTTTGTACCATGAATTGCTTTCCTACATTCATTTTATAACAATTCTTATTACTACTATTTGTGACTATTATTACATTCATTCTTTGTTTATTTAATTGGTCGTAATGAGCATATGTTCATATTAAGAGTCAGTGAAATTAAATACAGTGACAACACAGTATACATTTGATATGGTGTTTGATAAAATACTCACTGTATAAATCGAGTATAAACGTAATAGTCCGCCTCTGTGGTGTAGTGGTTAGTGTGATTTGCTGCCACCCTTGGAGGTCCGGGTTCGATTCCAGGCTCTGCTACGAAATTTGAAAATTGGTACGAGGGCTGGAACGGGATCCACTCAGCCTCGGGAGGTCAACTGAGTAGAGGTGGGTTCTATTCCCACCTCAGCCATCTTGGAAGTGGTTTTCCGTGGTTTCCCACTTCTCCTCCAGGACAATGCCAGGATGGTACCTACCATAAGGCCACGGCCGCTTCCTTCCCTCTTCCTTGTCTATCCCTTCCAATTTTCCCATCCTCCCTCAAGATCCCTGTTCAGCATAGTAGGTGAGGCCGCCTGGGCGAGGTACTGGTCATCCTCCCCAGAGTCTGAAGCTCCAGGACACTGCCCTTGAGGCGGTAGAGGTGGGATCCCTGAGTCCGAGGGAAAAACTAACCCTGGAGGGTAAACAGATGAAGAAGAAGAAGAAGACAATATGAAATATGTAGCGAACGAATTCAAAGCAATATAAAATACTAGCAAATGTACCCGTGCTTCGCTACGGTACTCTACTATGTATACGGATATCGAAGTAAATTAGTGCACATTAAGCGAATACGATTTATAAATAGGGTTTGTCTTGGTTTTATCCGAGAATCAGTATTGTGAAATCCACAGACGTTGTTTCCAATGAAAGTGTTATTTGCGGAATTGCGATGATAACGGCAAGTCCACTTGTTTACTGCAATTCACAACGAAGAAAGTAATTTTCATTTAACGGCAGAACCCATTGCCTAGTGCGCGGCCAAAATCGATTTGGGAAGGTTTCATTACAATGGAAGAGCTCAATTCCTACTTTCAGATAGACTACAGTTGAGGAACTTTTATTATATTTGCAAGGACCTTCCTTACTGCCAGGCAAAAGTGAGTTGCGTTCTTATCTTTACAACTGCAGACGCATGATCTAATGCCAGTCAACTTCCTGCCAGTCACACCGAGTTGGTGAGATTCCATTGTAATAGCAGGCCACTATGCCTATCGTCAGTCACATTTTCGATGGGTCAATTTGTTTATAATGGAAGACACGCTCCCTAGAGTTCTGCTAGTCGAATCGAGAAGGGAATTATGCATTAAAATAGCGCACAAGAGATGGAGGACGACCCCATTCTTATTGCCTGTCAAAGTCGATGTGGGGAGGACTGAAAACAATAGCAGAAGCCCTCCTTCTGACAGTCAATATCGATTTGCAATGTATTTAATACCAATGGCAGACAAACCCTTTCTAGATTGCTACAAATCGACGTCAATGAAAGAATATAGTCGTCATACGGAAGTATAAGGATGCTAACCATCATTTACAGAATAACTGCTGCTAAACGGTACATCAAATCGAAAAACGGATTGTACGATAAGACGCACTTTTGGCCATATCTTGGGGTCATCAGCTTCTCCCGTACCAAGTTTCAAATTTCTGAGATTTCTGGAAGTGCCTCATTAATTCACGTCTTTTTTCATTTTTAAATATTTATATATACATCGCTCCAGCCCGACTTGCTTGTATATATACAGATGACGGATAAGCATGAGCACGTTGAAAAGTGCAGACTTCCACTTCGAGATTCATATCTCCTAAATGGTTTATGATATTAAGAAACGGTTTGCGCCATCATGCGCCTCATTTATCGCCCAACATATTTGTTTCTAAAACATATCCTCGTATCTCCCATATTAAGGGGGTAAATTAAGTTCAAATTGTGAATAGGGTGAAATTTGGGTACATTTTTAACAATTTACATTACGTTTTGCCTACTTATGTATAAGCTAGAATCATGAAATTTGGTCCACATATGTCCCTTAATCGTGCCAATGTGCGCACCCAACGTGATGATCCTATCGTTCTTATAAGTGTGTCAAACAATGAAATATACTTGTAAAAATCACCAAATTTACGAACAATCCAGAAATACGGCCAAATTTAACGTATAAGGGAGAGAGATACGACAAAATGTCACAGGACCAAAGTTGTAGATCACTCCGAAATGAAGAGACTCTGTGCCATCCGTTTTGAGATACGACTTACCGTTTAGCAAAAAGATAGCTCAAAAGGAATGTCTGCACAGTCATTAAAATTGCCTCCATATTTCGATATCTTTGGGGGTAAAAAGTGAAAAATTTGAACATCTTGGAATTTTCCCGTCGGTTAGGAACCAAAAGCTATAATTTCACCAGATTTGAATTGTCTACCTCGTCTGGCAGTTTGTGCCGCCATCTTGATTTGGGGGGATGTGAGACTTTCCTGACTCGCTGACTATCTTTTGAAACATATAAATCTGAATTTAATATGGAAATTATGATAATTAACATTCATTAAATAAAATACACACACGTCGGACCTTGTACTCACACTTACTTGTTACCTGCTTACTTACACATACGTTATTTGAAGGGCGCCAGCTACCACTCAGTGCAGCAATAATAGAATGAGACTCTTGACTATCTCTAGGGTGTGGGGTAATAAGCTTACTTTTGACAACATACCATATAAGTTCTGGGAAAAGGAGATTGGCGTTCGGTTTCCCCATTAATTTTGAGGTTAAGATATTTTACTGTCAATGAAATAAAACTATGAATTCGTTTGATAGAACAATATATATTCTTTAAATAATATATCAAAAAATAATGAGCCTTGTTGCGATAAAACAGATGAGAATATGAAATTATGACATTGGAACTGAAAGAAACTAGGCATGAAGTTGAATTCTTCTTGACCGGACATTTAACAATTTATACGAAATATTTCCCTCACTGATTCACTTGACTGTACCTTCAACACTTTGAGTGTAATTACGACGTATACCTTTGATCTGGTGTTTACTGTAGATGTGTCACGCCTAACGTGGTGATACATCCTTGTGACTGCTTCTTCTCCATATCATCTGACTTCTTTGTAAGTCAATATGGTATCACTTCATGGCAGGTCCAGGGTTGCCCTCTCTGACTCCATGGTAAGCCTTGCGTCCGTGTCTTCACCTAAGTGACCGACCAACCTTTGGTCTCACTCTCTCAATGACCAATAATTAATGGCTCACTGAGTCTTCACCATCTCTCGTTCACACTCGTTGACTGACCAACTAAGGCCTCTTGATCTAGTAGACTTCTTCACTGTACTGCTTCCGTTTAAGTAATGACTGACGCTACTATATGCATCTACCTTATATAGACGTGCATGGCACACCTACGCAATCTCCAGAAATAACAATGACGTACTCCCACAACGCCTCAAACTGTTGCATGTTATGGTGAAATCCCCTGGGGCGGCCGACTCTCTGAGCGCATTGCTAAATAAATACGATGACGTAGCCATGACGTAGCGATGACTTGGCAGAATCGCCAGTATAGCACAATATAACAACGTCACATCCAACATCTGATACATCGAAACTCTCACTGTACAGGTATTTAATGTTAATCTACATATACGTATATATGCATACACTCAATTATAAATAATAATTATAACAAAATAATAGTAATCTCATAGATAAAATAATAATAATACGGACATAATAATAATAATAATAATAATAATAATAATAATAATAATAATAATAATAATAATAATAATATACATATTATCTTGTAACGGGATTTGAACCGTTACAGGATGGGGGATAAAAATGAGGAAATTCACGAAAATTTTTATGCCCACGAAACCTATAGGTTATCGTTCTGGATATACTATACGACTGTATTCTTATGCTGAGCCCAAAATTTGAGCCCCCCAGCGTGCCCCCTTCAGGGAATTTTGAGAATTTCCGATTTTTCTAGGGATCCTGGGGTCATCAGTTTCTCCCGTACCAAGTTTCAAATTTCTGAGATTTCTGGAAGTGCCTCATTAATTCACGTCTTTTATCATTTTTAAACATTTATATACACATCGCTCCAGCACGACTTGCTTTTATACTGTATATATAGAAGTACCGGTACTAATGTAAATTTAACAACAACAATTACGTTTATCTTCTTCTTCTTAATCTGGTTACCCTCCAGGTCGGTTTTTCCCTAGGAATCAGCGAGGGATCTCACCTCTACCGCCTCAAGGGCAGTGTCCTGAAGCTTCAGACTCTTGGTCGGGGATACAACTGGGGAAGATGACCAGTACCTCGACCAGGCGGTCTCACCTGCTATGCTGAACAGGGGGCTTGTTGGAGGATGGGGTGTTTGTAAGGGATAGACAAGGAAGAGGGAAGGAAGCGACCGTGGCCTTAAGTTATGTACCATCCCGGCATTTGCCTGGAGGAGAAGTGGGAAACCACGGAAAACCACTTTGAGGATGGCTGACGTGGGAATCAAACCCCCTCTATTCAGTTGACCTCCCGAGGCTGAGTGGACCCCGTTCCAACCCTCGTACCACTTTTCAAATTTCGTGGTAGAGCCGGAAATCGAACCCGGGCCTCCAGGGGTGGCAGCTAATCACACTAACCACTACACCACAGAGGCGGACATACTTTATGTTGTACAAAATAATATTTTGCCTTTGCCGGTGAGATCAAATGACGAAATCTTTAGTGTCCATACATCGTTATTGCCAAAGTGACTGACATATTTTTCGCCGATCCGAGGAAAGCAGTCCCCTCACACTACACCAGTCCCCGTCGTGGGCTAGCGCCTATAGTGTAAGCAACACGGCGTGCACTGACGTACTACAGTCAATAACTTCTTGTGACTGGCGCTTAAAATGTAGGCAATACAGTGTTGAGCTATGAACGTCTACAATCATTACGTTCGTGGACTGGTGCTAACAGTTCAAGGATCACATAATCCTTTGACCTGTCCTTTGGTTTATTTTTTCGCATCGTAGTGATCCGGACGATTTCGGCTTGTTCATCTTAAACGTTTCGCTAGCGGATTTCTCTAATTTTTGGCAACACTTGAAATTTGCCTGTTGTTCAAACTACAGTACCGGTCAAAAGTTTAGGACCACTTTAAAAAATCATGATGTTTTATCTAGAGCCTAAAATTTTACTACCAAACCTCTGTATCTTTTTCCTGAGCTCTCGCATCTAATATGATATACGTCGCCTGATTTCAGTGATTTGCGCCAGGTATTGTATAAGTTATACATTTTTAACTGTCGGAAGGTCACATCAGAAAGTCAACATTTTTGGAAATATTATGTGCTATATATTCTAATTGGTTTCGAGTATCATCACCAAGATTTTTTTAATAGACTTAGCAATAGTTGGGGTCATTATAGTATAAATATAAAAATTCCGAAAAAATTGCGGCACCGATTTTTGTGCGATTATTTGTTTTTCAAACCAGCGTTAAAATGGTCAATTTTTTTTCTTGTTCTTGTCGTAGGTCTCAGTGTGAGCTATCGTCATCAGGAATGTGTTCTTGAGTGCCATCGGCAGAGTGCAAATAAAACTATCAGGCCAGATAAGTTTGACGCGGATAGCTCGTCCTGAGACCTTGGGCCATACGTGACAAAGGCAAAGAAAAATCAACCATTTTGGCCCTGGTTCGAAGAAAATAAAACACAAAAAAACCGGTGCCGCATATTTTCGAAATTTTTATATTTATACTCAAATGGTCCAGACCTATTGCTAAGTCTACAAAAAAAAATCTTGGTGGTGATACTTGCAACCAATTAGGGTATACAGTACATTATATTACCAAAAATTTTTATATTTTGGTGTGACCTTCCAAGAGTTAAAAATTAATAACTTCCACAGTATTTGGACGAATTCAATGAAATCAGGCAACGTGTATCCTATTAGATGTGATAGCTCAGAAAGAAAATTACAGAGGTCTAGTGGCACAATTAAAGGTTCTAGTTGACATTTCCTGATTTATTTATGTGGTGCTAAACTTTTGACCGGTACTGTACTAAATTCTCAAGTTCCAGCGCCGACATTCAACTACCCTTCACAACAGACACCGTAGTTCTGTTTATACTATATTCACGCAACTGCTTCTTGCTGGGACTAGCGAAGAACCGCCACGGCAATATCCTCTGGTGGTGCAAACTCTCCGCTGTAATGCGCTACAGCGACAGTAGACAGCCAGTCCACGAACTTAATGATTCTACTACGTATAAGTTATTATTTTTTGCTAAATGCTTTACGTCGCACCGACACAGATAGGTCTTACGGCAACGATGGAATAGGAAAGACCTAGGAGTTGGAAGGAAGCGGCCGTGCCCTTAATTAAGGTACAGCCCCAGCATTTGACTGGTGTGAAAATGGGAAACAACGGAAAACCATCTTCAGGGCTGCCGACAGTGGGATTCGAATCCACTATCTCCCGGATGCAAGCTCACAGCCGCGCGCCTCTAACCGCACGGCCAACTTGCCCGGTAATAAGTTACTTTTAAGAGCCCTATGTATTGAATAAAAAGTAACATTTTGGTGTAGTACATCAAAATATTTATGTTTGACTAGACAATTCATGGCTTACTATATATCATAGCCTTCTCAAGGTGTTTCAAGAGACTCGCAATTATGATTCATAATATCTACAGAGTACTTAATATTGTGCCCTTGTAAAGGCACCCAAGTGCGGTGGTCATTCTTGATATCTGCGCCGGCTGCTCCTGTAAATAATGACATGTAAAATACCTACCGCTGCATGTAGACTCTTTTTCCTCAGGTGTGGTGCGTCCCAAATATCCCACGGGTTGATGGGCCACACGTCGATCGGGGGGGGGGTGAGGAAATGAAAGATGGGGTAAACTAAACTATAAATGACGGTACCCAAAGACTGAATTAAAATTTAAATAAACTGATTTATTGAACAAAGTGCAAAGTGTAAAAATAAGTGAAAGTAAACTGGTGAAAAATAAAACAAAATGAAATGAAATTAAAATTCAAACAATTAAAAGATCTGCATTGCAATAACTCAATTATCTGCCTAATAAAATTTTGACTGAAGGTCGATCAAATTTAAATTATCCTAGCAGACGTCGAACCACTGTCTCCATGACGATGACGTGAACAAATTCAAAACACTGGTCAGAAATACCACCTCATTTGAATAACTGATTTGTAATACATTGGAAAATGTCTTTCAAAATAAACTTGCGTAGTTAATTAATTCATTGGTTAAGTCATCAAATTGACACTGACTCAGAGGTGTTTATCAAATATTTAACCCATATTCAAATTCAGTTGGGAAACACCCAACTCTAAAATAATCATGGAATGCACTAACCATGTGTAACAATAAAAGAAAAGGAAAGAAAAAACAACCATGAACATTGTACTTCATCTGCCACATAACCATTGCCACATTTAAAAAAAACTACTCGTGGCTGAAAACAAGAAAAATTATTGAAACATGAACCTGAGTGCTACAATCACTCATTTAATTAGTTAAACCTCACTTGCATGACTGTGATGGCCTGGACCTTTTAAAATATTAAAATTAATTAGGCCAAGTGCCTCATGTTTACATCTTAAATGAAAGCGATCCTTTTACATTATTAATTTTACTTAATTTGCCGCTGCCTGTATTTCCCATTTACGAATTCATACTTGTGGTACCACCACTAGATGGAGGCAGATCCCATCTCATTTATAATTCATTTGCGGCACTTATGATACAACTGCTTATTAAAGATCGCTTCATTTTCCTAACTGAAATGTAGTGGATTTCTAAGGCTTGGTGGTTACTGACTGTCTGGTATGAGCATACCACTACTATGGTTTTGACTATGAACTAATCGATGATCTCTTACCCTAACACATGAAATCTTATTTACATAAATGAACATGTCAATGGAGAAACACTGCTCCAAAAATACTGAAATCAAAAATAACCTGACTACACCTACTTATTTACATCAATGAATACAAACAATTCACGTATGATCAGATTCTAAAATAATACGGTGATAAAATATACACAAAGAACGGATATAATAACAAAAATCTAGATCCCAAAAAAAAAACGCTGTCTGCTGAAAGTTTAAAATAAAATGCGCAAATATCAGAGTATAATAAAATTTACCCAGCCTCAAGTAACAAAAATATGTGAATTTGATGGCAATCTTCTAACCTCAGACGACAAATATCTGGCCATGACACTATTCAATCTTTACGGACAATAATTACTGGTATTACATGTCATCCATTATTCTACATGACTGTCAAAACACACATTGATTCGTCGCTCTGTTCACACGTTACCTCGTGCACTAACTCGCATATTTTTCGAGCATCTATTTTCCCTGGAAACTATTTGAAACAATACAGGCTTTCCGCCTACAATCATAACACATGTCGTCACATATTTAACACTCTCGGTTAAATTATTCATCTCTCAATTCTATTTATTCATCATTATTCTCGACGTAGTAACTCATAATACGGCCTCGCTCGTATCAGGCGGGCGAAATATCTGTCGTTCACATCTCCATTTCTTACGACACTGTTCATGACATGGTCCAAATATCACATTTCCATTTTCAACGCAGATCATCAGGGACATTATTATTCACTTTGCTCGATCTTTTGATCATCCTCCGCTTCACATATTATAAAATATCAGAGCTGACTTATCAATGGCTTCCTATTTTACTAAAATGACGAGATTGCCTCTCAAAAAAAAACCACGGCTATTGAAATGTGTAACCGCATTTACACACCGAAATAAACACTCGCGTGTCAACCAAATCGTCGCGAAAATACAAGGTATGAGAGCTACCGGAAACGGTCATCTGAATAATGATTATATAACATGAGATAAACTGAATGCGCTAGTAGCAAAGGTAAACATTTAAAATCAACAAGGCGGCATCTACAAAATCAACGTCAACAAAAATATCGCTCATAACCACCGTTACAATAACATAATTATTATTATTATTATTACAAATCTCACTACATTTATTTAAAACTCTAGTAAAATCGGATTCTAATCTGTCAAAATGACTTACTTCAAAATGATCCAGAAATAATATGCAAAACACATTTACTTAGAGAAAGTACGCAAATAACACTTTCTCCCACGTATATTATTATTATTAGTATTATTATTATTATTATTATATTATTATATTATTATTACGTGAATTATTTACAATCCTATCTAACAGTCTAAGCTACATTTGATCATCGATTGGTTCATAGTCCTACATATTTATTTATACATTTTGTTGCTCATTACCTTAGTGCTGGAGGCAGGTTGGATCACCCTCCGGGCTCTGTTACATACTATCCACTTCATATCCGTATCGACTATAAGATCCAATTAATTGAAGGAACAAGAATCCACCTGATCGATACTTTCACTTTTATTTAGCCTTAGGCTATTTCAATAGACATTAGATTAAAAGTTCAGAACATGTTTCGAATGCGTTGCATTCATCATCAGCTGCTTGCATTTGGCAAAAGTAAAAGTTAGCTAAAAACAGTCTCACAATTTTCTTAAAACCTTAAAAACAAGTGTTAGTAGTGCGTGTGTGAATGGATGGGGGGGGGGGAAGAGGGGGGGGTGCATTGAAGGCGTTTGTTAGTTAAACTAAGACTTATTATTAAAAATCTTAATGTTAAAAACACTGATGGACTAAAATGCAGTTCACTATGAGTCTTGTGAATTTTCCATGAGTTCGTTGATTACTGAAGAACTTGTATGCACTATGTGAAGTATTTCTGTTGAGCTATTAGTAAAAAGTTTCCTTGAGAAGGCATCCGGTGTTTTCACGTCTCTTATCTCCTGTTGAGTGGAGAGGTGTGGCTTGTTTCGAATATGAAGTTTGCTAATTTGTAGTTTGTATGAAAACAGTTGGATCGTCTGTATCACGATCTGTAACTGGCAGGAAAAATGCGGCTGTTAGTTGGAGTTTGAAAGACGTAACGGATAATAAGTCTTTAAATGTAGGAAAGTATAAAAGTATGAACTTACCCTTGTCTTGCGTGTTAGTTTAACTTCCCGTGCTGCGGGAGTGGGTTTAATCCGGCTGCCTTCAGCCTTGTATTCTAACTGTGTGCTGTAGTTCGTGAGTTAGCCTGGTTAGGAGGGAGGGGAAATGCGGACGCGTCGTCATTTGCTATATCGGGCGGGGAGGAGGTTACTGCTTGTGACGTATCGGCCTTGTGATTGCTTGAAGTATGCGCTGGGCGTGTTTGCTTCCTTCGTAATAACTCAATGTATCTCAGTATGCATTCAAATAAGGGGTTCCTCTGTTCGTTTACTTCATTCAAATTCTTGTCCTTATTAAATGACTTGTCTAGAAGGATATGAATATTTTCCAGACTGTTCATTAACCTTCCCTTGTTTAGCGTATTGAGAATTACTAGGTCTTCTTTAATGTCTGTGAATCTATGGCCTGTTTCACTCATGTGTACTCCCATTGCTGAGAATCTTTTATGTTTCTCCGCGTTGACGTGTTCTAAGTACCTTATTGTGAAGTTACGTCCAGATTGCCCTATGTATGTGGCCTTGCACTGATTGCATGTCAGTTTATAAACACCTGAATCCTGGAACCGCTCCTCGCTATTTTGATTGACCATATTGTGGTTGAAAAATTTTTGTCTTGTATTATTAGTCGTCGAGAACGCTATTTTTATGTCATGCTTCTTGAATAAATTGGTAATTGCATAAATGTTGGGATTGTTAAAGGTGAACCTTACGTACTTTTTTGTTTGCTCTGATTGTTTTGTTAAGTTTGTTTGTAGTTTATGCTTGCGTTTGGCAATTAATCCGTTAATGGTTTTTAAGTTAAAACCATTAATAAGGGCCTGCTGTCGAATGAAGGCTAATTCTTTATTTCTCTCTTTGTTGTTTAACGGGATTTCAAAAGCTCTGTTGATAAAACTGTGATACGCTGATTTTTTGTGTGAATCGGGGTGTAGGGAGTTACTATGAATGGTTGTTGGGGTGAATGTAGGTTTTCTATAAATACTAAAGTGAAATTCGTTGTCTTTTTTAGTTGTGGTCACGTCTAAAAAATTAATCGAACCATTTTCTTCTTCTTCGACCGTAAACTGTATATTGGGGTCTAAGGTGTTCAACATGTGTAAAATGCTAGAACTGTCATTATGATCCTTGTCAATTATGGCGTACGTATCATCAACGTAGCGTACCCATAAATCAAGTCCTTGGATATGGTCTATAATGTAGGAATGTTCCAAGTAATCCAAGTAAATGTTTGCTAGTATGCCCGAGGCTGGAGCGCCCATGGGGAGGCCATCCTGCCGATAAATCTTACCGTTAAACATAAAATAGTTCTGACTAAGGACGAATTCAAGGATAACCATAAATTCTTCTATTTCGGGTATGCTTACCTTTTTGTGTTCTAATAGGTTGGTTTTTATGATTTTAATAGCCTTCTCTATGGGGATATTGGTGTACATATCTTTTATATCGAAGGAACATACTGTGTGAGAGGATTTGAGTTTGAAGTCCTTAATTCTCTTGCAGAAATCGCTAGAATTTTTTACGGCTGTGTTGGCGTAGTAGACGTAATTTTGTGTTAAAAATCTATGAATGTATTGCGATGTTTTGTATGTAGGGCTCTTACGAAAGTTGATTATCGGTCTAATAGGTATGTCTTTTTTATGCAATTTGGGCAAAGCTCTTGCAGTAGGGAGTCCTGGGTTCATATTAATCAGCTTTTGTGATTCCTGCTCACTAAGAAGAAAGGTATTTTGTTTGAGTATACTTTTCAAGTTTCTCTGAATCTTTAGGGTGGGATCTTTACTCACTATTTTAAACTTGTTGTTATTAAAAAAGGTTTCGGTTTTCTCAATGTAATCGGATTTGTTCAGAATAACTATTGATTCTCCCTTATCTGCCTTGGTTACGACTACGTCGCTTTGCTTGATTTTCCGTTGTAATTCGTTATTTGCTCGAGTGTTATGGATGTTATTCTTAAAACCGTTTATGAGGGACGGAATTTTTCTCTTAGCCTCATATCTCAAATCGTTCTGTATTTCAAATGGAAGGGTCTGAATGGCTGCTTCGGTTTCTGCTAAGGTAAGGGTTAACTCCTTACTTCTATTAGTAGCCTGCCAATTATATTTCGGGCCTTTACTCAAAATTTGCAATTCCTGTTCTGTAAAAACAGTTTTTGATAAATTTTCGACAGCAGGTGGGTGTGTGATTTGTCTAGTTGCTGATTTAAACTTTAACTCGTTCCCCTTCTTCGAACGATCTTCTTTTAGATTATCTAACTTATTATTTAAAGTAACCTGTTTCTTATCCATTAACTTTTCTATTTTATTTCTGCTAAATATGAGGAAAGAATTCCATTCTAACGGTAAAAGGGTGGTTGCCGCTTTGAGATGAGTGGTGTATAGTTCGTGATTAAGAAATTGTTTCTTTTTATACATGAATTTAATTTCCCTCTTTAACCAGGTTCGATTGACCATTTTTTGGGTTGCTGAGTGGTATTCTGAATGCAATTTTTTCTTTTGAGTTCCTTTTAGAAATTTAGGTATTAGGTCATTTTTAAGGCATTCTTTAAGAAAAACTATGTCTTTGCTGACTTTCGCTATTTTTACCTTTAACTTTAAGTAGGTGTTCGCAATATTTCCTGCCTGGTTGGCGTTCGTGTTACATACTATCCACTTCATATCCGTATCGACTATAAGATCCAATTAATTGAAGGAACAAGAATCCACCTGATCGATACTTTCACTTTTATTTAGCCTTAGGCTATTTCAATAGACATTAGATTAAAAGTTCAGAACATGTTTCGAATGCGTTGCATTCATCATCAGCTGCTTGCATTTGGCAAAAGTAAAAATTAGCTAAAAACAGTCTCACAATTTTCTTAAAACCTTAAAAACAAGTGTTAGTAGTGCGTGTGTGAATGGATGGGGGGGGGGAAGAGGGGGGATGCATTGAAGGCGTTTGTTAGTTAAACTAAGACTTATTATTAAAAATCTTAATGTTAAAAACACTGATGGACTAAAATGCAGTTCACTATGAGTCTTGTGAATTTTCCATGAGTTCGTTGATTACTGAAGAACTTGTATGCACTATGTGAAGTATTTCTGTTGAGCTATTAGTAAAAAGTTTCCTTGAGAAGGCATCCGGTGTTTTCACGTCTCTTATCTCCTGTTGAGTGGAGAGGTGTGGCTTGCAACGCATTCGAAACATGTTCTGAACTTTTAATCTAATGTCTATTGAAATAGCCTAAGGCTAAATAAAAGTGAAAGTATCGATCAGGTGGATTCTTGTTCCTTCAATTAATTGGACCTCCGGGCTCTGTCATGATGAATTAGTATTCCATCTTGAAGCTGATGTGGTAATCCGAAATATCACACGCACATACTTGATACATTTTTATGATGGCGTAGCACACGTCCACATTTACATAAACACTCGCATTTTCTAGCACTTCAATGAAGATTATACAATAACACTGCATTAAACACCTGACGTGAAGTCGAAAGTCTGCTTTCCGCTACCTGCCTGGCCTCCTGCTGTGCCTCTCACACCCCTCTCAGTTTGTTTGTTTAAAGGCTTACTGGCTATTCACCTCTTCGGAACATAACATTGGACTCGAGGTCTTAGCACAAAGTCATTCTCCTCCCTGTAACTGCTTTAACTAATTCTGCTCCCGTAATATCTCACTTGCCACAATAGTTCTTTGAAAATGATGAAAACAAGTTAAATGTAATGCTCCCAATGATGTGTGGAGAATTTTTATACTAATCGTCCTCCAAGATATGACCTTTCAACAAATATCCATACTACACGTGGATTAGGGAAAATTTTATGCAGTTACGTGTTATGACGTGATCCATTGTCCCTCTCGGTTTGTTTGTGTAAGTTTATGTAAGGCAAGTGTTGAAAATGTAGCTATTGCCTGATTATCTCTGCATAAATTCAAATTAAATAAAAGTTTGTCACAGTGTTCATTTCTCCTGAAATATTACTCTCACAAGTAAATACATTGCTCATTCGGATGCCCACAAGTGTCTCTGATCGCGTTCCTACAAGACTCAGAATTCACACAACTGACTAAACTAACTCCGTACAGGACTGGATTAGAAACTCAACTGACTCCTTACAAGACTGAATTAGACACTGAAGATTCACCACACTGCTCGTTGGTTTTGTAAACAGTCCTCCCCCCACTTCGAAAATAGTTCTGTGGAACGGATGTGGCGTAGTAATCTTGCACTTGGGACCGATTTATCATACGTTTGTAGGTTAAAGCTCTAGGAAATATGTTCAAAACATTCCTAATTTTGGTCCGATTTACGTGTTATATTGCGCTGTGGGAAACGATCACAGGGTAATTCATACGACGGCGCGCGTCACTGGCTTTATTTTCTTCCAGAGGAGGGCGTCTTCCCGCCATGATGGTTCACTTCCTGGGCGATACCACCCTTCCATGTAAAGTTAAAAATTTCTTAATTAACCACTAATTAATCACACATTTGCACTGATAAATCCTCAAATATTGTTAGGAAGTCAGGACACCATTTTCCACAACTACTCCGGGCTCCAAATTGCGAAATACTGGCTGTAGATTCCCGCTATGACAAAACATTTAAATTTGCAATTTTGTGATTGGCTGAGACGTTCGCGCTCTTCGCAGCATGGATGCTTCCATTTTCTGCCAAGGGTTGACGGGTATTATTGGTTTCTCTCTCGCACTTCTAAGTAGGTCAAGTTCCAACGCGCTGATTTCCCGTGAGAACCGAGTAGAAAGTTTCCACCTCTTGTCGGCATCATAAACATTATTGGATGTAGCACTTAGGCCAGCTATATGCTGTCCGTGCCTTAAGACGTGTTCTTTGGATCTTCTTGCAGTCTGAACGGCGCCAGAATGTTGCTTTGTGAGACTGCCAGCTTTCCCCAGCCTACTGCTGTATTCCAATATGTGAATTATCAAACATTTAATTCATGCATTAATTGCGCACATTCGTTTATGGGTGCAATATAAACATCAGGACGGAGAAGTCTCACAGCTCTAATACGAGTATGTTGTACATAACCTTAATATTTTTAAATAAGATTCTTTTCAAAGATTTTATATTTTTCCTTTAGAAATAAAATTATGTATGCAACTTGTGCAGCGTGATTTTCTTTGCACTCGACTAATTTAAGCACTCGCCAAACGCTTCGTGCTTAACTCTCAAATGCGCAATTTATTATTTATTTAAAATATAATGGTTTTGATTCCAAAAATATTAGATTGTTACCAGAAAAATATTAACAAAATTATATGTCAAAATTAATATATTTTTGCTTATTTGGATCAGTCAAACTGTTAAGAGTTTTGAATGTTTTACGCATCGATATGCAAAATGGTACGATTACTGCAGCTTCTGCCACACTTCAATCTTAGGGATTCTCACGGATTCTCTGAAGTAAAATAACGTTTTATTTGTTTTATCTTAACAGTTGAAAATTTACACTTCACTCCAGCTTATTAACAAAGAAAAGTCATAAAATAAAATATTGTCATTTTTAATATACTAGCGACCCCTAGCGAGTTCGTCTGCAAGGCAGAAGTAAATGGACACATGTAAAATTATAAAGCAGATATAACAAGCATGCATATTCTCTTTTCCAAATAACTTGTGCAATGCTGTGCATTTAGGGTTAAATAGTTTTACCCATGAAATAAGGCCCATTTTACGCGCAAGTTGCATCAAGAACTACTATTTCTCATCAGATTCACTCTCTTGATTTAGAGACTTTATATGATCATGATGATGACGCCTTGTTTCAAGTGGTCAAACATCGAAGTAACTGGTTCTAGAGACTTTGATAGAGAAACTATCATTCTGTTTATTACCAATGACTGATCATAGGGAAGTATAAAAACAAAGAAAACTCATCTAATGCTGACAATCCAACGGTGAACAATTGGAGAGGTATATTCCGTAACCGAAATGTGTACTGCTAGCAAGAATGGTCTCGGAGTACATTACAGCTACACCGAAGGGAGTAAATCAAGCGTAACGTAGCGTTCATTTAAACGCAACGTACACTTGCTCCCTGTATTCGCAAGCGAGCTTCGTTACCAAGAACAACATCGATAAACGAGAGAGTATTTACGTGTGTGCTCAATTACGAAACCTCTTCTACACTAATGAGTGCTTGCATGTAGTTCTCTTACTGGAACGATAATCCAGACGTACAAAGTACAGTTTTGTTGAAGGCATCCATGACACGTGCTACTATACAAGTCAGGATTTTTACATATTTATGTTATTTATCGTATGACATATGTATTTTTTTAATTCTTCCACAGCATTTGCAGCCTGTCATAGACACAAAGAGTATTATACAAATTTTCGTTAGGAATTATTTTTTTCTTGCTATTTGCTTTACGTCGCACCGACACAGATAGCTCTTATGGTGACGATGGGATAGGAAGGGCCTAGGATTGGGAAGGAAGTGGCCATGGCCTTAATTAAGGTACATCCCCAACATTTGCCTGGTGTGAAAATGGGAAACCACGGAAAACCATCTTCAGGGCTGTCGACAGTGGGGTTCGAACCCACTATCTCCCGGATGTAAGCTCACAGCCGCGAGCCCCTAACCGCACGGCCAACTCGCCCGGTCGTCGTTAGGAATTAACCTATTCTTTATAGAAATTGAATGGTCAAACTATGAAAGAGAAAAAAAAAAGAATGAAAGAATGGAAGAAAGTAAAAATATTTGTTGAGGTCCATATGCGTGCTTCGTAAAAATAGAGATAGAACCTTTCAATGCACTAATTGCTAGCAGGCAATGTTACGATGGTAAATGGAATTAAAATTCAGGTTGTGAGTTTCAAAAAAACGCAAAGTCCTCTCAGGTTTAATTACTGCGTTGATGGGGGTGAAAGTTCCTTATGGGGATCATAAGTACCAGTGTGTTAGTATATGGAAAGATCTTCATTGGCGTAACAACATAATCGGGGTTGTAAATAAAGGGTACAGATCTATGCACATGATTATGGGCGTATTTAGGGGTTATAGTAAGGATGTAAAGGGATGGCCCCGTGGTGTACGAGTAGCATGCCTACCTCTTACCGGGAGGCGTCGGGTTCGATTCCCGTCCAGGTCAGGGATTTTTACCTGGATCTGAGGGCGGGTTCGAGATCCACTCAGCCTACGTGATTAGAATTGAGGAGCCTATCTGACGGTGAAATAGCGACCCCGGTCTAGAAAGCGAAGAATAACGGAAAAGAAGAATCGTCGTGCTGACCACACGACACCTCGTAATCTGCAGGACTTCGGGCTGAGCAGTGGTCGCTTGGTAGGCCAAGGTCCTTCAATGGCTGTAGTGCCATGAGGTTAGTTGGTTTAGTTAGTAAGGGTGTAAAGTAATATATACTCGTACAGTACATTTCTAGTAAGACGCCAGCTCCAATGTATGGGACCGTTACCAGGATTACCTGATTCTAGAAGTGGGAAAATCCGAAGAAAAGAAGCTTGATTTTTTCTGGGTGATTTACGACAAAATAGTAGCGTTACGAAAATGTTGCGAAGTTTGAGCTTGGAAGACTTAGGAGGAAGGAGTCGAGCTTGTTGACTAAGTGGTTTGTTCCGAGATGTCAGTGGAGGGATGGCGTGAAATGACATTAGTAGACGAATATGTTTGTGTGGTGTTTTAAAAGCAGGAAAGATCAAAATATGAAGACAGAGTTGTAATTCAAAAGGACAAATTGGAACAAATATTCGTTTATAGAAAGAAAAGCTAGAGTCTGGAATAATCAACCAAGGGAGTTCAAGAAATTTCCAAATTCTTTGCAAGAATCTGCTACCTGGCTGATTACCGTACATACTGCTCAGCGGTGATTGATTGATGATTATTGATTGTAGTGATAAAGGTTTTGGGAAGTCCGAACTGCTTATAGGTCTAAAAAAACTTCAGAATGGTGTCTCTCGTTGCGATGATCAAACCAGTAACTGAGGTGACATTTTTCTTTGAAATATTCAACAGTAAGACATTCTTCTTCTCTGCATTAACTTCCTCGGGTTGACTGACATGAGTCTCAAACCTCATGGTAGGGTCTATGATGTATCCTTGTGAAGAATGATGGCGATAAAGTCTATCCGCAGGTTGCTGCCATCACGGGAGAGACCATGAACTTCTTGAATCCCTTGTTCTTCAGGGTATCTGCAGTGGCTGATCTGGCAGCATGACGACGCGAATTACGCAAGAGTTCACCATGAGGACAAGCTCCGAGGACGTAAGCAAGTGTTTCGAATTCTCTGTGGCAAATGTTTACAAACAGTTAAATTATTATCTACAACGGCTTATCCCTTAAATGCGCAATTTGTTATTTTTTAAGTATTATGGTGTTTCATTCTAAAAGTAATGCATTATTATCAAAAGTATTTTTAAAAATATGACAAAATAAATATTTTCTGAATGTATTTGTATAAGTCAAAATGTTAAGAGTTTTGAATGTTTTACTTACCTATAAATGAAAATTTGTACGATTATTGTAGCTACAGACACATTTTCATGTCATTGCTCACGAATTCTCTGAGGAAAACAATATTTTAATTGTTTTACATTAGGCGTTTAAAACTAACACCACTCCAGATGATAAGCAAGAAAAATCATAAAACAAATAATTGCTCGTTTTTTGCCACACTAGCGACACTTAGAGAATTCGTCTGCAAGGTAGAAGTAAATGCAAACTTGTAAATTCGTTAAGTACATATAACAAGCAAGTAAATTCTCCTTGACCCCATCGTCGCCATAACCATAAAATCTGTCTGTGCGACGTAAAGCCAACTGTAAAATATCTATATACCGTATACCCACATCAAAGCCAACTCCACGTATTTATAAATTGACCAGGTAGAAGAAAAGGAAAAAAGAAGGAACAGCAGATTATTAATGGTTAATGTCTGCGGAAATCACGTACTAACAGAAATTTAATAAAGGCAGGAGGGCTGGTATTTAGTTAAAACGGAACATGCAGCTCCGTTGAGGGTGTGCCTTGAAGGAGCCGCACCGTCCCGGGATGAGGACATGAGTTTCCTTTCTTATGTTTCACTGACGACAGTTATTAGTCAAAGATATTTGGAAGGACGTGAAAACTGCAGAGACGACCTAAGACGAAACAACAATTTGCTCTACATCGGACTAACACACATAGATCTTATTGGCGACGATGAGTTACGTAAGGACTAGGAGTGGAAAAGCGATCGTGGTCTTAAATAAGACAAAGGAGAAAGACCCCAACCGAAGTGATCACTGATCCACTTAAACATGACTTTTCACTATTCCATCTCCTCTTCCATTTTCCCTGTTGAAATCATTTCTTAGCAGACAAAGTACGGCTCCCAATACTAAGAAAACGAAAGTTGAAGAGCTAATGAGCAGAGTCCGGATTATTAGGTACTGATAGGTTAGACTGCAAACTTACTCAAGCCAGTAACAAGTATACCCTACACTGTACAACGGTTATGCTATGAGATTTGCATAGATAGTAGGGGTATAGCCTATAGAACTTCTTGAATTAATGCTACTCTTCCTACGTTATGGTACAACGGGTTGCATGACACTTCCTACAAACCAAGTTACTTTGCATTCTAACCCGTTACCACCTACAAATCCGTCTGCCTCCGTAGCGTAACGGTTAGTGTTATTAGCTGCCGTCCTCGGGGGCCCGGGTTCGATTCCCGGTACTGCCAGGAATTTAAGACTGGCAGGAGGGCTGGTATATGGTTGAAATGGTACATGCAGCTCACCTCCAATGGGAGTGTGCCTGAAAAGAGCTGCACCACCTCAGGATGAGGACACGAGTTTACTTTTACCTACCAATCCGAGGTATACTAATGAGTCAGGAAAGGTTTCAAATTGTGAGTCTCGGATAGCTCTGTTAAACTAAAGAACGTCCGGCCTAAATAAAGTTCCCGAAAAACAGCCTAAAATCGCTTGTTTCTTTATTAATTTCCTTTTTTGATTCAAATCCTCGCCAAATTAACTTATTTACATAATTGTTTCTGTGATGTGTTCCTTGGTTCTTTACTCTTAGGCGATTTTTTATTTTTGTAAAAAATGTCCACACCGAATGTAGTTATAAGGACTTAAGTGAAACTCTGCATTGACTCACATTAGCGCTCGTAGTGATAGATACTTTCAAACTGCTAACGTAATCGACCGCATAACGATGATTAAGAAAAGGATTGTAATTTTTAGGAATAAATAAATAATATTTTCTCATATTTGATTATATTTTATTGATCTAAGATTCGTAGCGCATAACTCTAGGATGTTTTCAACAATGAGTTGCTTGCCTGAAGGGCTGCAATTGTGGGTTTTTATCACATCATGGTAAGCTCGTATCTGTGGGATTGGTTATTTTTTACGGCCGTGTTCTCTTCCTAACTCCAACGCTACGTTCAGGGATGACATCTCAATCTGCAAACAGGTACGTCTCTCCCTTAGTGCACTTCCTTTTCTTATAAGTTGCTTTACTTCTCACCGACCGGGCGAGTTGGCCGTGCGCGTAGAGGCGTGCGGCTGTGAGCTTGCATCCGGGAGATAGTAGGTTCGAATCCCACTATCGGCAGCCCTGAAAATGGTTTTCCGTGGTTTCCCATTTTCACACCAGGCGAATGCTGGGGCTGTACCTTAATTAAGGCCACGGCCGCTTCCTTCCAACTCCTAGGCCTTTCCTATCCCATCGTCGCCATAAGACCTATCTGTGTCGGTGCGACGTAAAGCCCCTAGCAAAAAAAAAAACTTCTCACCGACACAGTAGGTCTTATGGCTACGGCGGGCTAGGAAACGGTTAGGAGGGGGAAGAAAGCGGCCGGGGCGTTATTTAAGGTGCATCCCCAGCATTAGCCTTATGTAAAATGGGAAACCACGGAAAGTTGCCTTCAGGGCTGCCGACAGTGGGGTTCGAATTCATTACCTCTCGAATTAAAGCTCACAGCTGTGTAACTCTATCTGCTCGGCCAGCTCGATCGATCCCTCAGTGTACTACCAGTGCATTGTGCTACATAGGAGATTTGCAAAGGAAAGTTTGATAATGTGTAGAAAGGATATCAACACCATTAGGTTTAAATACAGTACTTACTGCAGTAATATCAAATAGGGGCTGCCTGTCTGAGGTAGTAAAGGCGTGCTCGGTTCACCCGAAAGGACGTGGGTTCGATTCCCTGTCAGCAAGTGGGAAAATCCAAAGAAAAGCTCGATTTGTTTTGATTGATTTCCGACAAAAGTGTAGCGTTACAAGAACGTTGCGAAGTTTGGGCTTGGAAAACTTGGGAGAAAGTAGACGAGCCGCTCGACTAAGTGATTTGTTTCAAGATGTCAGTTTAAGGAAACAAGATTTCCACTTTCGGAGGTGCACATGACACTCAACCTACATAAAAATGAGTACCAGGTTAATTCCTGAGGGCAAAGGCGGCCCGGCATGGAGCTAACCACTCTACCTCACCAAGTGCTGATGTTACGGGTGATGGAGACCTTTACCTTTCACCCCTCCAAGGGCCTCCATAGCCTGTACAGAGATGATTTCGCAAAATAGGCAAGTAGTTGTAACAAGGAAAATCTAATTTATTTATCAAATAGATGCATTATAACAGTGTACTAGCAGCCAGTGTCTTGGAGATTTGCGACATCCCTGCTAATGAGCCCGCTGCCCCACTGGGACAAAATGCAGGTTATTTTATGACTAAAAAAGGCTGAATACTTAACTTTTGTTGATTTATGTTAACGATGTTCAAATATTGAAATATTAAGACAAATTATTAGGTAGAGGTACGGATGGAGATTGTTGTTTTAAGGGAAAATGATTCGGGATAATAATCCAATTTTAACACTAATCTGTTTGTCTGTTAGGTCATCAGCCGAGAGGCTGGTTTGGTCCTCAAATAGCACCACCAAAGGTTATGCGGTTATAAGGAAACCCCAAAATCCAATGGCAGCACCAAAATGAGGCGTACTAGGCAAGATGAGGAGTGAGGTAGTTTGCCATTGCTTTCCTCTAACACTAATCAAAGGAGACAATAGGAGAGATCCGACCATTTAAATAATGAAGATATAATAGAAAATTAAAAAAAAAATAAAAAAAAAAGTCCGCCTCTGTGATGTAGTGGTTAGTGTCATTAATTGCCACCCCCGGAGGTCCGGGTTCGTTCCCGATTCTGGCACGAAAATTGAAAAGTGGTGTGGGGACTGGAACGGGGTCGACTCAGCCTCGGGAGGTCAGCTGGGTAGCGGGGGGTTGGAATCCCACCTCAGCCATCCTAGAAGTGGTTTTCCGTCGTTTCCCCACTTCTCCTCCAGGAAAATGCCGGGATGCTACCTAACTTAAGGCCACGGTCGCTTCCTTCCCTCTTCCTTGCCTATCCCTTCCGATCTTCACATCCTCCCACAAGGCCCTCTTCAGCATAGCAGGTGAGGCCGCCTGGGCGAGGTACTAGTATCCCCCGACCCAAAGTCTCACGCTCCAGGACACTGCCCTTGAGGCGGCAGAGGCGGTCCGAGGATAAAATCAACCGTGCACGGTAAACGGATTAAGAAAGAAAGAAAGAAAGAAAGAAAGAAAGAAAGAAAGAAAGAAAGAAAGAACAGGGAAGACTACGAAGGGCAGTAAAATGAAGGACTTCTCAGGCGTCAAATACTGATAACATGATAGCTGGAAGCAAACGAGATTTAATCAAGAGCAGGTGAATAATGCCAAGTCCATTTAGGAACCCCGTGGTCACCACCCCCATCTTACTAGGTTGGGGATGGGACTACAATGCATCCATATATCCACTGGCTGTCGTAGGAGATGACTAAAAGGGGGACCAGAGGCTCTGAACTTGAGGGCAAGGGTTGGCGACCACGGTTCACCTAGCTGACTCTGGCATTGCTCGCCCTTGATTGTGCCAGACTCCTCGCTTTCATGTTTCCTATCTGAACTCCCTTGGTTACCTCTTGTTACTTTCGGACACTGATGGTATTAGGTTTGCGAGGCCTAGGAAATCTCTCAACCGAGCTCGATAGCTGCAGTGGCTTAAGTGCGCCCAGTATCCAGTATTCGCGAGATAGTGCTTTCGAACCACACTGTCGGCAGCTCTGAAGATGTTTTTCCGTGATATCCCATTTTCACATCAGGCAAATGCTGGAGCTGTACCTTAATTAAGGCCACAGTCGCTTCCGTCCCACTCCTAGCCCTTTCCTGCCCCATTGTCGCTATAAGACCTATCTGTGTCCGTGCGAGGTAAAGCAAACTGTAAAAAAAGAAGAAAACTATAATTTTCGTGACCCTTCCCGATCATCCGCGTGCGGATAATCCGGTTTGCGGTTAATCCGTGCACCCCCGAGGTTTATTGTGTTACTTTTTAAACATTTCCTTTATTCTGAATACGTGTGAACTCTGCGCTCCCGACTGCAAGTGTGATTTATTTGAGAGCTGAACACTAAACCACGTACTGTATAGCAGTTTTTTGTTGGTGCTCTGAGATAGTAGTCATGAACGAAATAATGTCGTTTTAACCTTAAAACAAAAGCTTGAATTAACTGAAAGGTTCGGGAAAGGAGAATGAGTACAGAAAGTAGCTAATTATCTCGGCAGGAATTCTCAGAGTGCATGCACCGGTGCATTGCGCGGCACAAGGTGCATAAGACGACTTCGCTAGGTTGACCAGAGTAGACCCCCCCACTCCTCGATTATGAGCAATAGCGCTGTCTCTCTCTTTCCCTACACCTGTCTCACTCCACCTATTTGCCCTTTCCTCACTCGCTCTGCACCGCTCCAGCATGCGAGCCGATTTGAACCGAGCTTAGCCGAGTCGCCCCGAGGCAAAACGCAGCTCCGAACCGAGCCGAGTGGGACCGCTGCACGGCGCACATAACCGCTGCGTTGGGCGTTTGAGAGGCCCTGGATTACGGGATTAGTATTTTGTATACCTTTTTACCGGTACCTCAAGTAGTTTACAAATGATAGTACTTTTTTATTGGCTTTCTTTATTGATACAAGCGGTTATTGAATGTGTTAGTTGTTCGACATTATTGCATTTTCAAACAATAGGCTGCTGTATTTTCTGCGTTATTAAAAGTTTCGTCGAGCTTTAAAATGCACAAAATCTTATTACCGTGTTTTCAGTTATCCGTGCGAATTTGTCTGGTAATAATAATGATAGCGTGAGGCCTCCGGGGAGGCCTGGTGCAGGTATTTTGATTGGACGCCTGTAGGCGACCTGCGAGTCGTGATGAGAATGAAATGGTGATGGAAATGTCATATACACCCGTTCCCCGTGCCAGGGGAATTAACCAAGAATGGGTAAAATTCCCGAACCTGCCAGGAATCGAACCCGGGGCCCCTGTGACCAAAAGCCAGCACGCTAACCTCTTAGCCATGGAGCTGGACATGAGTCTGGTGATTAGCCCGGATAATCGCAAGTTTGCTTGTAGCTTCATTCTTCGAAGTGTAGGACCTCTTCTATTTTTCCTTCTGATTAGGATGGTTGTCCAGATGTACTTTCTCTTACAACAATATTGGACACCACCGCCACTCGCCTGTCCCAAGTTTAGACCATCTTGCGGGTATGAAAGCGTTAACTACTTTTATATCTCTTTTTTACGTCGCACCGATATTGATAGATCTTATGACGACGATGGGAGAGGAAAGGGCTAGGAGTGGGAAGGAAGCGGCCGTGGTACAGCTCCAGCATTTGCCTGGTGTGAAAGTGGGAAACGACGGAAAACCATCTTCAGGGCTGCCAACAGTGGGGCTCGAACCCACTATCTCCTGACTACTGGATAGTGGCCGCACTTAAGTGACTGTAGCTGTCGAGCGCGGTCTTTTATTTCTCATCAGTTGACTGTCTGTACGTCTCTGTTTAGAAAGACGTACACCATCACCAGAGCATTGAGCATTATGTTGCATGTATCGTATATAACAAACTAACCCGTGGCCCTAAAACCCATTAGGGCCTTGCCCATTCATGACGTTTGTTACTCGGGTGCCACGTACTCAGCGTGATGGGATCTTGGCTTTCGTGAGCCGATCCACTATTTGCTGTAGCTTTTTTTCTTTTCTTTTTTTTTTTTGCTATTCTCTTTAGGTCGCACCGACACAGATAGGTCTTATGGCGACGATGGGATAGGAATTGCCTAGGAATGGGAAGGAAGTGGCCGTTGCCTTAATTCAGGTACAGCCCCAGCATTTTCCTGGTGTGAAAATGGGAAACCACGGAAAACAATTTTCTGGTCTGCCGACAGTGGGGGTTCGAACCCACTATCTCCCGATTACTGGATACTGGCCGCACTTAAACGACTGCAGCTATCGAGCTCGGTATCTGCTCTATCAGATAGCTGCTCAATTGGTCTCCCGAGGCTCATTGAACCCTGCTTTTAGCCTTTAGTCCAGAATTAACATCAATGGACAGACTGAAAAGGCGAAATTGGGGCTTCCGGCTAAGATACAAGTAAGCTGTCCATACAAATTACAAGGCCATATTTGAAACAGTGCTGATGATTCACAATACAACAGTAAACAAATGGTGTCTGTATAAGCACGACCTAAACGTTATTATGACCAATTTTCGGTGTCTAAGTTCTATCATCAATAAAAACGATTAAAAGTTGCCATATAGTGTCCATATAAAATGTGCCTTTAAAGAAGAATTACATTGGCGACCAATTCATTTAGATGTGCAAAGAAAGAAAGAAGGAAAGAAAGAAAGAGACCAAGCGAGTTGGCCGTGCGGTTAGGGGCGCGCAGATTTGAGCTTGAATCCGGGAGATAATGGGTTAGAATCCCACTGTCGGTAGCCCTAAAAATGATTTTCACACCAGGCAAGTACTGGAGCTGTACCTTAATTAAGGCCACGGCCGCTTCCTTTCCGATCCTACCACTTTCTCAACCCATCGTCGCCATAAGACCTATGTGTGTCGGTGCGACGTAAAGCCACTAGCAAAGAAAAAAAGGAAGAAAGAAAGAAAAATTGTTTATATGTTATCATAATTCCCCACCTCCATTTTTGCTACTGCCAACGGCCGTAGCCGTGTTGAAACACCGGATCCCGTGAGACTTCCGAAGTTAAGCAACATTGAGCGTGGTCAAGATTTGGATGGGTTGCCACTCGCTGTTGGTGGTGGGTAAGGGAATGGAGGAGCGGAAAGGAACTGGCCACCCTACCGTACGTAAACTCCGGCTCAGGCACACCTCTTCAGAGGTTCGGACTTGCCTTCTGGCAGAATACACCCTTGCCTTGCCTTTTTTTCTTTTTGCTACTTGTTTAAGGTCTCACTAACACATCCGTCGTTTTCGGCAATGGAGGGAGGAAGAGGGCTGGGATTGGGAGGTAGCGGTCGTGGCATTAATTAAGGTACAGCCCCAGCATTTTTCTGGTGTTAAAGATGGGAAACCACGGAAAACCATCTTCAGGGCTGTCGACAGCGGGATTTGAACCCACTATCTGCCGTATGCAAGCTCACAGCTGCGCGACCTTGACCACCCGGTCAACTCGTTCGGTCATAATTAATTTACAGATATAATTGTTGTCTCTAAATAAAAAAATATGGTAAAACATAGCTGACACTAGTACGACTGGTCGGACATTAGTCAGTGTGGGTCAACTGCCAAAGTTAATTAATTATGGTAATGGGGACACTATGTCCCAGTGAGCAGGTGGCCGCGTGGTTTGGCTCACGTAGCTATTAGCATGCATTCGGAGGAAATGGGTTCGAACCCCACTCTCAGCAGCCCTGAATACGGTTTTCTGTGGTTTTTCATTTTCACACCAGGCAAATGTTGGGCCTGTACCTTAATTAAGGCCACGGTCGCTTCCTTCCCGATCCTAGCACTTTCTCAACCCATCGTCGCCATAAGACCTATCTGTGTCGACGTAAAGCAGACTGTAAAATAATAATAATAATAATAATAATAATAATAATAATAATAATAATAATAATAATAATAATAATAATAATAATAATAATAATAATAATAATAATAATATTTCCTTTACGTTCCACTAACTAAACTTTTTACAGTTGACAGCTGCAAATTCCTGGGTCTCCATTTTGATAAGAGACTTACGTGGCAGCCCCACATCCGTCAGTTAAAGGTTGCCTGCATGAAGAGACTTAACATGCTTAAGTTTCTCAGCGGCACTTCGTGGGGGGCTGACCGTGCGGTACTGCTACGATTTTACACGGCGACGGTCCTCTCCCGGATTGACTATGGAAGTGCGGCTTATGGCTCAGCATCAAAATCTACGCTGAGCCTTTTAGACAGTATTCACCATAGTGGAGTAAGGCTGGCAACGGGTGCTTTCCGTACTAGCCCCATTCCCAGCCTGCTCGCTGAAGCGGGAGTTCCACCTTTACGGATAAGGAGGCAGCAGTTACTCCTAACGTACGCTGCCAAAATTCGTGAAATGCCGCTACATCCAAGCTATCAGTGCATCTATCGCACCCAATACCACCAGCGGTGCCAAGACCGGCCGAATGCCACACGGCCGGTTGGGTTTCGGATTGATAGCTTGTGTCATGATTTGAATATTGATATCGGTGGTTGTCTTGAACGAACTCATAGCGAGGTACCTCCGTGGTTGGTTCCGCGACCGGATATACGTCTAGATCTGCTCCGTGGACCCAAGGTGAACACGGATTCCTCCGTTCATCGGAGGTATTTCCAGGACTTTGTTCACCAATATCCGGCCGCGAGATTTATCTTCACGGATGGTTCTAAAATCGGAGATAATGTTGGTTGCTCTTTTGTCATTGATGATATGAGTACGAAGATCTCGCTCCCTAAAGTATGTAGCGTGTATACTGCAGAGCTTTACGCCATCTTAGAGGCTCTGCAGTTTGCACTGCGTGACGAAGGAAGCCACTTTCTGTTGTGTACCGATTCGTTAAGCTCTCTGCAGTCTATTGAAACCTGTTTCTCGCAACACCCACTGGTGCAGCAGATACATGACCTTCTAGCCAGGTTAAGCGATGCTAGCACCAGAATTACTTTCGCGTGGCTTCCAAGCCACGTTGGGATTGCGGGAAACGAACATGCGGATGAAGCAGCAAAGGAAGCTGCACTTTTACCTCCAAGACCCGTCTATGTACCTGCTAAGGATATTTGTTCTCAGCTACGTCGAACCATCTTGGCGTTCTGGGAATCGGAGTGGCTAGATATCCGAACTCCCAACAAGCTGAGAGCAATTAAGAAGACAACTACCGTGTGGCGGTCCTCTTTCCGACCTTCACGGAGAGAGGCCATAGTACTGTGCAGGCTGAGGATAGGTCATTTACGATCCACGCACTCTTATCTCCTAAAGAGGGAAGACCCCCCAGTGTGTTCTTGTGGTGCCGAATTCACCGTGGCCCACATCCTCACAGAGTGCGCCGATCTCTCTGGCCTAAGACGGAGCCTCGGCCTGCAGGAAACACTCGAACGCATACTAGCCGATGACGCGACTACTGCTGATCTCGTCATCCGCTTTATGTGCGACAGTGGACTTATCAAAGGTATGTAAATTACAAGTGTACTGTTACTCAGGGAACGTACGTTCCCTTTTGATACGTTAGTAATCCTTTCGGCCTAGTTTTATAATTATTTTTTGTTTTAATTTGTACTGCGTTGCCAAAATCCTTTGTTGAATAAATAATTTTGTTTTATATTTTAAGTTTATTTTCCACTTATTTGTTCAGAGAGGATGATTACCTCGTTGTACTTCCTCTTAAAACAAAAATCACCACCACCACCACCATCGGAGACGCCGAGGTGCCGGAGTTTAGTCCTGCAGAAGTTCTTTTACGTGCCAATAAATCTACCGACACGTGGTGACGTATTTGAGTACTTTCACATAACACCGGACTGAACCATGATCGAACCTGCGAAGTTGGGGGTCGAATACCAGCGCCTCACCCGTTTGAGCTACTCAGCCTGGCAAGAGAAAAGAAAGAGAAAACAAATGTCCTTTCTTTGCAGATCAAAACGAACTGGTCGCTAGTGTAATTTGTATTCAACCACAAATTTCATTTGGATGTTTTTGATATTATGGTCTCTTTTTAAAAATGCCACATTTGATTATTTTTACTGATTCTTTCTTAATCCGTTCACCCTCCAGGGTTAGTTTTTCCCTCTGACTCAGCGAGCGATCCTACCTCTACCACCTCAAGGGCAGTGTTCTGGAGCGTTAGACTTTGGGTCGGGGAATGAAAATAAGGTGGAGGATCTGTACCTCGCCCAGGCGGCCTCACCTGCTATGCTGAACAGGGGCCTTGTGAGGGATGGGAGGATTGGAAGGGATAGACAAGGAAGAGGGAAAGAAGCGCCCGTGGCCTTAAGTTAGATATCATCCCGGCATTCGCCTGGAGGAGAAGTGGGAAACCACTGAAAACCACTTCCAGGATGGCTGAGTGGAACCCGTTCCAGCCCTCGTATCACTTTTCAAATTTCACAGTAGAGCCAGGAATCGAACCCCTGCCTCTGGGGGTGGCAGGTAATCACACTAACCGCTTCACGACAGAGGCGGACGTTCTTGCTGACAATGGAACTTAAATTCCGAAAACCGCTTATAATAATAATAATAATAATAATAATAATAATAATAATAATAATAATAATAATAATAATAATAATAATAATAATAATAATAATAATAATAATAATAATAATAATAATAATAATAATAATAATTAATTTGTGCTAATAGAGATTTTATCTGTTTATAGCTTTCATAGTGTCTTAGTCAGAAATAAGACTAGGACATCAGTAGAAGCTACATTTTTCTCTGGCCTGTGCTAAGAGATGGATGGCTAAATTCTGAATCTATTAAGAAATAGTAACCGAGAGAGTTGGCTGAGTGGTTCGGACGGTGGGGCTGTCAATTTGCATTCGAGAGATGTTGATTCTGAATCCCACTGTCGGCAGCCAAAATCAGGTAGTTTTCTGTGGTTTCCAATTTTCATATCAGGCTGTAACTTAGGTCATGCTCACTTTCTTCCCAGTCCCAGTCCAAGGCCTGCCCCATCCCGTCGTTTACGTAAAACCAGTCAGAGCCGGTGTGACATGAAACGAATAAAACCAAACAACCAAAACTCCATGGCGCTCTTGCCCCGAAGGGCCATGGTCTATCAGACGACCGGTGCTCACGCCGAAAGCCTGCAGATTACGAGGTGCCGTGTGGTCAGAACGACGAAACCTCTCGGCCGTTATTCTTAGTTTTCCTAGACCAGGGTCGCTATCTCACTGTCAGATGGCTCCTCGATCCAGCACTTAGATCCAGGTAATAATCCCTGACCTGGTCGGGATTCGAACCTGGGCACTCCGTGTAAGAGGCAGACACGCTACCCGTGTACTGTAGCAAAAATTAGTAAACTTGTACAGAAATACCATATGACAAAATATATTGACCGACCGACCCACGCAATCTTAATTAGTTTGTCTTTCGTGATTGTCATTAAGAATAATCCATCGGTAGTTGTATGAATTCATCTCACAACGTACAGTCCAAATATCACTTCATATGTTGAAGGTATTCATTATAACGTCACCGTGGTACGGAGCACGTCTAAATGACCAATGTGGGGCTTAGACCAACACAAGGCATACGTCAAGTGTTCTTAAGAGTCCGATAGGGCTGGAATACCCTGCTCTTTCCAGATCTCCAAACCAGTCCTTGTAGTGGCAGTATGAAAGTGGTGCGGGCTGAGACTGTGAGTTATGTTTTAGTGACTTGTGATATGTTGTGTTGTGCAGAACGCATGTAAAACTGTATGCTTGTGGATTACCACTAAGTATTGGGCCTACCGGAGAACTACACGTCTGCTCGTTTTCTCTGTGTAAATGAATTCATAGGAACGATAGAATGAAACATCGGTAAGTATTAATGAGAAATTCAATAAATAATGATTAAGGTCTGGATTTTAGGTCGTTATAAAATCAGTTTTGCATTTTATTATCACAGATTAGGTTTTAAAAATAATTTGAGCCTTTTAAGGAGATGTTATGATGAATTTAAACTTGAGACAAAGGACGTTCTGCGTTATGACATATCTAAACAAATCTTTTATTTCATTTTGTAAACTGTATGCAGAGAGTCAAATATATATATTATAATGCAGCTGTTCACTAGTAAATGTAGTCTTAAGGGCGAAAATTCAACTTATTTATTTATATTTATTACTTGTTTTTTGTCAGGATTAACAAAATATTATTTTTCCGTCAGTAGTGATATTAGCGTCGTCAGACTTGATTTTAAAACTTATATTTAGGTACTTTAACATATTACTATAAAATCTAAACACACAGTCTGAAAAATTAACTGAATAGGGCACATACGACCTCACAAAACAACTTAGGTGCACATTCACTAGCGATAGAAAAATGATAAGAAATAAAACGCTAAACCTCTTCGCATTAGTTTCTAGTATCTTGTTGGTAGAGGAAAGGTGAATGTCTTCCCTTCCCCAGTATCTTTTCAGAGAATACGGCATTTCCTCCCTTTGTAGGTATTATGTCAGCAGCACCCTGGAAATCTCTGAACAATTCTACAGCTTTCATGTAACATGTGCAATCTGCGTAGAAATCAAGCATAATTGAGCTCCACATGGAATGGATAGGGGAAACAAATTAACTGTACTCAACGGATTAAAAGAAATGACCGGGTTAGCTACTTCTAGGTCTTAAAGTTCCGTTTATCCCTTTCTTTACGTTCAGTAGGATTGCCGCATTAGAATCTTATGGATATAAAATATAAAAGTATGTTGAAATTCTCTAATTAAGATGAAAGTAAAATAATGTTCAAACCTGTGAATCTAGGCCCTAATAATGATAGCCTCTTACATATCTTCATCAAAATTAAATTATTTGAACATTTTCAGTTGGGTCAAAGTATTTAACTGATACAGTATGAGGAGTCTGTAAACTTTATCGGATGGTGACTTAGGACAATTTTTGGTTTCTGCTCGTGGAACAGTTGTTTGTATGAAGTCCTACTACAACTTATGAATATCATTTTTGTCCCGTATTGGCATCAACTCAACTAAGGTTAGGATGAATGGAGAAATCCCACCTTTCAATACTTATTTGTTTTTTTATTGCTAGTCTATGTACTTGTGTAACATAATGGAAGGTGGGATTCTCCATTCTACCTAACCTTAGTTGAAGTCCTACTAGCCTAGTTCACTTCACGGGCATTTGGGTACCACGACTTTCCGGCTCCACTTATCGTGTTGGGAATGGATTCGCAGATCGAGAATCCTGTCAAATGTGAGGTGAATTCCGTCGCAAAAATTGGGCGCTCAGAGGAAATTTATTGGCAAACACTCGCTGTTTGTGGAAATATTATGAAATGACAAAGTGGGGTAAACATTTCTCTGGAGCAGGACCGGCATTTTTAACGGACAAATGAGCACTAGGCGTTTGTCATCTCAGTTGAAGTGAAGATGCAGGCGATAGACTTCTATAACTTTGGGCTAGAGAAGCTACTACCCAGACTAAATAATTGTTTAGATAATTCGAAAGCGAAGTTTGAAAAGCATGTAGTGGAAAATAAATTTTTCTATAGTTTTTACGTTGCACCGATGGCAACGTGGTATAGTGGGGTAGCGTGCCTACCTCTTACCTAGAGGGCCCGGGTTCGTTTCTCGGCCAGGTAAGGGATTGTTACGTGGATCTAAGGCATGATTCGAAGTCCACCCAGCCTACATGATTACAATTGAGAAGCTATCTGACGGTGAGATAGCGTATCGGTCTCAAATAGCCAAGAATATCGGCGAGGAAGATTCATCGAGCCGATCACATACTATCTCGCAATCTGCAGGCCTCCGGACTTAACAGCGGTCGCTTGCTAGACCAAGGCCCTTCGGGGCTGTTGTTCTATGAGGTTCGGTTTGGTTTACGCCGCACCAACTCACATAAGTATTATGTCCGGCTCCATGGCTAAATGGTTAGCGTGCTGGTCACAGGGGTCCCGGGTTCGATTTCCAGCAGGGTCGGGAATTTTAACCATCATTGGTTAATTTCGCTGGCACGGGAGGTGGGTGTATGTCTTGTCTTCATCATCATTTAATCCTCATCACGACGCGCAGGTCACCTACGGGTGCCAAATCAAAAGACCTCACCTGGCGAGCCAAACCCATCCTGGAATCTCCAGGCACTAAAAGCCATACGCCATTTCATTTATATAGATCTGATGACCACGACGGGATATGATAGGGCTAGGACTATGAATCAAATGTGGATCGCCTTAATTAAGTTGCCTGATGTGAAAATAGAAAACTACGGAAATAAATTCTCACAGCTGTCGACAGTGGGGCTCGAACTCACTATCTCCCAAAGAAAGCTACAGATCTAAGACCCAAACAGCTCAGCTAACTTACTCAGTGCACCTGTTGTTCATTTCCACGCGAAATTTTGTTAACTAAGCATTATGCGAAAGTATACTGGCTTTTGTATCTTTAATTTCCGGGCACACCTCGTAGGTGAGTCCATAGAGCTAGTTGTTTATACAGGATTATGGATGTACTTCGTTTACTTATAGAGGCTTGCAGACTGAATTCTGAAAGGAATTAAAGTGTATTATTAAGATGTGGGCATATATTATTATTATTATTATTATTATTATTATTATTATTATTATTATTATTATTATTATTGCCATGCTGGAAAGAGTGACACAGACGACAGAGTGCTGACTTTCTGAGCCCTAGTTGACAGGTTCGATGCCGACGTAGGCCAGTGGTTTTTGAAGGTGTTCAAATACGTCTGGATTGTGTCCGTAGATTTACCGGCTCGGAACTCCTGTGGGACAACATGTCCACACCTCGACTACTCAGAAAACTGTAAAAGTAGTTACTGTGGCGTAATACGAATAATATGATTATTTCTTCTTCTCAATCTGTTTACCCTCGAGGGTTGGTTTTTCCCTCGGACTCAGCGAGGGATCCCACCTCTACCGCCTCAAGGGCAGTGTCCTGGAGCTTCAGACCCTGGGTTGGAAGATAAAACTGGGGAGGATGACCAGTGCCTCGCCCAGGCGGCCTCACCTGCTATGCTGAACAGGGGCCTTGCGGGGGGATGGGAAGACTGGAAGGGATAGACAAGGAAGAGGGAAGGAAGCGGCCGTGGCCTAAGTTAGGTACCATTCCGGCATTTTCCTGGAGGAGAAGTGGGAAACCACAGAAAACTACTTCCAGGAAGGCTGAGGTGGGAATAGAAACCCCCTCTACTCAGTTGACCTCCCGAGGCTGAGTGGACCCCGTTCCAGCCCTCGTACCACTTTTCAAATTTCGTGGCAGAGCCGGGAATTGAACCCGAACCTCCGGGTGTGGCAGCTAATCACACTAACCACTACACCGCAGAGGCGGACAGTATGATTAATTGATTATTATTATTATTATTATTATTATTATTACTATTATTATTATTATTATTATTATTATTATTATTATTATTATTATTATCATAACAATTCATCAGACCTGTCAGTATAGTATATACCTTCTATTTCAGGGAGGAAAACGACAAGAAATTGCCTCACTTCATCATTTTCAACGCACGCCTCGTCAGCAACGCCTAAAGGCTGTTTTTTCAACCTCCGGTGGGCTATAAAAAAGACACATTGGCGTAACAAAATGATTTTATCACTAAAAGTTTAGTAGTTTTACACCTATTTTTCCATATAATCGCCAAAACAATTTAGGCATTTGTCTTATCGTGACACCAGCTTTCTGATGCCCTCTGCAAAGAAGTCTGCCGGGAGTGAGGTAATGTTCATATGGACAGCCTCCTGAAGTTCTTCGCTTGTCCGTCACAAATTGAGGTTTATAATCAGTGAACTTTCTACAGCAATCCCAGACATTTCGAAGTCATTTCTGTACAGAACTGCGACTCAACACTTAGGATACCGGAAACTTTGTTCACGTCGGGTCCCGCGGCTGTGAGCTTGCATCCGGGAGATAGTAAGTTCGAATCCCACTATCGGCAGCCCTGAAAATGGTTTTCCGTGGTTTCCCATTTTCACACCAGGCAAATGCTCGGGCTGTACCTTAATTAAGGCCACGGCCGCTTCCTTCCAACTCCTAGGCCTTTCCTATCCCATCGTCGCCATAAGACCTATCTGTGTCGGTGCGACGTAAAGCCCCTAGCAAAAAAAAAAACGTCGGGTCCCAACAATTTTGACTGACGATCACAAAACTTAGAACATGGCGTCAGCCGTAATGTTTCTCACACGTTACCATAGTGATGGGGAAGAGTTTTTAAAGTCTACCGTTACTGGCGAGGAAACCTGGGTCCTGTATGACACTCGAGTAAACAAAGAACAGTCTACAGAGTGGATGCATGCTTCTTCTCCAAACAAGCCAGAAAAGTTTTTAACTGACACTGAGCAACAGGTAAATAATGGCTACCGTGTTTAGCGACCATAAAGGTGTCTTGTTTTTTTTTTTTTTTTTTTGCTAGGGGCTTTACGTCGCACCGACACAGATAGGTCTTATGGCGACGATGGGATGGGAAAGGCCTAGGAGTTGGAAGGAAGCGGCCGTGGCCTTAATTAAGGTACAGCCCCAGCATTTGCCTGGTGTGAAAATGGGAAACCACGGAAAACCATCTTCAGGGCTGCCGATAGTGGGATTCGAACCTACTATCTCCCGGATGCAAGCTCACAGCCGCGCGCCTCTACGCGCACGGCCAACTCGCCCGGTAGGTGTCTTGTTGGTGGAATTTATTGAGCAGGAGGATGTCCAGACGAACATTACCTCACTGGCGGTAGACTTCTTTGCAGAGGTAATCTGGTGTCACGATATGATAAATGCCTACATTGTTTTGGCGATTATGTGGAAAAATAAGTATGAAACTTTTGGTGATAAAAATAATTTTATGTCAATGCGTCCTATTTTATAGCCCACCGGAGGTTGCAAAAACAGCCCTCGCATTTCTATGACATCTGATAGCGATTTGAACTGAGAAAATATACTACGAAAAAGTAGCAGTTATTGTTATAGTGTAGGCTTACATGTGTCGTTAATTTGAATTATGGTACAAAAAACTATACATAGTAATCACTTATTTCTAATTATCAGAGCAAGATTCTGTTCTGTTTGTGGTGTCTGGCATGGGGAGGGGGTTCTGAGATACATTTTCTAACTCGGTTCAAACATCGCTGGATGCTGCAACGCATTAAATCTCAAGCCTGTAATAAGCAGCAGGGAATGCAGGCTGTGGTAAACTTCAGCTGCACTCAATAATTAATTAATTCATTCATTTTATTTGCTCGCTCTGTGAGGGCAACATCATCATCCTGCATTCGGATTTCAAGATCGTGGTTTGAAATCCGACAGGCGTAGCCTTCTTTTTGAATGGCGGAGAATATTCCACGTATCATTACATTTCGTACGACGACGGCATGTAAAAATCTTTGGTGACACATTTTACTGACAAAGTCGACTGAAATGGAAATGACGTATGGCTTTTAGTGCCGGGAGTGTCCAAGGACATGTTCGGCTCGCCAGGTGCAGGTCTTTTGATTTGACACCCGTTGGCGACCTGCGCGTCGTGATGAGGATGAAATGACGATGAAGACTACACATACACCCAGCGCTCGTGCCAGCGAAATTAACCAATGGTGGTTAAAATTCCCGACCCTGCCGGGAATCGAACCTGGGAACCCTGTGACCAAAGGCCAGCATGCTAACCATCTAGCCATGGAGTCGGACACAGTCAATTAATACTTAGCAATAGGCCACCCAATAGAATTCCGATTTCGTTGTCAACTGGTAAATTAAAACGGAGGGTTGAAATTGTCACGCAAGCAGTCTAAAGGGTGGCTAGTCTAAATGTTAGCATGCCGTGGGTGAGGCCGTACGGTTATTTATTATTATTATTATTATTATTATTACCATTATTATTATTATTATTATTATTATTATTATTATTATTATTATTATTATTATTATTATTATATGCGAATAAGCTCATTAAGACTACGCAAAGTACTGGGAGGCGTGCATTTGCCTTCTTCTCTGCTCATAGTTCTTTCATTCTTTTAACTGTGGGCTTCCTTTCTGTCTTCAGACCAGGTTGTTCGTCTTCTTTGGACTTTCCTCTTGGTCAATCTGCCATTTATGAATTTTGGATCTGAAGATTACCCTGTTTTGGACATCTGCTGGTGTAATTCCTGCCTGTTTCAAATCGTTTTTAATTTTGCCAATCCATTTCATTGTGTTTGTTTTAGCCTTACTCCTATTTTCATAAAATTTGACTGTAGGGACTATGTTTGGTAAGTCTGGATGCATTCTTTTAATATGACCATAGAAACGTAGCCTGATTTTTCTAATATCACTGTGAAGATTTGTGTATTGTTTGATTTCCGTCTACCTCTAAGTTGATATTGTCCGTTAATGAGTTTCGGACCTAGAATTTTTTAAATGATTTTGCGTTCCTTTTTCTCAGCGTTTTCAATGTCTGCTTTCCTCTTCAAAATTAGCGTCTCTGATCCATAATGGCATTCTGGTTTGATGACTGTATTGTAGTAACTTAGTTTTGTATGCTTGAGATATTTTGGGTTAGTCGAAGTGCAGTTTCCAGTTTTTGGCGCCCAGTTTCATTGGCTTTTTGTTTCGAGTCCATTTTCCTGAATTGTTTCACGAAGGTACTTAAATTGTCATGTTATGTTATGTTCAGTCTTCAGCCCTACGGCTGGTTGGATCCTCAACAGCTCTGCCATCAGCTGTCATAGTTGGCCTAGGCATCACTGAAGAGGCGTACTAGGGAAATGAGGAGTGAGGTAGTTTCCCGTTGCTTTCTTCACCGAGCCAGAAGTTGTTATTACATATCAGTCTGCCAAGCCCACTGAAATGCATCCACCAACCGACCCTGTGAGCAACATTTTCACACCATTCATAGCAGGGACTAGCTGCACAAGGAATGGCATTACTAGCATCGCTCATACCTCAGTCACCTTCATATTGTCCACTTAATTTTGCCATTTTTTTCACGAATTTTGGTGCATATTTGTTGCAGGTCATGTATTGTCTTTTCAAAAGATATCTGAAGGCCGACTTTTTTCCGCAATTTCTTTCAGGAGTTCAAGCTGATTTTGGGCTGTTGAAATGTCTCGGGTAAGAATTGCTAGGTCATCCACAAATGCTAAGCAATCTATCGCTATTATTATTATTATTATTATTATTATTATTATTATTATTATTATTATTATTACCGTGGTTTGGTGGACCAGCAGAGGTGAAAGAAGGTGCCGGGATGAATGGGTCTAACTACAAGGTTAAAGTTAATTTAAAATTTTAACAAAGGTTATATTTTCCAAAAAACGACAAAATTTTAACAACTTTTCACTTAGAAAAATAACAATGACATATCAATTAGAAACAAGACTTAGAAAGATCCAAGATTTCAGAATTTTAACACTCTTGGGCTACAAACCCTAGTATTATAATTTTGAGCTCCTGGCTCAACTTTTACAGGCGAGCATAAATTGTTCACGGGGCAGAAATCCCCTAATCCCTGGAGCAATTGCTCCCAACTTCAAATATCAAACCTCCCAGGGGCACAGTTACCACACTAGAAAACAGCTGACACGCTCTCGGTTTTTCAAGCCTATTTAAGGCAATACCAGAAACTTACAATTATTTGCCATCAGGGCACAACTTACAAAAAAGAAACAGGGGTATCTTGTACCCAACCTACTGGGCCTTAGCAGAAAAGAACAGGTTAAGTAAATGGACCGAAACACCAAATTGAATGGAAGCGTGTACTTGCACTCCTAAATATGCATTCTTAAAACCTAAAAGGCACTAGGCCGATGAAACAAGGGCTATTCCCAAACTATGGGGGTGACTCGTATAAGAATAATTTAATACATTACGGAAAGGAAGAAAACCAGTTACAAAACGGTCACCTCAAACCAATATGAAGGGGAGCTCGAGAAAGTAAATCACTCTCTATCCCCGAATTACAGTTACAGATTTTATGAAATATTCACATTAGCCTGCAGAATTTACATTTTAGAGAAGTTGGTTACATATTAAAGTTTCGGACCTATCCCTCGGGCTAAACTGCGGAGCTAGCAAGATATACAGATGTTAAACGGCCATTACCTTGCTGAAGAACTGCTGCCTGCTGAAAGAGGCACCTCCCGCCTCCTGCTTCACATACACACAGTTAGATGTTGATCAAATGGCCAAGAGACGTGAAAATCCGCAGTTTATAAACCCTCGTGGAAAGTTCGAGACCTTTCATAAATAATCAAGCCACACCCTCTCAATTTTATTGAATCATACACAATTTACACTCAAAGTCGAAGAAGAAGTCCAGGATTGGTCGGAAATTAATTACAAAAATTAGCGATTGGCTGGATTCAAAACTGGCGGAAAGAACAGATAAATATTGCCAACCCACAAATGAATAAACAAAATTTAGTAAAGAAACAAATCTATGAATACAAAATTTCTTCAAAAAAGTTCTTTCACTTCGCACCAGGGTGCATGATCATAGTTTTTGTAGTGACATCTGTTGTAGAAAGTCCAAACTTCTTGATAAATGGTAACCAAAACACGTTGACATTTACACAGTCATAGAGACTTCACAATCACAAAATTAAGGCAGTGACATCTTCTGAATAAAAGTTTAAGGAGGTCTAGTTCCAAGTTCACTGTTCCTCCATTAGAGGAGGTTTTATTGGCGAAAGATTTAAATGTGTGGCGTAGAGGTGTACCTACCGGTACAAGTATTATTAATTACTTAGCTTTAACATTCACTTGTCGACTCGCCTGCATATTTTTGATCTGTTAACAGAGATGTATCTTCTAACATTTTGTCCATACCCTAGTGAGGTCGCGGGGACGAACTGTGTAGCATACGTGCATGTGGCCTTGATTTATTAAAGGATGCCCTTCCTGACGTGAACGCTATGTGGAAGGATGTATTCACTGTTGCGTGTTTCTGTGGTTGTTGGCAGTGAGGTGGGGTGTGTTGTATTTTGTGTATATGAAGAGGTGTGTATTGAGACAAACGCAGATACATAGTCCTCGAGGCACAGGACCTAGGAAAACTGATAAAATCCCCGAACTGGGGCTCTGTGAACTAAAGACAACAATACTGACCACTCAACCAAGGAGCCATACATCTTAAAACTAATGGATGAGCATTTCTTGTTTCAGTAAAGAAACGCTCCTTATTAAACTTAAGGCTTACAGTGGCACGGTTCATTATTTCGAGCTCTCAATCTGGCCTGCTAGGTCTCCTCATGTTAATCCCAAAGATAACTTGTGGAATAACATGATACACAAATTTCAGAAGACGAAGCATCGAGTGGCCAAGCTGAGGCGTGGCTATTACGAAGGATCAGTGTTGGGCCCTGATTGGAGGAGTTGACAACTGCAGGCAATCCCGAGGTGGCCCCATTAATTACTCAATTTATAAGGAATACTACATAATATTTCATGATTTTGCTAACATTATTTCCCATGTGAAGTGGAAAAGAAGGTAATATAGTTCATGATGTCCTTTTAATCCTCTGTGGATCAGTGGTGGAGTGTCTGCCTCCGGATCCGAAGATAGCGGGTTCAAACACGGCAGATGTAGTCGTATTTTTGAAGGGCAGGAATAGAAAGCCCATTCGACACTCCATATCGTACAATGTTGAAATGTAAGAGATCTCTGATCACACATTTGGTGTTCACCCGACAAAATTAACTAAAATTCAGCCATTGACGCCGAAGAGTAATTTAGTTTACCCTGTCAAATATTAAACCTAGAGTGAAACGGAACGTCGAAATTGATGAGCAAGTAGCAAGATGGCGTCAAATTAAATGCTTGAAGATAGTAACTGAGACCATACGATTATTATTATTATTAAAAGGCACTGTAATATAAACATTTCACCTGCCATCTTTTTTGACTGATATTGTGATGTATTCTAAGTGTAGGGCACATGTATTACGATATCTATCATATGATAATAATAATAATAGTAATAATAATAATAATAATAATAATAATAATAATAATAATAATAATAATAATAATAATAATAATAATAATAATAATAATAATAATTGTACCGGGAGGTACACCCCAACGGCGCGCATTCAAATTTAGCGCCTAAACGAACCCATCTATTGGTAAAACAGTGAAATTGAAACTACACCAACTTAGAACTTTACTCAGAAGATGTTACCACAGAAATATGATGTAATTTTGTTATTGTGCAGTTGCCTAAACTGAGTGAATTTATCCTTGATTTGTTTGCCATTCATCAAGAAGTTTGGACGTTCTTCCACAGATGAGCTCAGGAATTGTAAGGCGAGGGGCGCGAAGCACCAGGATTTGTAAACACTAAATTTTGGTTTTTCCTTGTCTTGTTTAAAATTTGTCATTGTATCTGTTCTTTCATTGTTATGAAAAATTGTTAAGTTTGAAGTCCTAAAGGAAATATAATTTTTGTTAAAGTTTTAATCCAATTCTTGACATTGTAATTAGACCAATTCAACCCGGCACCTTCTTTAACCTCTTTCTGCTCCACGCGTAAACTCGTAATAATAATAATAATAATAATAATAATAATAATAATAATAATAATAATAATAATAATAATAATAATAATAATAATAATAATGCCAGAATCTAAAGTGAGGCTTATCGTGGTCCCTAGTTGTCCTATTAGCGAAGTTGAATGAATGAATAATAATCATATTCTTCTTCAGTTTCTTCCTCTTCTTTTTATTTTACTTTACCATAAATCTTTACACATGTTATGTTCCTAAGATGAACCAGAACTTACTAAAAGTGAACGTTTTCATTTTCACTTTAGGAAACCTACGCCACATTACAGAATAAGTAACCATAACTTGAAAGAGATTCCGTTTAAGAAATAATGGCATTGATCTCTCTGTGAAATGTTATGGTATTTTATCTGTGGGTGGTGCGGACTTAGCGGGGACGGAAGAGAAGTTTCTTGAAGGGATGAAGTTGAAAATATCTGACAAAGAGGAGGAACCTGCAGATTGTGTGTCACTGAGCGAACAGTAGGCTACTTCTTAGCACAGGCTGCAAATAGGTAATGGAGTTTTAATTACGGGAATCGGTTCCCAGCGAAATGCAATAAAATGTTCAAGCATATATAAATAAATACCGGTACTTTTATGAAAAGTATTTTATATTGGTCGTTAGGAAGGGAACCAAGATAAGGAAATCTTAGTTCTGGGTATTTACTTGAAACTAGCACACAAAACTTTACTGGCTGAACTCCCTGGCGCAGTGGGTATATCCTTATCATTCTGCTCTAAAGATGGTGGTTTCGATTCTAACTGATGTAGATGACATTTAAGATTTTAGGGTCACGTAGATGTCAGCTTGTACTCGAGAGACAGTGGATTCGAATCCCACTGTCGGCGGCCCTTAAAATGGTTTTCTTTGATTTTCGACTTTTACACCAGGCAAATCTTGAGGCTGTACCTTAATTAAGGCCGCGGTCGCTTCTTTCCCACTCCTAGTTCTTTCCTGTCCCATCGTCGGCGCGAGGGTAGCCAATAGTAAAGATAATAATAATAATAATAATAATAATAATAATAATAATAATAATAATAATAATAATAATAATAATAATAATAATAATAATAATAATAATAATAATAATAATAATAATAATAATAATACTGTTTGCTTTACGTTCCACTAACTACTTTTACGGTCTTTGGAGACACCGAGGTGCCGGAATTTAGTCCCGCAGGATTCTTTTATGTGCCAGTAAACCTACCGACACGAGGCTGTCGTATTTGAGCACCTTCAAATACCAATAGTAAAGAAAACCCTACTCTAATTCTCTGAATTATATTTCCTGGAATCTTAGCCACCCATTCAACCACTCCTTTTGTCTAGTTCAATAGCCTTGATTTTTGTCAGTACTGTAATTGCCCATGATATCGGTATCAAAAGCCCTGGATAGCCAAGTTCTTAGGACCAACATTTTCCAGGAAGCGGAAACCAGAGAAAAGAATTCTCAGGACAGTCGACAGTAGGGATTGATCCGACTCGTCTCCTGAATGCAGAGCTTGGCTTTACAGCCGTAGAACGTTAATACGTGCGCCCCTCGCTCGGTAGGCAACCAATTTAGCGTCTAATAGATTTACAACAACAACAACAACAACAACAACAACAACAATAATAATAATAATAATAATAATAATAATAATAATAATAATAATATAAAAGTGAAACTAGCGAGCTCGACAGCTGCAGTCGCTTAAATGCAGCCAGTATCCGGGAGATAGTGGGTTCGAACCCCACTGTCCGCAGTCCTGAAAATGTTCTTCCGTGGTTTTATATTTTCAGAACACTCAAATGCTAGGGCTGTACCTTAATTATTAAGGACACGGCCGCTTACTTACCACTCCTAGCCCTTTCCCAGCCCATCGTCGCCAAAAAACCTATATGTGTCGGTGCGACCATGAATGCTAGAGGCAAAAGTCGAATTGATGCCTTTAAGACGTGTTTTCGTAGAATGCTGCGTGTGCGCTGGACGGAAGAAAGAACCAATGTTTCAATTCTGAACGAACTGAGCATCAAGAAACGTCTCTCTTACCGTGTGAGTGAGTGTTACCTCCAGTTCTTTGGCCACATTTTCGGAAGAGAACTTGGAGAAAGACCATTTTGCAAGGCAAAGTTGAAGGCAGCAGACCACGAGGAAGAACAGCAAGTAGATGGTTAGATCAGGTGTAGAAGATCACTGGCTTTCCTCTTCAGAGCATGTTAAGAAAAACTGAATACCGCTCTGGCTGGAGACATCTCGTCATCCAACGCAGAAATGATAGAGTTATGTGATCTGGATGCTCAGCAATAAGCAAAACGAATACTGATGATGAATTTAATTAAAGAGCCGCACAAAGATTAGATGGACGTTGATGGACAGATTGTCGCTAGGCGACAGCGACTTAACTCTGTATCATGGTAGTTCAGGAAAAAATGTTGAAGGCCTATATAGGAGGATGGGAACACGCCGTCATGTTTTACGAAATACTTTCTTGCTAGGAGGTTCATTCAAGTAGGCAACTCATTGCCTGTTATTTAGAAATAGCAAACCAACATGCCGTAATCGAGATCTATTTTCGACCTTGCTTGCTTGCTTGCTCTAATATAGGCGAAATCGAATTTGTCGTACAAGGACGAGACAAAGCTCATTTTAAGCCCCTTGACGCAAAGAACAAAACTCGGTAAACCCTTCGGGTTCGAAAACCATGTTTGTAGGCCCTAAAACCAACCATTATGGAGATATTGGAACCACACTACCCCTGCTCTAGGAATCGGATAAAGAAACGAACGGCCGTAACCATGGCAACGTCAGCTCCAGGATTCTACAGCAGCGAGTTTATGCATGTACGTTTGGGCATAGCTGCCAAACAAAATTGATACACTTATGACTTACTATCTGGAAAAAATAAACTGTTGTGTAAGACGCTCATAGCACTCCTTTGGGAGGAGACGGAAAAGGAGTGAAGTATAAAAATAATAGTCCCGGAGATCTCCGTAGTACAACGACCAGCGGTTGCCGACGGGCCTCCCTTTTTACGTACTGGCTTAGGTTTCAGCATTTTGCGGAGTCTGTTACCCATAGCTTAAACTATTTTCTATCAAATCATGGAGTAGTAGGATCACTGATGTTATTAGTACCGATATTTTGGTCCACTCTTACGATCATTGTAACCATGAAACCTATATACTGTGCACAATTGTCAAGATGGTGCGCGCATGACTTGAAAAAATTTCTCAACATTTATACTCAGATTCATTATATGATGTGCGACATGAGTGACAAGCCCTGAGAATTATAATTCTCGATAATTATAGTAGTTCCTTTTATGCATCGCGGATTTCCTTTATCATTTGTAATAGTTATGAAATGTCGGATCAAACAAATAAATTCAATAATATTTATATTTGTGGTACTATCTGGCGAAAGTATACTTACACTAAACCTGCAGCTTTGTGAAGGGAGCAGGTAGGTGGGAATGAAGGAAAAACATGGTAGCAAAAGATCTGAGAGGTCGACGCTAATTAGAAACTAATATTTAGAGGCCCCCATGAAGAAAAGAAGAAGATACACTATAATTCCAAACATGACAAATAATTTCTACGCACTTAAGTAAATACACCAGTGATATAAATATCTAATGAAGTCAGTCACACCGATAGTATGAGTAACTAAAGCCAGTTTCTGATAACCCGTACGAAGAACGGGTACTTCTGCTAGTGATTACATAAAAATGGAAATAAAAAACAACCAAAATATTGGAGGAAATTGTTAATAAAAATTTGAATTAATTTAAAAAATATTTCTTGAGGCGTAGTAGCGCACGCCGAGCACATAATAATAATAATAATAATAATAATAATAATAATAATAATAATAATAATAATAATAATAATAATAATCCTATGATCTCGGCTAGCGTGTGCAGGCATTGCAATTTGACGCTATCTGACTTCCTGCTCGTAAATTTCAAGGCTCAGTTTTACTCTGGTCTTACTAGATGACAGAATAAATCGAATCTCTCCCGGGCGTCCATGACTGACTTTTAATGAATTTTGACGCGTGAACACGAAACATGTCATCAGCAATGTTTTACTTGCCGACAACATACGACATGGACTGTCGAGTGGAATTTCACCCGTCCTTCACCGAGCAAGTGGCCGTGTGGTTACGGTCGTGCAACTGTGAGCTTGCATTTGGGAGATAGTGGGTTCGAACCCCCCCCCCCCCTGTCTGGAACCCTGAAGATAGTTTTCCGATCGCGTCATTTTCACACCAGGCAAATGCTGGGACTGTACCTTAAGGCCACGGTTGCTTCCTTTCCACTCACAGCCCATTCCTATCGCATCGTCGCCGTAAGACGTATTTGTGCCGGTGAGACGTAATAACACTTAGTAAAAATATAAAAAGTTTTAAAAATCTGCGATTTTCGCATTCGGAGGCCGACACTCTACCACAGATCCACAGAGAGATCTTCGAATGGATTCATTTAGTTACTTTTTGTAAATTAACTTTGAATATGCACCTCCGTGGCTCAGGAGGCAGCGCGCCGGCGTCTAACCGTTGGGCTCCGTGGTTCAAATCCCGGTCACTCCATGTGAGATTTGGGCTGGACAAAGCGGAAGAGGGACTCCGGTTCTTTCATATTTTATTCCAGCAACTCTCTCCAATATCATTTCATTTTATCCGCCATTCATTCATCATTGTCCCAGAGGAGTGCGACAGGCTTCGGCAGCCGGCACAATTCCTATCCTCGCCGCTAGATGGGGCTTCATTCCATTCCCGACCTGGTCGAATAACAAGAAACAGGCTGTGGATTTTCAAGTCTGAATATGTTTCAGTATTGAACAATGTCTGGACCTTCGAGTTTGAAGGACGAGAATTTATCATATCCCACTAGGTCCAGATTATACCGTCCATTAGCAGCAGGAACATCGTCTTTTATGCGAGTTATTAACGTTTTGCCTTGCATAATATGTTCACATGTTCATACAATAATAGGCTGGTAGCTGTGTTCTGTGTGTTTTGAGTTAAAGGGGATATACCCTTGTTTGCACAGCACGTTCGTGCTGTCACATTCAATTTACCAGAACTAATTGCTCACACAGGCGTAATAACTACAGTTATAATCCTCCGATTTGCGGATTTCATACATGCTCAGCCGAGTGTTGGGAGGGGGAGGGGGGCAGGGAGAGAGAGAGAGAGAGAGAGTGGGATTGGGGGGGGGGGGTACGGGACGGTGTTTGTATGCGTGTATAGACGTAATGTAGTAAATTAAGCATTTTCACACGCAGTTACAAGGCCGATTCAGGGTTTAAAAAAAGGTTCAAGAAACATGAAGTTATCTTTAGGATGATATAAGCTGTGGCTAGATTAAGGCTGCAGTATTCGGGTGCAATTCACAGTTAATGAAGGCCGTGTGGCGTCCGACAAGCGCCGCTAGGTTTTGAAGGTAATTTTACATCTTAACCTGCCGTTGACGGGACAATATTTTAATATTCCAATGATTATATTTCTTTTACCCCCAAGTTCCTCCGCGGAAACCGCGGTCTAAGGGTATCGTTCCTGTCTCTTACTGGGGAGCCCTGGGTTCGATTCCCGGTTAGGTCAAGAATTTTTACCTGTTCCTGAGAGATGGTTCGAGGTCCACTCAGCCTACATGATTTCAATTGAGGAGTTGTCTGTCTATTCGTCGTGCTGACCACACGAAACCTCGTAATCTGCAGGCTTTTGGGCTCTGCAGCAGTCACTTTGTAGGCCATGGCCCTTCGGTGCTGTTACGTCATGGCATTTCGTTGGTTTGGTTTTTGGACTAAAACTTCCGCGCACGACTTATTTCCCTCATTTTTCACCTTACCGGTGGAGGTATACAATAAAAAAGTTTGTAAATAGTTATCTAAAAACATTTTGTCATGAGCAATTTTCCTGGGAAACCAGCCGTCAAAGAGATAAATTGAGTTTTATGTTTGAGGCCCCCACTTCCTGAATTTTTAAAACGAATTATAGCTAATATCCTACTCGCCCTTATCTAGAGTTAGAATCCTACTGTCGGTAGCCCTGAGGATGATTTTCCGTTGTTTTCCATTTTCACATCAGGCAAATGCTGGGGGCTGTGTCTTAATTAAGGCCACGGCCACTTCCTTCCCATTCCTAGCCCGGCTCCATGGCTAAATGGTTAGCTTTTTGGTCTTTGGTCAAAAGGGTACCGGGTTCGATTCCAACAGGGTCGGGAATTTTAACCGTAAATAGTTAATTCTCCTGGCACGGGGACGGTAGAGGGGAAATCCCTCACTGAAAGGATCAACAGATATGTTCTATGTATGTATGTATGTATGTATGTATGTATGTATGTATGTATGTATGTATGTATGTATGTATGTATGTATGTATGTATGTATGTATGTATGTGCAGTCTTCAGCCCTAAGGCTGGTTGAATCCTCAACAGCTCCACCATCGGCTGTCATAGATGGTCTAGGCATCACTGAAGAGGTGTACTAGGGAAATGAGTGAGGTAGTTCCCCGTTGCTTTTGGTCGGTAGATTCCATCTGTGAATACTCTGGGTCCATGAATTTTCCTGAGGTCGTCGATGGTACCTTTTCTGTTCAAGAATAGAGTATCTTTTGCGTAAAAGAACTGAATTCTGACTGCAGTTCTAAAGTGACGGATGTTCACCTTCTTGGAAATACACTTGTTGTTTTATTGGTTTCGCGACAGTTGGTAGGCTGCGTTGAGTTCCACACATCTTTCTAGGAGGGAGGTGCCGTCTCTACAACTGGGGTCAATCCATTCACTGAGATACCGGAAACGATCAACTCTCCCAATTATTCCATGGATGGGCGACAAAGGGGCTTTTCCGCGGTGCAAGTTCTTGAAGTACTTGCCTTTTTCCCCCCGATGTGATATCTGCAGTCCTACCATCACCGCTGTCTCGTGTAGTACTTGCACAGCAACGGCAACTTTCTCAGAGTGCTTGGCTAGGATAGCGATATCATCTGCCCTTGTCATCCCGTTATATAATTAATAATAATAATAATAATAATAATAATAATAATAATAATAATAATAATAATAATAATTCCAGGCAAGTTAGCCGTGCGTTTAGGGGTGCGCAGCTCTGATCTTGCACCCAGGAGATAGTGGGTTCGCACCCCACTATCGGCAGCCCTGAAAATGGTTTCCTGTGGTTTCCGATTTTCACACCAGGCAAATGCTGGGGCTGTACCTTAATTAGGACCACGGCGCTTCCTTTCCACTCCTAGGCCTTTTTCATCACATTGTTGCCATAAGAACTATCTGTGTCGGTATGACGTAGAGTAAATAATAATAATAATAATAATAATAATAATAATAATAATAATAATAATAATAATGTCCGGATCCATGACTAAATGGTTAGCATGGCTGGCCTTTGCCCAAAGGGGTCCTGGGTTTGATATCCGGTCGGGTCGGGGTTTTAACTTTAATTAGTTAATTCTGCTGGCTCGGGGGCTGGGTGTTTGTGCCGTCTTCAGCACTGGAATTCATCTTAGGTAGAGCTCCATCTTCACAGACGTGCAGGTTGCCTATAGGGTGTCAACTTGAAAGACCTGCACTAGGCTGCTACTACTACTACTTCTACTACTGCTGCTACTACGATACGCCATTCAACACCCTTAGAGCTAAACTCTCTACGTTCCCAGTCTGTATAGCTATAACTAGTGACGCTATTTTACCACGAAGGCCCTTGCATTCCCACTTAAGAGCTCTTTTCTTTTGAGCGCGACTCTCTCTCTAAAGCTCAACATGACTAAGTGCTCCGGACCTTGGGTAGACCGCGCTCTCTATAAATTTAATTAACTGCCGGACATTCTGTCAAAGGCTCTCAACACGGACAAAAGAGAGCTTTTATATAGCGTCATGCTATCTACCTTAATAGAGCTGGAGGTGTCTTTCGGAGATCATTTACACTTCTTGTTTCGTGAAACTCATAATTCTTTCTCGGTATGAACTGAATTAATGACTTATAATATCCTCATTGATCAACGTATTATAATAATAATAATAATAATAATAATTGGTACACCTATACGCCGCACATTTGAATTTTCCGCCTTAAAGTACTCCTCTACAGCTGAAACTCTGAACTTTAAAACTGAATTAATTCAACCGTTTATCAGAAGATGTCACTGTTAATTTCGAATTGTTTTTGTTTACTGATTATCAAGAAGTGTGGACATTCTCTCACAGATGTCTCTACCAAAAACTATGATCATGCACCCTGGTGCGAAGTGAAGGAACTTTTCTTGAAGATATTTTTATTTATAAGTTTGTTCTTTACTAAATGTTGTTCTTTCATTTGTGGGTTGGCAATATTAATCTTTCTTTCCGCCAGTTTTGAAATTAGCCAATCGTAAATTTCTGTCATTAATTTTCAGCCAATGGCGTCTTTCTTCCCCAATGTTGATGTGTAACTGTAAGCTACCCAATAAACGACTGTGGGTGTGTCTTAATCATTCATGAAAGGTCTCGAATCTTCCCCGAGAGTATAAAAACTGCTGATTTTCCTGGCTCTCCGCCACTCGTACAACATCTAGCTTAGTGTATGGAAGTATAGCAGGAGGCGGAAAGCGCCTCTTTCATCCGCTAGCAGCTCTTCTACAAGGTAATGGCCTTTTAACATCTTTATTTCTTGCTAGCTCAGCAGTTTAGCCCTCGGGGAAGGTCCGAAACTTTTTCAATGTAACCTACCTTTCGAAAAATGTAACTTAGTGCCGGCTTATGTAAAAGTTTCTTATTATTTAACTGTAAATCGGGGATGGAGAGTGCTTTACCCTCTCGAGCTCCCCTTCATTTTGAGTTGAGGTGACTACGTTTTCATAACCGATTTTCTACTCCTAATATATTAAAATTTTCTTATACGAGTCACCTCTCTAGTTTGGGAATAGCCCCTGTATCATCGGCCTAGAGCCCCTTAGGTTTTATAAAGTTTCATGTAGGAGTGCAAGCAACGCCTCCATTCATTTTGGTATTTTTGGGCCATTTAATTAACCTATTAATTTTCTTTTAAGGCCCTGTAGGCTGGGTACGAGATACCCCTGTTTAATTCTTGTAAGTTGTGCCTCGATGGTAAGTTATTGTAAAGTCTGGAATTGCCTTTAATAGGCTTGAAAAACTGAGAGCGGGTCAGCTCTTTCTTGTGTTTGAAAAGTGCCTCTGGGAGGCTTGAGGTTAAAGGTTGGGAGCAAGTGCTACTTGAATGAAGGGGTTTTCTACCCTTTGAATATATGAGTGTACCTTGGTAATGTTGGGATATTAGCTCAAGGATTGTGTAACTGAGGCTCGAAGCCAGAATTTGTAAATACCCCTTAACTTGTGCTTTCGTTTGTAAAGTTATAATTGTACATAATTTTTCATTATTATTTCACCTAGTGAAAACTTGTTAAATCTTGTTGTCTATTGAAAATATAACCTTTATTTAAATTTTAATTAATCTTTCAGCTTTGTACTTAGACCCATTCCAGCCCGCACCTTCTTTCATCTCTGCCTTACACGGATAAGTCCGTAACAATAATAATAATAATAATAATAATAATAATAATAATAATAATAATAATAATAATAATAATAATAATAATAATAATAATAATACGGCATTTGTGGACGACCTAGCAGTATTATCCCGAGTCATTTCAACAGCCCAAAATCAGATTGAATCCCTGAAATAAATTGCGGAAAGAGTCGGCGAATAAGGAGCAAAATTCGTGGAGACAAAATGTGGCTAAATTAAATGAGTATCACAATTTAAATATCTAGGTGAAACAATTCAGGAAAATGGACTCAAATAAAAAGTAAATGAAATTAGGTGCCAAAAGATGGAAACTGCATATCGAGTAACCCACAATATCCATATCTATACCAGAAGATATATCTCTAAGCACACAAAACTACAAAATAACAATACAGTCATGGATCAGAGACGCTAATTTTGAACAGGAAAGCACACATTGAAAACACTGAGAAAAAGGAACGCTAAATCATAAGAACATTTCTGGGCTCAAAACTCACCGGCAGACTTAGAAGCAGAAAGAAATTCAAACAATATACAAATATTCACGGTGACATTAGAAAAGGCGAGCCTCTGTGGCTCAGACAGCAGCGCGGCGGCCTCTTATCGCTAGGTTCCGTGGTTCAAATCCCGTCACTCCATATGAGATTTTTGCTGGACAAAGCGGAGGCGGGACAGGTATTTCTCCGGGTACCCCGGTTTGCCCTGTCATCTTTCATTCCAACAACACTCTCCAATATCATTTCATTTCATTAATAATTCATTAACCATTGCCCTGGAGGAGTGCGACAAACTTCGGCAGCCGGCACAATTCCTATCCTCACCGCTAGATGGGGGCTTCATTCATTCCATTCCTGACCCGGTCAAATGACTGGAAACAGGCTGTGGATTTTCATTAGAAAAGGCAGTCTAAGATTCTATGGACATATTAAAGAAACGCATCCAGACATAGTTGCCAAACATAGTCCCTATAGTCGAGTTCTATGAAAACAGGAGGAAAGCTAAAACAGACACAACGAAATGGCCTGGCGAAATTAAAACAGATTTGTAACATGCAATAATTACACCATCAGGTGTCCAAAACAGGGTAATCTTCAGAACCAAAAATTCACAAATGGCAAGCTGACCAAGAGGAAAGATTAGAGAAGAAGACTGGAACAGCCTGGTCTGAAGACGGAAAGAAAGCCCACAGTAAAATAATGAAAGAGGTATGGGCACAAAAGAAGGCAAATACACGCTTTTAAGTACTTTGCGCAGTCTTAATGGGCTTATTCGCATATACATTATATAATATGGCTTTCAGGAGATGGTGGCATCGAACCCCACCACTGTCGACAGCTTTCAAGATGATTTTATATGGCTTCTCATTTTCACACTAGGTAAATGCTGGGACTGCCCCTTAAAATAACGTCAACTTCGTTCAGCGTCCTAGAACTTCTGTCTCATCGTCGCCGAAAATCTACGCGGGGGACTGAATGGTATCCACATGGAACAGCAGCTTTGAAGCTATTGAAAACTTTAATGCTTTCGGAAATAACTTTCTCAAATGGGGAAGCATGAATTAAAGAGACGTTTACACCTTCTGTTTTGAAAATCAGCAGCCCAAAAGGTGCCTCAATATATTTTTAGCGATACTTTGTTAAAGCAAGAAATGTTTCCGAAGAACCTGGAAGTTACCCTAGACAGAACAGAACAGATGGTCACCTGGTACCAGTGCAGCACCATGTACAGGGTAAGTCAAACTCTATTGGAGAACTTTCGGAGGTTGTTCGGGGATACCTTCTGAGTATATTGGTATAAGGGACCCGTGGTATCCGGTGGCTCTTTACAGAGCAATTGCATTTCTTTTGGTTCGTTGCCCCTGCTGGCTTGTTATCTGTATTTCATTGGAAATAATCAATACTAGTTGTTGACAAACGCTGGGGTGTCGGAGTTTTGTCCCACTGGATTTCATTAACATCCCGTACGCTAACGACCTCCTGCATGCTAACGCCAAACTCTTTCCACTGCACCAACTGTATAGCACGACTGGTATGTGCTGACAGAGATAGTTACCCTACATGTGGTTACAGTGTTGCCAGATTGTCACTCTTCAACGTTCTTTTTTCTGGAGGATATACGCGCAGGACGAACTTTTGTGAGATACATTTTGTTATTGCTGGCTTGTGAGGAGTCGCGCTACGACGCCCGAGTGCGCGAATTTCGCTTCACCTGTATATAGCAACACCGCCTCGCAAAGCCCACTTCAATTCTCCCGCGAAGTGATCTGATTCGCTAACTTTATCAGCTGATAGAATGACAACGATGAAAGATATTGAATTAATTCATTCAAATAATTTATCAGTATGACCAACCTTCTAACGTTAATATACCCGGTTCACATTGTTTCAGACCACCGTGTACATATAACACAAGGAAATCCTACCTGTGTGCACTGTAAAGATTAAAGCGAATTAATCCATGCCCAGTCTTATCATTCGATACGACGAGAGATTCTGTGTTCTGTTCTATTCTAAGCAAGTAATGAAAATGATGAACCAGCAGTGGACTGATACGAGAACTTTGATCATACATTAATTCCCAGATGAACTATTTCCATCCCTGCATGACTGCGGCTTGTTACTTTAATAAGAAGAGCTCGCTCCAGTTGCTAAATCCTGCTCTGGATCTCTCTTTTTTCGACGCAGCAGCTATAGAACGAAGCTCAGCTCATCCCTATATCCCATGACGAGTATTGGGTTCATTATCCACCCCTTGTACAGTATAAGTTGGATCGGCTTGCAGTATTAGGTTCTGCGACACAATAGAAAGAGAACATGTCCGTCCTTCATGTCTTGATAGAAAAGTGGAATCTAGATTTTTAATTAGCAACCACTGATTATATTTCCTCTCTCAATTTTTCTTGATATTTTTTAGATATGAGTTTTGCGTGGATTAATGGGTGATAAATAAAGCCCGTATTTGTATGCAGTGACAGGTTAGATTGCAGACTAACTTGGTTATGAGGTAGTTTTGCCCACCCGCTCTTCTATAATGTAGCAGAAGTAACATAATTTATAGGGGTTCTCATGGGTTGTACCCCTAATATTTATGCAATCCCGATAGCTTAATCGTTGTGGAGGTAGACTATACTTGCTACTCGCTTGAGTAAATTCGCATTCTAACCTATTAATGCATAAAAATCCGGATTCTAGCTGATAAATCTAAAACCATCCCCAGATACCGGGGACAAGACAGTCTGCAGAAGACTTTGAAAAAGAAGCAGCAGTTCCGAAAGGAGTCACGCAAGGATGCAGTTTATCCCCCTCCTTTTCAATGATCATATAAAACAGTCGGTAAAAGAAACCAAAGTGAAATTTGGTAAAATAATTACAATCCGAGGAGAGGAAATCAAAACCCTGAGATTTCCCGATGATTTTGTTATTTTATCTGAGACTGCAGAAGATCTGGAGAAATTGAAGAATGGAATGGATAATCTTGGAGAAGGAGTAAAAGATGAACATAAATAAGTCCAAAACAAAATAATGGAGTGCAGCCGAATGAAGTGATGCAGGAAATATTGGATTAGGAAGTGAAGCCTTAAAGGAAGTAGATGTATATTGATACTTAGGTGGTAAAATAACTAACAATGGTAGAAGTAAGGAAGACATAAAATGCAGACTGGCATTAGCAAGGAAGTCCTTTCTTTAGAGAGGAAATTTTCCCGCTTCGAACATTGATATAGGAATTAGAAAGATGTTTTTGAAGATTTTCGTCTGGAGCGTGGCATTGTACGGAAGTGAGACATGGACGACTAGCTCAAAAAAGGAGAATAGGAGCTTTTGAAATGTGGTGTTAAAGAAGAGTACTGAAGTCGAGATGGGTAGATCGAATCACGAATGAAGAGACTGAAATGAATAGGTGAGAGGAGATCGATTTGGCTAAATTTGACGAGAAGAAGAGAGAGAGAGAATGATAGAACACATCTTAAGAAACCCAGGACTTGTTCAATTGACTTTTGAGAGAAGTGTAGGTGGTAAGAACGGTAGGGGTAGACCAAGGTATGAATATGACAAGCAGATTAGAGCAAATGTAGGTTGCAGTAGACGTAGGAATAAAAGAACAATACATGATAGGGTGGCGTGGAGAGCTGCATCAAACCAGTCTGTGGACTGATGACTCAAACAACTTATTATTATCATCACACACGAATAGCTCTTATTTGAAATATTCTAATGTAAAAAAAGAAAATCCACAGCCTGTTTCCAGTCATTCGACCGGGTCAGGAATGGAATGAATAAAGCCCCCATCTGCCGGTGAGGATAGGAATTGTGCCGCCTGCTGAAGCCTGTCTCACTCCTCTGGGGCAATGATTACTGAATGACAGATGACACGAAATGTTGTTGGAAAATGTTGCTGGAATGAAATATGACCCGGAGAAAAAATACCTGTCTCGCTTACGCTTTGTCCAGCACAAATCTCACATGGAGTCATCGAGATTTGAACCATAGAACCCAGCGGTGAGAGGCGAGCGCGCTGGCCACGGAGGCTCTATTGTGAAGTAATATTTAATTATTTATTTTTCTGCTACTTTTCCCAGACATGTCAGTTTGCCACTGTTATACGACCTGATGCCCTTCTCGACATCAAGCCTATGTAGAGGAATGTATTGGACTGTTATGTGCCCTTGTAGTGGCTGGCATTGTGGTGTGTTCTGTGTTCATTTAGAGGTGTGTACTGAAATAATCTAAAACAACCTAGTCACCAAGCCATAGCCAGAAGGGGCTAAAATTTCCCGCACGGCTGGGAATCGGACATGGCACGATGTAATCCAAACGTCGCAGCGTTAGCCATCAAGCTCAGGGACCAGGCCCTGTCTAACATTATCTTGAATTATTTTTTTGCTATTTGCTTTACGTCGCATTGACACAGATAGGTGTTATGGCGACGACGGGATAGGAAAGGCCTCGGAATGGGAAGGAAGCGGCCGTGACCTTAATTAAGCTACAGCCCCAGCATTTGCCTGGTGTGAAAATGGGAAACCACGGAAAACCATCTTCAGGCCTGCCGACAGTGGGGTTCGAACCCACTATCTCCCGATTACTGGATACTGGCCGCATTTAAGCTACTGCAGCTATCGAGCTCGGTATCTTGAATTATTTAATTCGTACGTGTTTAAGATTCATCTTATTAACTTTTAGAATCTACAAACTGATAATCAGCAGCTTTTTCAAAGTCTTTGAAAGGTAAATACAAACATTGTTAACCTGGACCCCGACAAATTGGACTTAGCTTAATCCGGACAGCAAAACAGAAAGAAGAAATGGACCCGCTGTGTCAGAGGCATGAACGCAAGGTTTGTGGGGAGTGGTCGTTTGAATACGTCTTTCTGACAAAGATGTAACGAGCCCTGTCTTACTCGGCCGTCCGACGCTACTCTTCTACTCGGGTTGGTCAAATTCGACGAGCTGCTAGTGGTCAGAGAATGTATAAAATACGCCATGAGTAGCCTATATGAACACGGGTAAAATAAGAGAAATCTACCATCTATTTTCTTCAGCTCAAAAAATTCACATCCACTACATGTAAACGATCGTAGTCTTTACGGCGAACTTCCGATGCAACAAGACTCGGGAACACTACACCTAGAAGAAGCACAAAAAGCACACCGAACTATTGCTTTAGCTCATTGTTGAAGGTCCTGAGAGAATCAGGTTCGAGATTGCTCGCGAACGCAGTCTATAGTGAGAAATGAGTACCAGTGTCGTAAATTTTACGAGCCTTACATATATAGTACAGATTTTTTTAAAGAAAGCAGTTTGTCTCAAATATTTCGCAGAAAAAATGAACTGTTCACATTTAAAAAAGATAGAACGTGGAATAAGAAGAAATAGCCTATGAAGTAGAACGATTGGGAAAGCCAATAAGACGCTGTATACATATACAAGTACTCTAATTTGTCAAAAGTATAGAACAACTCAGACAAAAATGATTATGGTTGATAATTGATGTACTTTTAGTATCTTGTTCAGTTTTGGTTGCCTTCTTTTGTATATTTCTAGCTGGTAGTATTTCTGTTCTTTGGTATGTGTTCTTTAGTGTACTGTACTTCTATTATGTTTGTTTGTATCGGCTGGTAATACGTATGTTGCCTCTTACCCGCAGGCCTCGAGTTCGATTCCTGGGCAGATCAGGGAATTTTACCTGTATCTGAGGACTGGTTCGAGGTTTACTCAGCCTAAGTGATTACAATTGAGGAGCTATCTGACGGTGAGATAGCGGATCCGGTCTGGAAAGCCGAGAATAACGGCCGAGAGGGTTCGTCGCGCCGACCACACGACACATCGTAATCTGTAGGCCTTGGTATGAGCAGCGGTCGCTTGGTAGGCCATGGCCATTTGGGGTTGTTGCGCCATGGGTTTTGGTTTGTAATATGTTTGTGCCCAATTACCAATAAACTAATACTACCGAGCAAGTGGTTGCATGGTTTGGTTATGTAGCTATTAGCCTGAATTCGGGAGATAGTGGAACTCGAACCCTACTCACGGCACCCTTGAAGATGCTTTTTCGTGGTTTCCAATTTTCACACCACGCACATGTGGGAGCTGTACCTTAAGCACGGCCACGGCCGCTTCCTTTCCACCACGAACCTACTACGTTGGCGTAGCAGGGACAGAGGTGATACTTCCACGTGGCGCATTCCAGGTGGCGGATAGTGGGGTCCTAACCGGCTTGCCGGCGGACTTGTGCGAAATAAAATAGCTCTCGGGGACAAAACACACAATCCACTGTGGGTGGGGACACAGACGAAGAATACACCCACGGTATCCACTGCCTGTCTTGAGAGGCGACCAACGGATGATTGAATAATCAGAAGACTACTTGTAATTAGTACCATCACGCCTTTACTTGCGAGTAGTACCACTATGTTAGGTACACAATAGGTTTGTCATTAGTAGCAACAGAGGGTGAATCAGTATGGGTTTAACAGTACCTGTGATTAGTATCACTATATACGGAATACCACGGGTTACGTGGCCTGCGATTAGTACAATTGTAAGAAACACCACGTATCTGGGCGTTGCCTGTGATTAGTACCCCTATATGAGCGACACCGTGCGTCTGCGTTGCCTGTGATTATTACCCACTATATGAGCAACACCACGGGATAGTACGAGTCCCTGTGATTAGTACACATATGTGAGGAACACCAGGGGTTTGCGTTGCCTGTGAGTGGTACCACAATGTATGGAGCACCGTAAGTCTACGTTGGTCATGATTAGTACCGAGAAAGACCATGGTTCTTTCTTTCCTAGCGATAATTATTTTTTTGCTATTTGCTGTACGTCGCACCGACACAGATATGTCTTATGGCGACGATGGGATAGGAAAGGCCTAGGAAGTGGAAGGAAGCGGCCGTGGCCTTAATTAAGGTACAACCCTGGCAATTGCCTGGCGTGAAAATGGAAAACCACGGAAAACCATCTTCAGGGCTGCCGACAGTGGGGCTCAAACCCACTATCTCCCGATTACTGGATACTGGCCGCACTTAATCCTAGCGATAAGTACCATTATGAGGGGCCGTTGACCGGGATTTTGAATCTTTCTAGACAACAAGCATCATCGATGCAGGATTGTGTTTTGGAGCAGCCTCGTGGTCAATATATTGTTTTAAGATAGTTTCAGGGAAGGTGGGGCGTTGCAGGTCGAATCTACTGATTGATTCAAATTTAGAATCATTGTTCATCGCCTCTTTTTTTGAATTCTAATTAGTGGAATAATTTTGGAATTATTTTTATCTTTCAGTATTACGAGTTGGATCCGCCGATTACTTTAAATTCATATTCAACCATTCATTCTTCATCATCACGTTTTGAATTCTGGTCAGTGGATGAGTTTTGGACTTTTAAATTGTCATTACATTTCGTCTCATTTCGTACCATTAGGGACCGATGACCTAGATGTTGAGCCCCTTCAAACAACCATCATCATCATCATAATCATTGCTTCCTTTCCACTACTAGCCCTTTCATGTCCTCGTCGCCATAAGGCCTATCTTTGTCTGAGCGACTCAAAGCAAATTGAAGAATAATCTCTCTCCTCAGTATCTGGTGATGCGGAACTGAGGGGAGAGTATTCTGTTCTACAAGTAGGTAAGGCAACTATATTCACGTAGACTTTTGAGGAAATGATATTCAAGCCGTTGTGGAAATCCTGGAAAAGCAGTTAAATATAAACTTGTCATCGTGGTCAGATTGGATTTCCATATTTCGAAGACGTATAACATAGTGAATAATTAATTTGAGGCCTATTACCTTTAAGTATACCATAATAAACGTGTTTTGTTGCGGCGAAAGAAGTTTGAATACACTCTACTGTTATTTAAGAATGTGCACATTATCTCTCTACAAGAAATGAAATTCGATATAAAATCAACACATCAGTCCAAGTTTCACGTAATCGTTCTTTATATTCCACATACAATTCTGACTCTAAACGATTTGGATACGCTCAGGAGGAGGAGGAAGAAGAAGAAGAACAGAATCAACATTTAAAAAGACCTTACAAATTTCACAGATAGAGTATCCTAGTCAATCGAAAAGGAAGAATATAGAAAAGTCGTGTCTTTTTGAATATTTTCATTTCTTTTGTTTGGATATGTTCCACGTTTTCACTTCATTATTTGCCGCCATCCTCGCGTTGTATGTCAGAGTGAAATGAAACGCTCATTCCGGTGCGATGGAGATCTTGTACACGTGTGTGTCTTGGAGCAGACAAGGAAACGTATCTAAGCCATCATCTCCCAGGAAATGATATGAACAAGCTACCGTCTCCGGGGACAGTCTGAGGCCAACGCAATCTGCTGCAGTGTCGCCACTACCTTATTCGTAGCGGAAAAGAGCTCCAGGAAACTGGGATCGGTCTTGTTAACGTCCCTCAAGAACAACCGAGTAATCAAGATGACTAACGCGTATACTAATGGCTTAGAACAGTGTTACAAGGTCCAGATAAAGGGAATTTGCAATTCTGTGTAATTTTACTTGTTTATTTCTGCTGACTGCTCTTGCAAGTAAAATAGGATACTATTTCCTTATTTAATGTCCTTGAGTGCATATATTTGCGCTTAAACACACCTCAAAATTTTTCTTTCTACACTAGTATAACATGGTAATAGAAAGACTATAACACTACTACTACTACTACTACTACTACTAGAATACTCCCATCCTTCAGTTTCAGATCACTTGAAATTGGGGAGTAAAAATGGAATGGTGTATGGATTTTAGTGCCGGGATGTGTCCGAGGGCTTCGGCTCGCCAGGTGCACGTCTTTTGATTTGATGCCCGTAGGTGACCTGCGCATCGTGATGTGGATGAAATGATGACGAAGACGGCGCACACACCCAGCCCCTGTGCCAGCGAAATTAACGAATGATGGTTAAAATTCCCGACCCTGCCGAGAATCGAATCCGGGACCCCTGTAACCAAAAGCCAGCTCGCTAACCATTTAGCCATGGAGCCGGACGTGGGAGGGGGGGGGGGCGGCGGGGGAGTAATCATGTATTGGCAACCAAAATGTGTTTTGATACGCGCATTCTTTTCCTTATGACTATTTGTTTATCTATTACTACATTAAACATTGCAATCGATCTTATTAACTATTTCCACACAATTTCTAAATTGTAATTTAAAAATATTTATGTATTAATTTACCTAGTATGTCCTAAACGTTAAGTGTTATATAATCTAGAACAACATGTATCTTACGCTTTCTAAGTTGTATTAGTGACTACTTTTGTGTCACACGTCTTTGTAAAGTTATACTACTACTATCGAGATCGATAACTGCAGTCGCTTAAGTGCGGTCAGTATTCAGTATTCGGGAGATAGTGGGTTCGAACCCCACTGTCGGCAGCCCTGAAGATGGTTTCCCGTGGTTTCCCATTTTCACACCAAGAAAATGCTAGGGCTGTACCTTAAGTAAGGCCACGGACGCTTCCCTTCCACTCCTAGCCCTTTCCTCTCCCATCGTCGCCGTAAGACCTATCTGTGTCGGTGCGACGTAAAACAAATAGCAAAAACTAATACTACCGGTCGAGTTGGCTGTGCGGTTAGGGGCTCGCAGCTATGAGCTTGCATCCGGGAGATAGTGGGTTCAAACCCCACTTCAGCCCTGAAGATGGTTTTCCGTGGCTCCCCATTTTCACACCAGGCAAATGCTGGGGATGTACCTTCATTAAGGCCATGGCCACTTCCTTCCTCCTCCCAGGCCCTTCCTATCCAATCGTCGCCATAAAACCTATCTGTGTCGGTACGACGTAAGACAAATTGTAAAATATCTACTACTACTAACAAAGATAAATGGTGGCAATAGAAACAGCTTCAGGACTATTCGGCCGTGCACATATGCAGCTTTTCGCCCATACGGTGTCGCTGGACCATTATTTTAACTGGCACAATTTTCCAGAACGTTGCCTAGCAGTGGCAGACTGTCTACCTAGACGGTCCAGCCTACGGTAGTTAGCAAACAAGGATTACCAAAAATAATTATTTATTGAATACGAAAATACCGAGGCATGAATGCCTTCTTGTGCTGGGCTGAGTAGCTCAGATGGTAGAGCGCTGGCCTTCTGAGCCCAGCTTGGCAGGTTCGATCCTGGATCAGTCCGGTGGCATTTGATGGTGCTCAAATACATCAGCCTCGTGTCGGTAGTTTTTCTGGCACGTAAAAGAACTCGTGCTGAACAAAATTCCGGCACCTCGGCGTCTCCGGAAACTGAAAAAGTAGATAGTAGGACATAAAACAATATTATTATTATTACCTTCTTGATAAGAAAATGACTATAGATTTTAAAATGTAAAAAGTACAAAATATGAATATGACATAAATTGTTCACTCTGTTAACGTAAGTACAATTAGAGAAAGAAAAAGGGAGAAAAAGGAATATAAGAAAATAAGTGTACATAGCGAAGTTTCAAACATGAGGGATATAAATAAAGTAGGTTTTTTGCTAGTTGCTTTACGTCGCACCGACACAGATAGGTCTTATGGCGTCGATGGGACAGGAAAGGCCTAGGAATGGGAAGGAAGCGGCCGTGGCCTTAATTAAGGTACAGCCCCAGCATTTTCATGGTGTGAAAATGGGAAACCATGGAAAACCATCTTCAGGGCTGGCGACAGTACGATTTGAACCCACTATATCCCAGATGCGAGCTCACAGCTGCGCTCCCCTAACCGCGCGGCCAACTCGCCCGGTTAAAAATAATAAAGTAATGGCAACGTAGTCCAGACACTCGCAAGAGATCGGGCATGCGCAAATAGGATATGAGAGAGATCAAGTGGCGCTGTCGTCGAAATGTATAGGTCATTCCATGTTAAGAAAACGGTATTGCTCTTACGACAATAGGGTTGCCATATCGAACGGCTCTTCTCAACACCATCACGGGAAAACGGCGGCACATAAATTTGTGAAATTTAGTATTTAAGTTGAAGACAAAAAGCGGAAGAAGCTAAGCTACAAATTATTTTTATGAACTAAAGGGGATGGTGGCGGGGGGGGGGGTGGTTACAGGGGCTCTTTTTTTGGTTTGTACAGAATCAGAGGTTAACTACGGCACATAAAAGACCTCAGCACTGAAGTGTAAGGCAAATTGCAGAAGAAAATAGACAAATAATCTTTATGGGCTCGAGGGGTGAGGGATGCATTTAATACATTTCTCTAGGCAATAAAGGATAGAAAACAGACGCAACAAATAAATACTGTAGATGACTCTACAAAAGATGACAGTATTAATGTTAAGGAAAGAAATCAGACACGTAGACTTATCGCATAACTCTCACTTAACGCAAGAAAATTACGCACTGATTTAAAGACTAAAAGCACACACGCAACAAATAAATACTGTAGATGACTTCACTACAGAAATGAGCTGCTGGCGGTTCACAGAGTGAGGGACAACACGAGGCTTGTACCAGAGCAGCGCAGAATAAGGAAAATGAAAGAAGGCAACGAAGCGATGGCTGTTCCTGTCATTGTGTTTCCTCCCTGCAAATGTATTTATGAAAAAGGAAATGTTATGTAGTTGTTTTAATAATTCACGGGCAAAAATTCCGCGTCCATTTTATCTTTCATAATACATTACAAAATGCAGTGTAATATCCCTTAATCACGAGGAATTATGGGTGGCTCAGAGAGGGTGTGTTCACTCCTTGTAGGTCCATAAGAGCAATACTGTTTTCTTAACGTAGAGTGAACTATAGTGTGCATTTGATGGGCATCCAGTTGGAAGTGTTGTTGCAGTGTGGCGATGAAGTGAAGAGTGTCGATTTCACCGCTCTAAAGCATGTTTCCAAAAGGTGATCAGCGTTCATGGAAACTAAAATTGAGGTTGCCCGTGGAAAAAGTGCATCAGAATATTATGAAGGATTACGTGAAGCCTGTGGCGAAAATGCATTACCGTTGCATGATGGGTGGAGGCGTTTCGTTCGGGTCGGAATGAGACTGCAGATTTTCACCGCACAGGTCCTCAAGATCAGACTGACATCGTCAGTGGTCTCGTTTCCGTAGACCTTTGATGGACTGTCTGGGAATTATCCGTAGGGACACCTGTACTCCGCGCAGTAGGGTGGTCACACCAACGGCTTCCCGACGTTTGGAAAAATGTAATAAAATTTGCGGGTGATTACATGGAAGGAATGTAACGCAATTGTACCTGTTAATTCATTAAATATTGCGTAATATCAATATTGCACCTAGTTTATTTACTGCCCTCGTATACAGCAAGTTGGAATCCTTTTCGCATAATTACACAGATGCGTCGTCAGCTGTGTTGAATATGTCAAGGCTAGAGTATAAATCTATGTTAGCACTGACTGAATAGTAAAATGAACACTTTTTTTTACTACGTCGTCAGCCCTGAAGATTAGTGTCCGTGGATGTACCGTAATTAAGGCCTCGGTCACTTCCTTCCTACTCCTAGCCCTGTCCTATTCTACCATCGCCATAAACCTGTTTGAGTCGGTACGACGTAAAACTAATAGCAAAAAATAATAAAGAAAATGGCAGCCCATTGCACAACATCGTACTACTAGCGAGAAGAGAGGAAACACCAGAGGAGTACTTTATTTTTTCTGTGTTACATTTGGCTTTACGTCGTATCGACACAGAGGACGAGGATGGGACAGGAAAGAGCTCAGAGTTGGAAGGAATCGGCCGTGGCTTTAATTAAGGTACAATCCCAGCATTTGCCTGGTGTGAAACTGGGAAGCCATGGAAAACAATTTTCAGGGCTGCCGACAGTGGGGTTTGAACCCACTGTCTCCCGGCCAACTCGCCCGGTAGTACTTTATTAAGATAAGTCAATATTAGTAGATTATACACGAATTTTAACATTAATACTTTTAAACCTTAATACTACCGTATTCATGAAGTCATAAAAAAGTGTGATTTGATAGAATCTTTTACAGGTATTTTATAAATTTACGTTACCCATGCCCCAGACAGACTGAAGAACTTAAATGTTAGAATTTAACTAAGTTGAAAGTGATAAGAATTGACTTCCACAATAAATACAAATAAAATTAAAACAAAATATTACGCCGCTGAGGGAGGTTGTCTTGTTGACATTACAGACGGGTATACGGCGAGCTACACGACGTTCGCTTCAGGTCATAGTTTCAAGGGTGTGAATCCAGCGTGATAATTTATGTTATACGCTACTGTTTGAAGGAGAACGATGCATTATTTGAACTTATCTTGAGGCAATGAACTGTAGAAATGACGTGGTCTTTCAGGAGACGAAATTTCAAAAGTAACGAATGATAATTTTACCAAGAGTACACCTTCGCCGCCTTCCCCACGGCCATCTATGCCAACGGACTTGAACTTGTAAACTACTAAAGAATTTCGCCTTCTACAGTTAGATGGCTCTACCATCGACTTGAGCAATGGAGTTGGTAAACCGTTTTCTGAGGATTGGTTTTTTTTTTTTTTTTTTAGTGCACCGAAGCTGCCAACAATTCAGCTAGTTCCTCCTCGATTGTAATCTACCTATCAGAGGCTTGTGCTGTAAACATGTTCTTTAGCCAATTAAAACCGGGGGTGTGTACAGGAATCTAGCCTATCAGCTACGTGTTCTGGAAGCTTACCCTTATGGAACTCTAAAGGCAGGGCACTTTAGGGCCATCTAGTCTGAATTGCTCCAGTGTTTGGGAGTGCGACTTGACGGAAGCCTAGGAGGCAGGGGCGAGTTCTGTTTGAAGAAGATTGACCTGTACATGTGATAACGCCTGCGGGTAGTTTGAGAGGAAGGTTTCAGCCTTTTTTCTTTTAATGTAATTTTTGTCAACTGGTGGTTTCAATATAGGACTACCGGCGAAGTCTGGGGACTCTATTTCTGTTTCCTACTGGGAAATATGTCATGTAAGGGAAGAAAGAATAATGACCCTCTGTCGTTTCCCATTCAACATTTGCATTGGGTGACTAAAGTTTTCAACCTCAAAATGTTGTAGCTCTTGTCTCGGATATAAATGTTCCTCCTTTAGTCACACCGTGTAGTATAGGATTAGCCATAGGCCCACTTAGGATATTAGCAATTTCTATAAGGAGTGCTGGTGTATCGCCTCCTTACCTTTTGTTTATGGCAGGTTATAGGCAACCTTTTCTTTTTACTATAAAAGGCCATGTAGCATGGTCAATTATGCCCCTGTTTTGTCCGTAACAGTTTCTTCGTTCCGGTTCCCTCCAGGAACAGTAATCAGAATTAATAAGTCTATCTTGGGTGTCTATGGCTGAGTTTGAATGAATTTTGTGGTGTAAACGCCAAATGTGTGCGTCCCTGAGGTGAAGTGGTCAGTGTGATTAGCTGCCATCCCGGCTCTGTCACGAAATTTGAAAAGTGATACGAAGGACGAAACGGGGTCCATCAGCCTCGGAAGGTCAACTGAGTGGAAGGGGGTCTATTTCCATCTCAGCTATCTTCGAACTGGTTTCCGTGGTGTCCCAATTCTCCTCCAGCAAATGCCGGGATGGTACCTAACTTAGGCTACGACTGCTTTCTTCCCTTACCCTTATCTATCGTTTCCAATCTTCCCATCCATCACAAAGGCTCTGTTCAGCATAGCAGGTGAGGGCGCCTTCCGAGTTGTATCCCCCAACCCTATGTCTCACGCTCCAGAACACTGCCCTTGAGGAGGTAGAGGTGGGATCCTTCGCTGATTCCGAGGGAAAATCCAACGCTAGAGGGCAAACAGACTGAGAAAGAAAAAAGAAAGAAAGAAAGAAAGAAAGAAAGAAAGAAAGAAAACACCAAATGTATCACCAAAGATCTTTTACATGACGACGTCGTACGGCATGGAGTGTCGCATGGACTTTTGTCTGCCCTGCAAACTTCAGACTACTTCTGCCGGGTTTGAACCCGCTATCTTGGGATCCGGTGGCCGGCACTTTATCACTGATCCATAGAGACAGCTTGTAATGAATGATAAAGCAGGAAATGAAATTATAATGTGTATTTTGAGTTGAGCGATTTTGATGAATACACTGATAATGGGACTGATAGTGACGGTGAAAATTTAACGGTTCAAGGCGATGATGTCAAGGACGGATTTGAAGGCGTGTCCACAGATGATTTACAATCCTTTGCATTCAAAATGCAAAAATAAAGAAGTAGATTTGAGACACCATTATCCATGAGTCAATCAATTAGGGATTTTATTTTGTGATGTTATTCGTTCGTACAAGAAAATAATGTTTCCCGCAGTTTGGTCCAAATTGTCGCAAGTCCCATCCTTCGTCAAACATCATTGTTCATGGCATGATCAATTCGCGTTATTCCAAGACACCACCGGAGCATTCGCCTTTCCGTCACGTGCAGAACCTGCTGGTGCTTTGCTGTTGCTGGCCAACATTCTGACCCCGAGAGCGTGACTGGGCGCACTACAGTTTTGTAGGTCTTCGACTTACGACGTAGAAGCATCCATCGATCACACAGAATCCCAATCACTTGGCGCCACTTCATCAAAGCAGTGTTTACACGCGCACGAGCATCCGGAACATTGTTGCCATCAATGCACATAAGGGAGCCGAGGTACAATACGTAAGTGTTCTACTTTCTTCAAATCATCTCCCCCGATGCTGAATGCCCCTAAAGTGTGGTTTGTGTCGTGAAAGTGACAGGTGTTATTCTAGTGTTAATAATGTAGTTAATTAAGATATTTTATAATTGTATTCTTAATCGTAAGCCTCCATGGCTCAGGTGGCAGCGTGCCTACCCCTCACCGCTGGGTTCCGTGGTTCAAATCGTGGTCACTTCATGTGAGATTTGTGCTGGACAAAGCGGAGGCGGGACATGTTTTCCTCCGGCTACTCCGGTTTTCTCTGTCATCTTTCATTCCAAAAGCCCTCTCCAGTATAATTTCATTTCATCTCTTGGTCATTAATCATTGCCCCAGAGAAGTGCGACAGGCTTCGGCAGCCGGCACAATTCGTACCCTCGCCGCTAGACGGCTTCATTCATTCCATTCCTAACCCGGTCTAATGTTTGGAAATAGGCTGTGCATTTTCAATCTTTATCGTAATGGAAACACATAAATAGGGAACTAATTAAATAAATACCTTCAATAAATAAATAAACGAATACAATTTATGCCCATGAATTCACGATGTCCCTGTAAACCTAGAAGCATACTCTGTATTCACATTGTACAGCCCGCAGCAGATAACTTGCGCTACGCACAGTGCAGTGCTGAAGTTTGATTCGGTTCTTAACGTCACAAACTGCTCAATAGGGTGTTATGGTACCTATCTACTTCCTAAAAACATTAGTTTACTCATGTTTAATGTCATCCAGCAAACACAACCAACAAACGCTAATTACTAAAAATATCCGCCAACAACTTCTTCGTCTTCTTTTACCATTTTTGCCACACACGAGGGGTTGAGGGTGTGAACTGTGGCGCATATGCGGATTTGTCCCTGTTGTACGTCCGAATGCCCTTCCTGACGCCATAGGCATAATCATTATTGCATATTTCTGTAGTGTTTGGTAGTGTGGTGTGTTGTCTGAATATGAAGAGGAGTGTATTGAGTTAAACACAAACATCCAGTTCCCGATCTAGGAGAATTAATCAGAGGAGATTTAAATTCCCGACCCGGCCGGGAATCCAATCCGGGAGCCTTTGAACCGAAGGTCTCAACGCTGACCGTTCAGTCAAGGAGTCGGACAAAATCCAACTACAACTACAGTAGAATAATCACTTCAGTACAACATTCCCATACAGTAATGAGTTACTTACGATAATTGTTAACACCATTGCAACGAGCCTGAAATAGTGCCTCGTGCTCTTGCTTTCTGCTCCGGGTTGAAAACAGCTTGCAAACTTGTCGAATGGCAAAGAAAGCAGTGTTGACGCTTTCTGTATCTGAGTTTTAGTTTTCTCTCCGTTTCTGGAAGATGATCTGATATGTATATATCTTCGTATCAGAAGGATACATTTAGAACAGTTTATGTAATTCTGACCATATTTTGGTTACTTTCAACGCATTTTCTGAGGCTCGGTAGTCATCTTTGCAGGAAGCTGGACACAGTCGACATTCAAGCATATGTTGAACAGACTGGTCTTTTCCACAATTACGCTGAAAACTATTGTCTCCAATGGAGCCTCAAAACAAACAAACAAAAAAAACCAAACCAAACCAAACCAAACCAAACCAAACCAAACCAAACCAAACCAAACCAAACCAAACCAAACCAAACCAAACCAAACCAAACCAAACCAAACCAAACCAAACCAAACCAAACCAAACCAAACCAAACCAAACCAAACCAAACCAAACCAAACCAAACCAAACCAAACCAAACCAAACCAAACCAAACCAAACCAAACCAAACCAAACCAAACCAAACCAAACCAAACCAAACCTCATGGCGCAACAGCTCCGAAGGGCCATGGCCTACTAAGCGACTGCTGCTCAGCCCGAAGGCCTGCAGATTACGAGGTGTCGTGTGATCAGCACGTCGAATCCTCTTAGCCGTTATTGTTGGCTTTCTAGATCGGGGCCGCTATCTCACCGTCAGATTGCTCCTCAATTGTAATCACGTAGGCTGGGTGGACCTCGAACCAGCCCTCATATACGGGCAAAAATCCCTGACTCCTCCACCGCGGGGCCGGCTCAATGTAGCCCCATCTTGACAAATTATTCCTCGATCTACCCACTCCTTATCTCAGTCTATTCAGGGACTACCAAGTTAGGCAATCCTTGTCATGTCCAGGCTTGATTCAGAAACTCGTTTCCACCCAGGAAAGACAGAAGTCTTAGCCCTCCATAATTGCAACCTGGCTTTTTCAGCAGTGGATCTAAGTACTTTAGATGTAAGAAACTCTTCCTAGACTTCAGTCGTTGCGGATGCGGTTATTGCCCATGCATGGGGTGGGTTCTTTCCTGCTATATTGAACAGGGGTTGTGCTATTCCTGCAAAGTGATACAGCTATTCGACTGAAGAAGATTTCAAACAAACTGTAATAACTCTGCACGTGCCGTTTAGAGCTACATCCACCTGATTGGCATGTGTCGAATTATACCAGACAGGGCAGGCGTACTCTGCCACAGAGTAACATAACGTCATTGCAGAAGTTTGGATGGTTTCAGTGTTCCCCCACTGTAATCCGACCAGTTTTCTCAGGAGATTATTCCGGCTAGAAACTTTCAACTTGCAGTTCAGTCAGTGCTTCTACGGTTTGATGTGTTAAAGCGGAATAGATCCCATACTAATGTAAAATCTCTTGGATGTTTTGATTCATGGTCTAAGTTTAGGAAATGCTTGCTGTTTAAATGGCTCTGACATATAAGGAATCGACCCAGTATTTGGGAAAATCAGAAAAATATTAGTTTCATTCTGAAATAATTGTCAGTAATTGAGAATAATCTAGCTTGACACTAATGTCAACCAATTTAATTATCTTGGATCACAGATCACCTCAGACAGAAAGATATTACCAGACAACAGAGCACGAGGAAATGTACATGGCTGATGTGGCGTCAAGTCACTGGTGGGCTGTGTGACAAGAAAATTCCCACCCACCTGAAAGGAAAAGTCTACAAATCCGTAGACTAACCAGTTACACTCTATGGGTTGGAATGCTTGCCTACAACTAATAATCACGAGCAGATTCTACATGGTATGGAGATGAAAATGTTACGTTGGTCACTGGGTCTTACAAGATTGGAGCATGTCAGAAGTGAAGGCGTCCGAAGGCGATTGGGCGTGACATCTATCCCAGAGAAGATACGAGAAGCATGACTTAGATGGTATGGCCATGTCGTCCGAAGCCCTGCAGACTCAATGATACAACAGCCCTCAAATTTGGCCCTGGAGATTCTCGATCCCGAGGTCGTCCCAAGAAACGATGTGTCGACTGCACCAAGGAAGACATGCGTCTTGTTAGGCACCACTGAATTTGACATTCTTGACCCAGAAAGCGGAGGTTGGTATGTTTAAACGCAGACCCTGTATAAATGTGGGACTAGACGCTATAAAAAAGAAGACTGAATTAGTTTACTAGTAGCTACTTAAGGAGATTTTCTTCAGTCAATACCATGCCATATTACCACGTAATTCCTACACGTAAGAAAATATAATACTTTGTTGTGGGATTATTGTAACATCACGAACAGCAGTGAACGAAATATATCTTTAGAATGTCCATAAAAACATTTTTGATCTAAAAAGGGTTAAAAGGAATATAGACATGTATTCTCAGATATATTCGTAGATATATATGGAACAAAGTAATAAAATGCCGTGAGGTATCCTGTGTTGCAATCGTCAGCCATGTAGGCATTCTCAAAATCTTAAAGACCCTCGAGTCTCTTGAGGTAACACAAGAGAAGAAGGTATGTCTATGTTTGTTTGTTTCCTGTTTTGTTACACTCCACAAGGGAGGAAGACGAGCGTGAAAGCGTATATTTTCTTTTCTATTGAGCTTTTATTCCTTCAAATAGGGTTGTATTCCCAGGCGCACAGTCGTGGAGACTTCCCCCCGCGCGATTCACGGTAAAACACTGCCAACTGAACTGTGTTACAGTCTAGAATTGGCAGTTCAGTAGAAAAAGAATAACGAAATGAACAAGTCTGTTCAATACCGATTGAGGACAGGCAATGGTGTTTACCATAGGAGCGAGTTGTGTGCCCTGGGGGAGTCCCGGGGAGATAACAAGGAGTTCCAAATTTGTAAGAGCAGGCGGGCAGGAGACAGCCCGGCTGTATCGACCAATCTCTCGCCCGGGGCGAACGTAGGCGCGCGCGAAAAGTAGGATCGTACACAAATATGTCAAGTAATCTTCAAGAAATAGCTATTGCTAAGGAGCTTAACTTTCAAATATACGAGATATGCTCGTAAAGTAAGTTCCGGTTGGCTTCTAAAATTGTAATTTACATCATTTACTTTTTGAAGTCTTCCCGCATTTCTCGTATTTCCTGCCTGAATTCCTCTATCACTCTTCTCACGAAGTTTCAAATTATTAACTGCACTTCATGAATCCCATTATGACTTCTCTTAATGCACGTTACTCTTTTCTAAGCGAGAACCTAATGATCACCATTTGATTCACCACTATAGTGGAATCTTCCGGTCATATCCATGCCATTGCAAATAACCCCCTCTCAAGGCTGACTAGACTCTTTAATATTTAGCTCTTACGGGTTTGTTGCATTCCTGACCCTTTTCATTGCAAGATATTTGATAATTCTCTCACACCAACACCCATATCTACAACTCATATTTGTCTTTATGGCAGTCAATTAATCCCCGATCAGAAAAATACTCTGTGATGATCATAATGACAATCATATTCTTTTCTTCGTCGCGGAAGCTGTTTTTACATAATTCCATTCTGTTATTTTCTTGCTGAATGAGCCTGTATTACTGACTCTCAATGTTCATTTCATTGGTGGCTGATTGAAAGATTGTAAAGCTCAAATATGTAAAGTGACACCACTGTTCTGGTTGTTGTAGCAACTTTGGAGATAAAAATATTGACCTTCCCGTAGATAATCGATCTTTACAGAATTTACATTGACTGCTCTTATACTAATTACATCAAATAATTTTTCCATCATTCACGTCAGAATTCCCTCGCCACAAACAGAATTATCATTGGTCAGTAATAGAGAATGAATGTCAATATTCTGTCTGACTCCTTGGCTGAATGGTCAGCGCTGAGGCCTTCGGTTCAGAGGGTCCCGAATGACGACCGGAATGGGCTAGAAGACATGGCAAAGTGATTTTGTTACACGACAATGCACCGTCTCACACAGCAAAACCAGTGAAAGACACCTTGAAATCGCTTGGATGGGACATCTTTCCGCACCCGCCGTACTGCCCCGACCTGGCGCCATCTATCACCTCTTCGCATCAATGGGGCACGCGCTCGCAGAGCAGCACTTCAGCAATTTCGAGGAAGTTGGAAAATGGCTGGACTAATGGTTTGCTGCAAAAGACAAGCAGATTTTCTGTACCTGAAAGACGGGCGAAGTTTGTAGAAGCCGATGGCCAGTATTTTGAATAAACAAAAAAATGAAATTCCTTGGAAATTATGTTTTCTTTACCACACAAACCGGCAAAAACTTATGCATACAACTGGTATATAGGTTATGCTGCCTCAACACTCGAAAGCACGCCACGTGAATCCGGCCGTGATTGAAACACTGGCACTTTGCACAATAATGCAACATGAAATGTGTATTATAAACCCACTAAATATGAATCGAAAACCTAACCGCTATTAAAAAGATAGAAACATGGTATATAATACAACAAGGATGATAAGGAAAATAAGGAAAATGGCTGAATAAATAAACTACAGTCCGCAGCGGTTTTAAATATGGATGATCACGCTTAGTACTCTCAGCTGGCCTGGCAACGAATGAACGACGATTTACACACAGAATGAGTAGCCTATACATCAGTGAAGGCGACCAGAGCCCAAAACACAAGACAGCTGATTTTTTTCGACCGGGCGAGTAAACCGTGCGGTTAGCGCCGTGCAGCTCTGAGCTTGCATCCGGGAGATAGTGGGTTCGAAGTCCGGCTCCATAGCTAAATGGTCACTTTCGGTCACAGGGGCCCCGGGTTCAATTCCCGGCAGGGTCTGGAATTTTAACCATCATTGGTTAATTTCGCTGGCACAGGGGTTAGGTGTATGTGTTGTCTTCTTCATCATCATCTCACCCTCATCACGACGTGCAGGTCGCCTACGGGTGTCAAATACAAAGACTTGAACCTGACGAGCCGGACCTGTCCTCGGACACTTCCGGCACTAAAAGCCATACGTAATTTCATTTCAGTGGATCGAATCCAACTGTTGGCAGCCCTGAAGATGCTTTACGTGGTTTCCCATTTTCATACCAGGCAATTGCTATGGCTGTACGTTAATTAAGGCCACGGCAGTTTCCTTCACATTTCTAGCCCTTTTCTGTCCCATCGTCGCCATAAGATCTATCTATGTCGGTGCGACGTGAAACAAATTGTAAATATATATATATAGATCTCGAAAACCATTGAAGTTACGAAGTAAATTCACATTTCGTTTCTTGTAGAAAACTCAATTCCAAGGTAACACGATGCACTTCATTTTTCGATAGGGTCGACCATTTAGCTGTTATGTCCGGTTCCATGGCTAATTGGTAAATGTACTGGCCTTAGGTCACAGGGGTCCCGGGTTCGGTACCCTGCAGGGTCGGGAATTCTAAACATAATTGGTTAATTCCCCTGGCAAGGGGGCTGGGTGCATGTGTCGTCTCCACCATCATTTCATCATCGCTATGTGCAGGTCGCCTACGGGAGGCAAATCAGAAACCTGCACCTGGCGGTGTCCTAGGACACATCCCGGCACTAAAAGCCATACGCCATTTCATTTATTCATTTATCCGTTATTTTGTTTGATGTTGGGCAAAATTTGCCCAAATTTGGGATCTAACCTCTGCAAAATCCCCTACTAGCTCGAAACGGTGAAATATATCAAAATTAAAAGTACCTTTTGAGTGACTAGGGATTTCAAGCTATACTATAACCTTACCAAATTTCAGCTCAATTTTTGAGCCTGTTCGAAACAAACATACGAACAAACATAAAATACTTATTATTAATATTATACCTTTCCTGTTATATATGTATGTTCAATCCTCAGCCCGAAGGTGGATTGGATCCTCAACAGTTCCACCATTAGCTCTAATAGATGGCCAAGGCATCACTGAAGAGGCGAACAAGGGAAGTGGGGAGTGATGTAGTTTCCCGTTGCTTTCCTCACCGAGCCAGAAGTTGCTATTGCATATCAGTCTGCCAAGCCCACTGAGCAACATTTTCACACCATTCATAGCAGAGACTGGCTGCATAAGGAATGGTATTACTAGCATCGCGCATATTCACTTTCATATTGTTAAAGACAAGGATATACCGGGCGAGCTGGCTGTGCGGTTAGGGGCGCACAGCTGTGAGCTTGCATCCGGGAGATAGTGGATTCGAGCCCCAGTGTCGGCAACCCTGAAGTTGGTTTTGCGTGGTTTCCCATTTTCACACCAGGCAAATGCTTGGGCTGTACCTTAATTAAGGCCACGGACGCTTCCTTCCCACTCCTAGGCCTTTCCTATCCCACCGTCGCCATAAGACCTATCTGTGTCGGTGCGACGTAAAGCAAGTTTTAAAAATTTGTAAAATTTAAAAAGAAAAGGATAAGACTGAAACAGATCCATGAAAGTAACAAAATTGTTCTAGCCTATAGCAGTGCACTGTAATTACTAGGTCTTTCTCACGCCGGGCTGAGTGACTAAGACGGTTGAGGTGCTGGCTTTTTGACCCCAACTTGGCAGGTTCGATCCCGGCTCAGTCCGGTAGTATTTGAAGGTATTTAAATACGTCAGCTTCGTGTCGGTAGATTTACTGGCATGTAAAAGAACTCCTGAGGGACTAAATTCCGGCACCTCGACGTCTCCCAAAACCGTAAAAGTAGTTAGTGGTACGTAAAGCCAATAACATTATTATTCACTGCGTCTTGCTAGCAAAGGCATTATTTACTGTTACCAAACATAAATACTGACAGCAATCAATTGATATTTGATAATAAAACTACCTATAATCAATATGCTAATAAACATTAGTACGAATGCATGTTTGATGAACTCTTTCCCAACACAAATATTTGTAGAAGAAAGTACACAAGTACAAACAATATTAACTGTATTAATTACAATTCAATAAATGTACGCTGAGGTGTACTTTGACTGTTATTTGCTTAAATTATGATTGTATTATATTTTGCAATCCCTGCTGTGGTCAGTAATATTAATTTTCAGAACGTTTTGATATTACATATCGAGCACAATAAAGAATTATTTGCTTTCTGAGGCAAGTCAGCGGATTCAATTCTAGGTCAGTCCACATATGAAGGAAATCGAGCGGGAGACACTTCCCAGCATCTCAGAGTCTCCGACGAAAATCGTAAAACATTAATGGGACGGAAAACCAATGAAATTATTCAGGCTTATGGACCCCTCCTTTTAAATTTGTGAAGGTAGTGTGGACACTGAATCGGCATCCCTATCATCTGATTTTGATAATCGGAATTAACTTCTGTAATTTGGCAACCCGAAAAATTCAAGGTGGTACGTACTTGTACCTAGGGAATGCCTAGACAAGGAGGTAAAGATATGCTTGTTTCATGCGGATGAACGAGGTTTCGATTCCCAGTCGTGAAGTCCAAAAATTGAAGGAACGAGATTTCCACTTCTTGATTGGCACTTGGTCCTCAGGTTAACTCAGCCTCATTGGTGGATCCTGGCTATTTTCATACTTGCAAGTGGACACCCGAATTGGTTAACATGCATGGCATTTGCGAGGGTTGTAATTAAAGTATTGGAAATATTGGTAGAGTGTAATATTTAATGAATTAACGAGTACAATTGCATTGCATTCTTGCAATGTAGTCACCCTTTGCCAAATGTCTGGAGGCCGTTGGAGACCGTTGGCAAGGTGTTCTCTCCTGATGACAGCGATGGAGTGCCCTTCAGCGCGGAGTACAGATGCCATGACAGGAAATCTACGGCCTCGGAGGGGTTCCTTCAAATTCGGAAACAGGTCGAAGTCACAAGGACTCATGTCTGGTAAGTATGGACGATGTTCCAAGACCTCCCAATGCAACCGTCCTATGCGTTCTCGTCACAGGCTTCACGTAATCCTCGATAATATTCTGATGCATTTTCATCCACGAACGGTGATCACCTTCTGAAATAAGCTTTAGAGCGGTGAAACTGACACTCTTCACTTCAGCGCCACACAGCAACAACACTCCCAACTGGATGCCCGTCAAATCCACACTACACATAGACAACAGTGCCGTCTGACAGCTCCCATATCCTATTTGCGCATGCCTGTCTGGACTACGTTGTCACGACTTTATTTATAGCCCTCGTATTTTAAAGTAAAGAACATTCAATCAAATACAAGTACCGACCATATACACTAATTAAAAAAAAATTCGCGTGATCTCTCCACTGCTATTGTCATCTCTCACGAGCGTGTTGTTTCCTGGTGGAATCGCAATATCGGGTCCTGTGAGTTTCACGATACACGCCCAATTGAAAAGCGTAAAGTTGTTCCTCACTTGCCGTTTTCAGCATAATGCGAGTGGTCCTGTGATTTTCACGATACACGCCCACTTGAAAAGCGCAAAGTTGTTCCTCACTTGCCGTTTTCAGCAATTGATGTCTCGTAGTTTCCCCTCAGCCATTAGTCACATGCTGTAAGTTCGGGGCTGTGAGGTCGTCATTCACTTGGTTCTCTCCTTCCCAACCATCTGCTTAGCAAGTCGCGATTCAAATTTTTACTCACCAGAGTAGGATAGTGGAATGAGCAATATTTGTATTCATCATTTTCTATCACTGGCACGACATGTTCATGAAGAATTTCAAAATACCATTAGCAAACAATCTCCACCAAGAATCGTCTTTCCAAACAATTCTTCCCATCCAGTCATTGCTCAAACTCTGATTGGTCTGCGTTTTGAATACCTGGAGGACCCTCTTCAGCAAAATAATGACAGTTGTGATGGCAAACACTTCTGTCCACGTGCAACAAAGCTTCACCAGAAAATTGCAATTTGTGAAACCAAGGTTCATCGTTTTCTCAGTCCCTTGAAATAAAGTTCACACAGTTCCAATTGGCTGTCGGAGTGATCCTCCTTCAGTTTGTGGATACTAATCAGTTATATAAAATACGGTATTTCACGTCTCAAAAGACAAGGCCTGACTGATACCAAGTTGAAGTACACCTTGGGAGGTCAATTTCAGTTTTGTGCATATTCAGTGCCATCTAGACTAATGACGTAAGCTAAGGCACATGAAAAATGTCTGTATTTTCCGACCTTGCAGGCCATGGTCCAGGAGCATATGATGATCCCGACGTTTCGCCGAAGACTGCGTTCGGCATTTTCGAGGGTGCCGAATGACGTCGATGGTTACGGAGCTAACAGTGGGCTTCACTGTCGGCGGGACCATCACATTCTTGTGGACCACGGCCAACAAGGCCGGAAAATACAGATATTTTATAACGCCTCAACTGCAATAAGGCGCATGACTCTTGCCTAAAATTAACTAATAAAGTGCCAATCTTTAAATGTTTTTCAATATTCCCCTCTGTGACGTAACAGTAACAGATAATATCACATTTACTTTGAATGTTTCTGACTCATCCTGTAGAACATCTTACCACATGCCGACGTCTCGTAAATGGAAAATGATCTTGCTTGACAGCACCACAGAATTTCTGATGTAGATAGAACGTTTCTACATCCAATGTCGATGAGAGTTTTAATGAGAAGCCACTATCTCCCGGATGCGAGCTCACAGCTGCGCGCTCCAGGTATTTATTTATGTCTTATCACCGAGTGAGTTGGCTGCACAGTATGCGCCGTAAATCAAGCTTGCGGAAGGGTTTCCCGTTCCAGGTAAAGACTGCCTGGCTGGAGATCTACTCTGAGGACTGGAGACTGTGTAAATAACCACTAATTCATGAACTGTTGTCATTCCTTGTCAATTATAATTTTGTGTGTGTACTGATTTGGTCATCCTTATTTTGATTAAATCAATACAACACAGTGTTTTATTCGTAAATAATAATAATAGTAATAATAGTTATAATAGCATACGACCTCCCGAGAGGCCTAGCGTAGACCTTTCAAGTTGAAGCCCATGAGTGACCCGTGTGTCTATGAGGATGGAGCTCTAACTAGGATGAGTTTCAATGTTGAAGATGGCACAGAAACGTAGTTTCTGAGCCAGAGAAATATGTAATGTTAAAATTCCGACCCTGCCGGAAATTGAACCCTGGATACCTTGGACCGAAGACCAGTATACTAACCAGTTAGACAGGGAGGCGAGAAAATATAGGATGGGCAAAATAAAACTGATTCGGAAAATATTAACAACAGAACTGACGCGGGATTGACCCTTGATGAAAGATACTAGAAATGGCCTCATATCAAGGAATGAAAAACTGAGGATCTGAAAGTCCTGACTCCACTTCACTCAGAAACCACCGGCAGAACTCAACGCGCGAAGCTTCGTCTGGACGCTTTAACGCATGCACAGCAGTAAATTTGTAAGGATACATAGGCGGGTCGTTTTTGCTAATTCGATACGACGATCTCTTAACTTCCACTTGCACAGATAAATAGCGTTGAGATTTTGTCAGACTTTCCTTCACTTCAGAAATATTTTCTAGTGTTCGAATTCTTTTCGAATAGTTACGGTTTTTATTCGCTACAGAACCCGCTTCACGTTATTTTGCCACTAAGGTTTGCACTGCAGACTTTGCTAGAGGTTTTGCCATAACACTTCGACTCTTGAGCAAACAGTTCCGCACAGGTTTTTCACGAATCGCGCTTCGCATAACAGCTGACAATGAACACACGCTGTTTTACCGTGAGCACAACTTTGTGTTGCATTCAGCTGGTCAATAAACACATCTGCTCATTTCACTCACTCACACGTAATGACACAGTGACGAAGTCGGGAGAGAGCATGCGGGAGATGCGCACGCGCAAACACTTGACAGCAAGAGATTGGTGCATCGAAATCATGGTTTCCAGCATTCCCTGTAATGGGCCGTTCCCGTGTTCGTTAACAAGTGTCAATTGCGCGTCATTTTTATAAATATTTTCCGGGCCAGTTTTATTTTTCTCATCCCGTATATACTCGTGCTCTCACATTGCTCGAGATGGTGCTGTTCTTTTCAGTCACAACACCATTGGAAAGTGGCTGCATGTTCCTCCAGCCATTCTTCAGTCTCTAGCAGTACCGGGAATCGAACACCGAACTCCATGTACGACAGCTAACAGCGCTAACCGCTACATTGTGGAGGCGAACTGTTGAACAAATGTAAGTGGCAGGTACGTATTCGTTTGATTCTGTTATGAAATGGAGCTCTGAGAGGAAATGTATAATAGATGCGAACATCATTAACAGAGCCACGTCAGAATAACGAAATGACAGAAATGAGATAGCAATTAAACTTGGTCCGAACTAGTCAAGCAAATGAAGGGATGTCAGTTTCATTATCACTTGAGACGCATGGTATTGACTTCTTATATTTATTTTCACGAATAATGAGGTAGAGTAGAACAGATCTCCAGGAAATGAGCTGAGTCATGCGTCATTAGTAAGGAACTCCAAAAATAATCTTCAAGTCCACTGTTCAGTGACACCTTTCTTTCTGATTTTTAACAGTCGACTAATTATTATGATTTTTCTCTCTTTCAGAATGTAACTGGAAGATAGTATTAACTGAATATATACCGAGCTCGATAGCTGCAGTCGCTTAAGTGCGGCCAGTATCCAGTATTCGGAAGATAGCGGGTTCGAACCCCACTGTCGGCAGCCCTGAAGATAGTTTTCCGTGGTTTCCCATTTTCACACCGGGTAAATGCTGAGGCTGTACCTTAATTAAGACCACGGCCGCTTCCTTCCCACTCCTAGCCTTTTCCAGTACCATGATCGCCATAATACCTATCTGAGTTGGTGCGACGTAAAGCAACTTATAAAAAATAAATGAATATAGGGCGATACAATTTCAGCATGGCGTGTTAATTTCTTACAGGCAAATATTATGTTATTTAATCGAAATGTTAGTGACAGTTAATTTTCGTCTAATCAATCAATCCAGTCAGTCAGTCAGTCAGTCAGTCAGTCAGTCAGTCAGTCAGTCAGTCAGTCAGTCAGTCAGTCAGTCAGTCATCTGCATGCGGCAAAATCTCTATCAATTGTTTATCTAGCTTTTTCTTTCACGGTTTCAAAGAACTTGGTAATTTATCGAACATTATCCTTGAAATGGAATGTAATGTAATTATTCTTTTGAATGAATTAATATACATTTAACGGTAGATTTCTACTGTAGTTGAGAATTAAATCGAATTTTAAGATCACATTTACCCAAGGGAAACAACGCTCCTTTTCTTGAATTGTTAGATTGGTTGTGAACAAATCTCAACACGTCCAAGTAATTGAATAACTTCGTTAGAGTTTTTGCTGACAACGATTTCCAATTGCAAGGAAACGTGTGGCAAGGGACGAAAGAAAAGGCTAGTGCAGTAACGATTATTGTTCGATTGCAATATCCACTTCCATCAATATTTGTTGTAAAAATGATTAATTTTCAGCTTTTCCAATCAGATTCAGAAACATTTTTCCAAACTTAGCTCGTGACACCGCTGCCAAATTTAAAATAAGAAAATAAAAAATAAGTTGTTAATTCATATTAGCCAAAAGTAGATCCAGTTTATATATCAGTGGAAGTGACATTACAGGCTTCAAATATGTATTCTTTGTAACACGAACATGATCTAAAATCCTAAAATTATGAAATTAGTAATAATATTTTTCATCCTAAGAAAACGTTAGGTCGAATGAATTGTGTATTACACAATTATATAAGAGATATTGGGAAAATTAGTCACGAAACGTTTGTCTGTCCGTATGCTTGTTAGGTCATCAGCCTAGAATCTGTTTGGATCCTCAAATTGCACTACTAAAGGTTATGCGGTTACGGGGAAACCACAGACACCGATGGCAGCGTCAAAATGAGGCGTAATAGGCAAGATGGGGAATGAGGTAGTTCGCCATTGCTTTCCTCACTGGACCAGAAAGTGCTATTGCAGCACGAGTGACCCTATAAACAACACCTTTCATAACACTGAAACATACTGGTTGAGCTCTAATGTCATTGCTCAACACCACCCATACCCCAGCAGTTTGTAAAAGGTGTTACCAATAAACCTACGAAAGGATTCTTAGAACTTCTTTTCTCACGAATACCTGACAAGGATAACATTTTACAAGATGATCTTAAAAAATATAAAGCAATACTTTTTTGCTACTGACGCAACACGACGTAATTACAAGAGAACAGAAGCTGCAAATGCAAATAAGAGTTACAAGTATCGTGAGTTTATTTCTAAGCTGTTTCCGACTGCACGTGGTCTTGATGTTATCTACAAGTGTTTGTTGCCGTATGTGGACGTAAGGTACTGGAATGACCCAAACTTACTCGTTGGACGATTACAATTTCTAAGAGCATCGCAAGATGCTGGTCACACAGGTCACGAATCAGAAATTCTAGAAATAGAAAGAGAATTACGTTATGCCGATATTATTAAAGTAAAGTTAAACAACGCACATGAGTTACATAAACCAGCACGTCGCAGCTACTGTCGCAGACGCGTTATTACAAGAGGAAAAGATGATCTCTGGCAAGCAGACTAAGTAGAAATGATTCCATATGCCTCTAGTAATCTACTTACTGTTATCGATGTGTACTCGAAGTTTGCTTTTGCACAACCTGTGCGTTCTAAAACAACAGCTCAAGTTAAAGAAGCATATAAACATATTGTTGAAGAATCAAAACGCTGCCCAAGGCTTCTTCAAACTGATCAAGGTAAAGAGTTTTACAACAAGGATTTTTCTTCTTACCTCAACTTACTTGGCATTCAACACTACTCTACGTTCAGCAATCTCAAGGCAAGTGTTGTAGAACGCTTTAATCGTACACTCAAAACAATGGTGTGGCGAGAATTTACAGCACAAGGTTCATATCGTTGGATTGATGTGCTACCTAGTCTTTTATCTACCTACAACGATACACCTCATCGCACTATCGGAACAAAGCCACGTCTTGTTACAAGGAATACACCTCGCCTAGATGCTATTCATCTTGTAATTAAAACAGCTGATCCACGTCGCTATCGCTTTAAAGAAGGTGATTTTGTTCGCCTCAGCAAACACAAGTCTATCTTTTAAAAGGATACACACCTAACTGGAGCACTGACAATTTTCAAATCAGGAGTGTTAAGTTTACTAATCCAGTTACGTATTTAATTCGCGATCTCAGAGGGCAGCCTATTGAAGGAGTATTCTACATCGAAGAACTGCATAAAAAATATCCTAATCACTATTTAGTTGAACGTGTTAGTCGACGACGTGGGAAAAAACTGTATGTTAAATGGTTTGGTTTTAATAACAGCTTTAATTCATGGATTAATAAAGAGGATGTACTTTAAATCTTGTGTGTGTTTTAATCCTCTACCTATCCTTTCTTCTAAGTTACTAGGACATGCTGTAGGATTGAACAACACCTGTAATATGTTTTGAAAATTCATTTTTGTTTTAGAATATATATACATTGTTTATGCTTTCTTTATTTTACTGTCTTTGTCACTCAGTTTTCCTTTTATTCCACCAACAACAACAAGTGCTGCTATCTTCTCAGCAACTAAAGCAATACGAAATAACACACGCAGCATAACTTTACGAATCAGATTTTTATCAGCTACACTTCTTAGTTTAGGATTGTTTTGTCGACATGCTCTTTGCAGGCAGCATCTAACCACGTGCCAGGCGAACGTGTTCTAGAGCAGCCGCCATCTTGCGGAAGCGTCCCTAGGGCGTGTCGTAAGAGCGGCAGCCATCTTGTGCGAGCACCCCTATGCCGTCTCATAAGAAGCTATGTATAGTCGCCATCTTGCGCAAGCGTCCCTAGGGTGTCTCATAAAAGCAGCAGCCATCTTGTGCAAGCAGCCTTAAGCCGTCTCATAAGGAGCTGTCTATAGCCGCCACCTTGCGACAGCCATCCTGCGCAAGCATCCCTAGGGCGTCTCATAAGAGCCTATGTATAGCAGCCATCTCGCGCAAGCGCCCTTAAGGCGTCTCATAAGGAACTGTGTATAGTCTCCATCTTGCAGCCACCATCTTGCGCAAGCATCCCTAGGGGGTCTCATAAGAGCCTATGTATAGCAGCCATCTTGTGCAAGCACCCTTATCCGTCTCATAAGAGCAGCCGCCATCTTGCGCAAGCGCCCTTAAGGCGTCCCGTAAGAAGCTCTGTATAGCCACCATCTTCAGCCACCATCTTGCGCAAACATCCCTAGGGAGTCTCATAAGGGCCTATGTATAGCAGCCATCTTGTACAAGCACCCTTAAGCCGTCTCATAAGAAGCTATGTATAGCCGCCATCTTGTAGCCACCATCTTGCGCAAGCATCCCTAGGGTGTCTCATACGGGCAGCAGCCATCTTGTGCAAGGCAGCCTTAATCTGTCTCATAAGAGCAGCCGCCATCTTGCGCAAGCACCCTTAAGGCGTCTCATAAGGAGCCTTCATGCTACAGCACTAGCATCACCCAGCAATGACCCTAAAGCTGCTAGGCCAGCAAACAGCGCAGGAAGAAATCCTCGTCGTTTTGGTACAGGAATAATTCGTGCACGTTTACTAAACATTGCTCTGCACTTTGGAGAAATTCTCGCTCTTGCTTCGCGCAATGCCTTAGTATTTTTTTTTTTTTTTTTAATAATAGCTACACGAGGATTGTACTCCCCTCGAATAGCTTTTTGTGCAGCCTTTATAACATCTTTCCATCCAACAGTTTTTACTTTCTTCTTCTTCATGTCGTATGGATATCGTTGTTTCACCATGCTGTACACGATTTTACTCGTCAAGAGCAAATCATAAACTAACCGTTACCTCTTGTTTCGTTTAATATATATGTATATTACTATTGCCTACTTTATGATTCAGTTATCATGAAGATTATAAAGCAGCAAGACACACTACCTGTTAGCGACATTGTGCCACATCTCTTACCTAGTTCTAGTACAACTACAAGAAAACGTCAAGGAACGTTGTTTCCTTTTATTGTTCGATGTATTATATCAGGCCCATCGGGATGCGGGAAAACAAATCTTTTACATACACTTATTACTTCTTTAAATGGTATACGCTTCGAGAATATTTACGTGTTGGCAAAGTCAACCACTATATACTATTTTACAAACTGTAATGCACGATCTAGTTAAAGATGGAATAAGATATTTTAAATTTAATTCGCATGAGTAAGTACCATCATCAGACGATGTGCTTCCTAATTCTCTTATGATCTTAGATGATGTCGCAACAGAACAGCAAAACGTTATTCGTGCATTCTTTAGTATTGGACGACATAAATATGTTGATTGCATCTATTTATGTCAAACCTATTCTCGTGTGCCTAAGCAGTTGATACGCGACGACGCAAATGTTATTATGCCTTTTCGGCAAGATGAGCGCAACATGCGACATGTGTATGACGATCATGTTAACACTGATATGATATTCAATGATCTTAAACGTATGTGTGCTACATGTTGGTCATCACACCGTTACAGCTTTTTGGATATTGATACAGAAAGTGATGTTCAGCATGGACGATATCGCATAGTTTTCGATCATTTTATATGCATTAACACAGAATTACAGCAACTACTTGATCAAAAACCATCATCATGTTAACATCTAGCAAGGAGATTACAAAACATATCATCCAAGCTCGAAACAATATTCGACGGAAATTTAAAGAGCTTAAACGTATTCAAGCAGACACGGATTTATTTTAAAAACACAACTAAGTACACCACTCAAAGAAATTTTTAATTCTACTTCATTGCCACAGTCTACTTTAAGTTTTTCTTCTATGCAAACACCATAAAATAAAGAGAAGCATGAAGAAGAAAAGCATCAACAAGAGAAGCAAGATGAGGAAGAGAAGAAGCAAGATGTAGATCAAGAAGAGGAGTAGGATAAGGAAGAAGAACTTAACGATACATCACCATCTAAGCATGTTGAGTTTTTAACTACAGATGTTTATGCTGAAACACCTACTACATCGACGCAAGATCTACCATCTTTGTCTGAGGTCATGATAACGCCAGAGAATCGTAATAAGTTTAGAACTTTTATGCAAGATACCTATGGATCACTCTTTGCACCTTATATAGAAAAACGTTTTACAGGACAAACTGACACTACGTACGGTATTCGCTACGAAGATGACTGTTTCTGGATAGGAAATTCAAATGTTAAGATTAATAGCAACAAACTTGGCATCTAATTTTTTCTCCAAAAAACGTCTACTGAATGCACTGCCACATCGAGCTCTGACGCATGATGAAGTTTTTACGTTTGCTAAACAACTAGGAATTCGTTATTTTCGAGGTGTGTATATGCGCGATCAACTACCAGCCCGCCCACATGAACGTGCAAGTGCCGTAATTAACTTGGACAACAGTCGCGGACCTGGAACTCGTTACGAAAATCTAAAGTATGGTATTTTGATAGCTATGGAGGCTTACCTCCTCCCTTTGAGCTTATACGTTATCTCGGAAGCAGTGCAGACATTGTTTACAAGAAAAACCGTGTACAAAAATTTAATACACGCATGTGCGGACATTTATGTCTTATGTTCTTATATCGAACCCAGGCAGTAGAGAAAGAGAGAGCACTAGTGTGCACGTAATGACTAACAGTAAAAGAACGTTTGCTGTACGTGGAGAAGGACCTGAAACCACCGTCTATTTTAATCCGCCGATCGAACTTGGCTATCAGCCACATAGTCTAGGACTAGTATCGTCATAAGACCTATCTATGCCGGTGCGACGTAAAGCTAATTGTAAAAAATCTCGTGTTGATTGAGGGATACGAGACATGATTGCCAAAACCCCGCCATTCACCGAAATACCATTGCAGGTTACAGTAGTAGTGCAGTGTGGTTGTTCATATTTAAACAGTACTGAGGATTGGAGACCATCCATTTGGCCTGTTAAGTCTTTTCTGTCTGTCCGTCTCTGTGATGTAGTGGTTAGTGTGCTTAGCTGTCACCCCTGGAGGCTTGGGTTCGATTCTCGGATCTCCCACCAAATTTGAAGTGGCACGAGAGCTGGAACGGGACCAATTCAGCTTCGGGAGGTCAACTGAGTAGAGGGGGGTGTTCAAGTCCCTCCTCAGCCATCCTCGAAGTGAGTTTTCCGTGATTTTCCACTTCTTCTCCAGGAAAATGCCGGGATGGTACCTAACTTAAGGCCACAGCCGCTTCCTTCCCTCTTCCTTGCGTATCTCTTCCCATCTTCGCATCCTTCCACAAGGCCCCGGTTCAGCATAGCAGGTGAGGCCACCTGGGCGTGGCATTGGTCCTCCTGCCCAGTTGTATCTCCGACGTAAATTATCACGCTCAATGACTCTGCCCTTGAGGCTATGTTGCTTACAGTGATTGTGAACTTTTAATTATGATTACTAAAACTATATTCTCCAAACAGATCGATTAACGTACTTTCAATATAGTCATGAATATCGTCTACTGAATTACTGCCTGAGGGTAGCGTTAGCACATACTCATCGTAATAGAACTTGTTTACACCATCACGCACATTATAGATTTTATTGTAGCTTTCGAACGATACAATAACATCGATATAGATGTATTTTTGCAGACACCAGAAATGAAGATGAAATAACTCCCTCCGAAGCTCTTGTGCAATGTATTGGCAGAGACAGTGTGAGAAAGTGCCACGTGTTACACACAAAGGAAAATATGAAGACTCAAGCTAGAAAATGCAAGACTCCTGCTCAGTGTTTCCTTTTATCGATGACAGAATAATTAATCAGTTGTCTCTCTGTACAAATATAAAAATTAGGCCATTTTACGCTAAGAGCTTACAATATGTTTACACGAAACAATTAAGAAGGAATATAAACAGATTAAAGAAAGAAACAAATAAAATAAAGAATCGTGGTTGTTCGCTGGATACCAGGCATGAGTGCCTTGAACTCACCATTCACAGAAATAATACTGGAGGTTACAGTAGTATCTGTATTGTATTAAATGAGGTTGTTCATATTTAAACAGTGCTATGGTCTAGAGACCGTCCATTTGGTCTGTTAGGAGTTTCCTGGTGCCCGCTATAATTGTTACTATGCACGGAGTTTGATTTCCCCCCCCCCCCCCGTTTCTGTTTTCTGGTTTAGCTTCTTGCTTGGATATGAATGGGCTACTTTTGTGAGCCCCTGTCAGTACTTACCAAGTCCGGCTCCATGGCTAAATGGTTAGTGTGCTGGCGTTTAGTCACAGGGGTCTCGGCTTCGATTCCCGGCAGGGTCGGGAAATTTAACCATCATTGGTTAATTTCCTTGGCAGGAAGGCTGGGTGTATGTGTTGTCTTCATCATCATTTCATCCTCATCACGACGCGCAGGTCGCCTACGGGAGTCAAATCAAAAGACCTGCACCTGGCGAGCCGAACCCGTTCTGGGATCTCCCGGCACTAAAAGCCCCATACGCCATTTCATTTCATTTCATTTCAGTACTTACCAACATTCTGTGCAAGCACTGTGCACATCCTATTTTCCGGTAGTAATGTAGGTGATTCACCTGGTAGGCCTATAAGAATAATAAATATCACCTTGGGGAACATTAAACTCGGTTTTTTTTCTTGCTGATAAAATGAAATGAAATGTCGTATGGCTTTTAGTGCCGGGAAATCCCAGGACGGGTTTGGCTCGGCAGGTGCAGGTCTTTCTATTTGACTCCTGTAGGCGACCTGCGCGTCATGATGAGGATGAAATGATGATGAATACAACATATACACCCAGCCCCCGTGCCGTAGGAATTAACCAATTTAGGTTAAAATCCCCGACCCGGCCGGGAATCGAACCCGGGACCCTCTGAACCGAAGGCCAGTACGCTGACCGTTCAGCCAACGTGCCGGACTTCTTGCTGGTGTTGCAGTAGCACATCGAATTTTTCCGGCGACGTGTGGATGGGAAAAGGCTAGGATTCTGAAGTTAGAGATCGAGGCCTTAATTAAGCTACAGCCCCCACATTTGTCTGATGTAAAAGCGGTGTTGCTCTTCTGATGTCATTCATGTTGGTAAGTAGTACGACTCATATACCTTCTGCATTCTGTGCACTGACTGTTTCGTGAGTGTTACGATGTTCTTACTGTAAATTAAATTGTGCTCTCCACTGCGGTGCATTTCGTCTATTTCAAGCGCGACATATGCTAATCGTTACCAGCCGTTCTTCATTGTCACAGTGAGAAACGTGACAAATGTAAGCAATCGTGATGAATGGAGCAATCCATGGAAATTAAAGCACAGGTCTCATTCCCTCTGCAGTAAAGCTGCCAATTTGAAACGTTCAATCACGATCTAACGGCTATTTCCCGTAATGAAAATATTACTTGTAAGAAGTCACAGAGTTGGCACTTCTTCTTCTTATGACGCCGTCTCCCTTCGAAGGTTGGCGATCCAATTGATTATGATTACACGCGAAACGGCAGCACGGAAAATTTCTATCGACGTATGTCCATACCACCGCCGCAAGTCTTTCAGCCAGGAATTTCTGCGTCTTCCCACAGATCTTTTCCCATCAATCTTCCCTTGAATGATCAGTCGGAGAAGTTCGTATCGTTCCACCTCTCACGATGTGCCCGAGGTAGCTGAGCTTACGCTCCTTGATGGTTATGAGAAGCTCTTTCTTGGAACTCAAATTACGAGGGCGGTTCAATAAGAAATGTAACAGATGATACTCCCACGTGGCACGTCCCAGGTGGCGGGTAAATCATTCATAAAGATATAAATCATTTGTGCTACGTAGGGAGTGATAAGATAGGCTGCCTCGCTGGTGGATATCTGTGGTGGGGAGGGGAATCATCTATCTACTGGGCATCCGTGGAGAGAGGTAACGATGATTGCTCTGGCTAGAGTGTTTCCGTGGTTACGGCAGTTATAATGAGGGAAACACATGCGGCCACACGCTCAATAAGAAGCTTTTTAAATGAAGTTAACCTCTTATTTGTATTTTATTCTACTTTTTAATTTTTTATTTTCTCCGAATAGTATGCCTTAGTGGTTCAGTGGCAGTACGCCGGCCTCTCACCACTGGGTTCCATGGTTCAAATCCCGGTCACTTCATGTGCGATTTGTGCTGGACAAAGCGGCGGAGGGCAAGACAGGTTTTTCTCCCGGTACTCCGGTTTTCCCTGTCATATTTCATTCCAGCAACACACTCCAATATCATTTCATTTCATCTGTCATTCATTAATCATTGCCCCAGAGGGTGCGACAGGCTTCGGCAGCCGGCACAATTCCTATCCTTGCCGCTAGATGGGGCTTCATTCATTCCATTCCTGACCCGGTCGAATGACTGGAAACAGGCTGTGGATTTTCATTTTTTTAATTTTCTCCAAATAGGTCCATTAGGTTTTTACTGTGTAAATCTGGAGAAAATAAAGGTTATTCATTCATATAAATCATAGTGTGGACATGGTACCGTACGTAGGCCTATTCTTCTTACAAGAAAATATCCACAGTCTGTTTTCACTCATTCGACCGGGTCAGGAATGGAATGAATGAAGCCTCCATCTAGCGACGAGGATAGGAATTGTGCCGGCTGCCAAATCCTGTCACACTGATTAATGACAGAAGAAATTGAATTATATTGAAGAGTGCTACTGGAATGAAAGGTGACAAGGAAAACCGGAGTACCCGGAGAAAAACACGTTCCGCTCCCGCTTTGTCCAGCACAAATCTGACATGAGTGACCGGGGTTTCAACCACGGAACCCAACAGTTAGTGGCCCACGCGCTGCCGCCTGAGCCTCGGAGGCTATTGTTATTCTTACATATTGACCTTATATTTATCTCAAAACGTGTTGTAATGACGTAACGAGGCATTTAGCTCGGCATGGACGAACTCAGATTCAAATGTTTGACGAAAGGATATGACAACTCGCTGAAACTCTTCCACGTAGATGCTTCTCTAGTGATCTACTTTTTATTTTCAAAGTCTTTCCACTCGGTGACAAAGAAAACCACAAAAAAATTGCATTCAAATGTAAAACCATTAAAGTCAATTATAAGTGGTGTCTGAGGATCAAAAGAGAATCCGTAAGCTCTTTTAGTCCCCAGTCAATGAACTCCTTGACCGAGCTCGATAGCTGCAGTAGCTTAAGTGCGGCCAGTATACAGTATTCGGGAGATAGTAGGTTCGAACCCCACCGTCGGCAGACCTGAAAATGGTGTTCCGTGGTTTCCCATTTTCACACCAGGCAAGTGCTGGGGCTGTACCTTAATTAAAGCCACGAAGGTTAAAATCCACGACCCACCCGGGAATTGTACCCGAGACCCGCGGAATTTGCCTCGAGAAATGGGAAACCATGGAAAACCACTTCGAAGATGGCTGAGGAGGGAATCGAACCCCCCTCTATTCAGTTGACCTCCCAAGGCTGAGTGGATCCTGTTCCATCCCTCGTAACACGTTTCAAATTTCGTGGCAGAGTCGGGAATCGAACTCGGGCCTCCGGGGGTGGCAGCTAATCACGCTGACCACTGAAGCACAGAGTCGGATAATAATAATAATAATAATAATAATAATAATAATAATAATAATAATAATAATGGCGTGTGTCCTACGATTAGGTGTGGTACACGTCTTTCGAGTTGACACTAGTTAGAGAGAAAGCAGCTCTTTCATTTTGCCTCTCATTTTTATTTTTCTTATCGTCATGTCTTCCATAAAAAGCTTAAATTTCTTCAAGTCGTCTTGCCATGGGCATCCCCTCGATGTGTGTCGCCAGGTTGAATGAATTTTTTGGATTGAATGTGTGTGTATGCATGTACGTTTATTGTGCTTATGTTATGTTGTGCCATTCAACTTTTAATTCGTAGCGATAGTTTTAAGATATGACTAATCATATTTATTTTGCTTATATTATGCTTTATTGTTTCACATTACTTCTAGTTTGTAATGGTAGTTTTTCAGATAAGATTATGAATATGTTCTCATATGTACACTGTTAATGAAGAGTGGTTAAGTGTAAGAGAGGGCCATGAATCCTAACTTTGCCCCTACAAATAAAGGCAAATATAATAATGTAATAATTGTAAAAGAGCAACTTCAATACATTTTGACATTACACATTTTTTGCTAGTTTTTTAACGTCGTACTAACACATCGAAGGTTTTTCGACGACGCAAGGATGAGAAAATGATGCGATTTGGAGGGTACTACTCTACTCTAATTCTCTGAGTTCAATTTTCTAGAAATATAGCCACTCATTCAATCACTCCTTTGTCTAGTCCAATGGCTCTCATTTTCTTCAGCAGTCTCGCATGATCTATCCAAAGCGTTGGATAGGTCAATAGCGATACAGTCCATTTTAAAATAATGTTGTTTAGATTAAAATTCCTTCACCCGTCCAGTAATCGAGCTCTGGGTTCCACAGACCGAAGACCAAGACGCTGACCACTCAGGTACGTAACCGAACAGACTTGCGACAGACGTGTTCAGGAGCTTACAGTGGATTGTCGTCATTAGTTTTACATACTTGAAGACGGAGGAGAAGGCATTGCTTGACGTTGTCTTCTAGATGGTTGTATGTATGTATGTATGTATGTATGTATGTATGTTTAGTCTTCAGCCCTAAGGCTGGTTGTATCCTCAACAGCTCTGCCATCAGCTGTCATAGATGGCCTAGGCATCACTGAAGAGGCGTACTAGGGAAATAGGAGTGAGGTAGTTTCCCGTTGCTTTCCTCACCGAGCCAGAAGTTGCTGTTACATATCAGTCTGCCAAGCCCACTGAAATGCACGCACCGACCGACCTTATAAGCAACACTTTCACACCATTCATAGCAGGGACTGGCTGCAGAAGGAATGGCATTACTAGCATCACTCATACCTCAGTCACTTTCATACAGTCAAAGCCAAGGATGAGACAGACACAGATCAATGAAAGCAACAAAATTGCTCTAGCCCATACCAGAAGACATAGTGCAATGTAAACACTAAGTCCTGCCAGCAAAGGCATTCTTGATGGTTACAAAAGTAATTTGTATCTGAAATAAATGCAGTAAATATATTCTGTCAACTAATTCTCCTTTCCACCTCCTAGGTCCATCCGTGCCTGGTGCGATAGAAGAGTTACAATTTTGAAATAAAGGCGATAATCCTACAAAGCTTCCTGCAGGTTACATTCTATTTACAGATCTGTTTTCGCAACGGCCTTAACAATAGAAGAGGGCTATCATCTGAGTAGCTGTCCCATTTGGCCGACTTCTCCCTAATCCTTGAAACACTCAAGGGGGCTACATTCCATTGCATAGCGTTTTGTTTCTCCTTCTCGGTGTAATCAACTCTACAGCTAACAATAGGACGTGATTCTCATCCACGAGTGTCGTTCCTAGGTGTAGCAATCTCTTGTTTAGTGGCTCAAATTAGAGAGAGGCTAAGCTTTCCACCCCATCTCCCTTTCTTCTCCATTACAACTTAGACTTTACCTGAGACCAGAAAAAGTGTTATAACAGGCAATGAAAATCTATCTAGGAAAAGTCCCAGACACGTGTCGTCCGAAGTAACAATATTCTTGGACAAAATAAAGTATTATCAAGGGTTTTATTTTCTAGTGATCTACTGTATTTAAATAAATTTAAAGAACACCCGAAGGAAAATTCCGGCACATTGGCGTCTCCGAAAACCGTAAAAAATAGTAGGAAGGAAGTAAAACCATTAATAATAATAATAATAATAATAATAATAATAATAATAATAATAATAATAATACTTTCGTTTCAACCACCTACGGCTTGCTATTACATAACTTCCATTATTTTCTCAAGTTCTTCATCATTCCCAGTACTTCATCCGTTGACTTAATCGCGATAGTTCTTCTGCCGAGAATAAGTTACTCTAATCTTTCTCTTTTCCTAGTCGGACAGATCTTTCATCTCCACAAACTTTCTTCTGAAGACTTCTCTGTTTCTTATGTCGTTTGTACTGATTCCTTATTTGTCTAGATCCCGATGGACTTCTTTCACCGATGCGACTTACGTTTCCCTGTTGTGGAAAGTGAGGAACCTGTTGGGGAGTTTGTCCGGTTCCATTCTTTTAATACGACCTTAGAAAGTAAAACTCCTTTTCTTCGTTGTGGTAGTGATATTTTCAAATTCTTGGTATAGTTTTTGTTTTGGTCTTAAGTGGAAGGTAAATTCATCTAGACCTGTTAGTTTCCTGGGTCCAAGAATCTTCCTAAGAAACTTTCGTTCTTTCTTTCTTTCGTTCTTTTGCAGCCTGAGAGTCCTTTACTGGCTATTGTCTAAGCTGCATAGATGCATTCAGTTTTGAGTACAGTGCCTGAATTTGGCCTGGAAGGAGAGTGATTTCGACTTGTAAGTTTTCTCTCATAGTCTAGATCAGGGCCTCTAAGAGTGCATGCACTGTGCACGGTGCAAAAGACCACTTCGCTTGGTTAACCAGAGTGCAGACCCCCACTCCTCGATTTGAAGCAATAGCGTTGCCTCCCTCTTTCCCCACGCCTGTCTCGCTCGCTCCGCCTATCTCCCTCTTCCTCACTTGCTCCGTAGCGCTCCAAATCCGAGCTTAGCCGAGTAGCCCAGAGACGAAGCGTTGGTCCGAGCCGAGCCGAATGGGACCGATGCACTGTGCACAGGAACTCTGCGCCTCAATTTGTACGCGTGTGATTTTGGGCGTTTGAGAGGCCCTGGTCTAGATGACGTCTCCAACTTTCTCACCCCTTCTTCAGTTGCTGCCTTTTCATTGATATTTGGAGTCAGAATCTAATTTGGATACTTGAATTTTTTAACCCATTTGATGTCACCATATTTGGTCTTCCTTATCCTGGATGGATCTGTGGTATTTTTCTTCATATACTCCGTCGTTTCAAAATATAATTGCAATCCTGCTTACAGGCTTTTTTTGAGGTCCTCAATCTGCTTAGTTGCAGTTTGTAAGGTCTCTGTAAAAATTCTACATTATTATTATTATTATTATTATTATTATTATTATTATTACGGACTCTCCGTGGAGCATAGAGGTGTAAAAAGGTGCGGGCATTAATGGGTGGGCAGAGAAAATATCAAAGTATAATTTAACACTCTAAAATTTGAAATTTTATTTCTTTCCTTTCTTTCTGAATTGACTTAGATGAACAACACCAAATAACAGTTCTCTAGTAGCAGTATTAGAAAACCCTAGAAAAACAGAATGAGCTTGAAGCTCCCAAGTTACAAATTTCAAAAGAGCGTCTTTGCTCCACACAGTTAACTGTCTAGGAGACTGCTCTCGAAAAATTATTAAAACCAGGCCTCTACAATCTAAAGTTTTACATCAGATAAAATATAAACAGTTTTCACAGTCTTACTCGCTCGACAGCCTGAGTTACATTTAAATAGGAAGTTAAATTCTAACAGAGGCAATTAGTGCCCATTCTACATGGCCTTAGTGATCAACACAACCGTAAGACAAAATGCTAGGAGGCAAACACTTACACTTCTGTGAAATACATTAGAAAATTCTTAAAAACCCGAAGTTATTGATGCCAAGCCTCTACTACAGAGGTGACTAGAGGGAGAAAAATGTTAAGTTCCAAAAGAAGAGATAAATTTTATATTTTACAAAATCATAGTCACCCCAATACCAAGTTGAATAGGAATTAAAACAGGGTTCACACTCTTTATTCCCTATGTTAGAATAAAGTCCTTAGACTTGTTTGAAAATTTACATTGAAAGATTGATAGATTTACATTACGAAAGAACTTTGAAACCTTCCCCTCAATTTAGCTTTCTGAGACTATCACATGATTGCCATTACCTTGGGCTGGTGGGCCTTTCGACAATGGGCGAGGCTTTCCCCCTGCCTCCGACACTCTAAACCTCTTGATCAGAGCGATGGAAAGGACAACATGGCCCGAAAGGTCTCAACTTTTATAGCGGAGAGGAAGGTTGCAGAACTCTCTGGGCTGAAGCCCTGTATACACCCCGAATTTCTATTGGTTAATTTAATAAATATCCAAAATTGCTGATTGGTCCAAAAATGTGAAGAAGAAGAAAGGGATAGCAGTGCTAGCAACCTAAGAATACACACACAAAAAAAGAATTTACAAACATTTCAGTTCTGTAAACCTCAAAACTACAATTTTCTTTGAAAATTAATTGTTCATCTTCCCACCAGAGGGGCCATAAGTCGACCATAGGGACATCTGAAGATAAAGTTCGAAACTTCTTCTGAAATAAGTTTCACTGTTCAAATAACAAATGGCCTTCTCAAAGGCGTTCACGTTAAATGAACGGAGCTGGTGGACCTCCTGTATTATTATTATTATCATTATTATTATTATTATTATTATTATTATTATTATTATTATATAATGAGGAAAGCAACGGGAAACTACCTCACTCCTCATTTCCCTAGTATGCCTCTTCAGTGACACCTAGGCTATTTATGACAGCTGTTGGTGGAGCTGTGGAGGATAAAACCAGCCTTAGGGCTGAATACCCAACATACATTATATAAAATTGTACTATTGTGTGTGTACTTCAAATTTTCACAAAATACTTCGTATTTATCTCGGATAAAGTATATAGAAGTTGAAAGGGTGAGCTTGTATTTGGAGATAGTGAGTTCGAATCCCACTGTCGGCAGCCGCGAAGATGGTTTTCCGTGTTTTCCCATTTTCACACCAGGCGAATCCTGGGGCTGTACCTTAATTAAGGCTACGGCCGCTTCCTTCCTACTCTTAAGCCTTTCCTATCCCATCGTCGCCATAAAACCTATCTGTGTCGGTGCGACGTAAAGCAAATTCTAAAAGAAACCGTTTTGATTCAATTCCTAACCAAATTATCTTATTTATATATTCTCTCATGTGTTCCTTGGTTCTGTACCCTCAGGCGTTTTCTTAATTTTTGAAAAATGTCCACACTTACACACCTAATTTAGTTATAAAGGCTTGAGTGAAACTCTGCATTGACTCACATTAGCGCTCGTAGTGATGTTTAAGTGAAACAATTCATTGACTGACATTAGCGCTCGTGGTGATTAAAAAAAAAAGCAAACTGCTAATCTAATCGACCGAATAACGATGATTAAGAAAAGTTGTAAGTTTTAATAATAAATACTTTATTATATTTTATTTATCAAAAATTCGTGGCTTATATCCCTAGGTTGTTTTCAACACTGAATTGCTTGCTTGAAGGGCTAGAAGTGTGCATTTTTGCTTCATATAACTGATAGGAACTTACTGTAACAGAATCCCATTTGAAACAGTCTTTAATATACAAAGGAGCTATTATATTAACCCGAGAGTGGTAACGTGGGATATAGGACTACTGCATCTGTGTTTGGTTGATTGTTCTGCTGATGCTTCGTCTACCTTTATTCCAATGTTCTTCATACAAATGCTGCTTTTGTCACCAGCATTGTCTCTATTGTAAACTGGCTATTAATGTTGATGGGGCGCTCGTGGACCCCACGTTACTGTATGTGAAACATTTTATGCACTTGATACTGCATTGCTGTGGTTTTGTCCCTATAATTGCTTCACCTTTATTGTTAGGTGCTATTGTTGACATTGTTATAGATTTGCTACAGACTATTTGGACTTATTGTTACGTGCTCAGGCACTGGCAGCCCTGTGAAAGCTCAAGTCAGTATTTCCTACAAGGGATGAATAAAGGTCGATTCACACATCTCCGGGACGTGACGGCGCTTTCCGTGAGGTGACGGCATCTTCCGTGAAAATAAAATATCGTCGCCATGTAAACGAAGGGATGAGTTCCTACACTTCCGTTGACGTAATTCGTCGTGACCTTCAGTGCTTCTCCGTGATCCGTGCCGGCAATACGTATTCGCTCGCCAACGATATTTTCTTGTTTTCACGGACGTGATTTCTCTCTTCCCGCCTTCCTGCTTCTCTGCTTTCTTCGAGTACTGAGGTTATCTGTGTACGTTTGAACTGTTCTTTACCTCCCAAAATGAAGGACGAACTGCTGATTGAATTAGTGATGATGATGATGATTGTTTAAAGGGGAAGGCACACTCTTTTCTATATAAGCTGATTCGAAATATATGGATAGTGGTTTGAAGAAGCGTGTATGGGGCGAAATTGGCGAGAAAATGGAAGCTGAAGGTACTTAACTAACATTTTTTGCTTTTAAGATTAAGGAAATCAGTCTGTCTGTACATAGGCACCGACTTTGGTGCGACAAGGCACTTTCTGCCCCCAACCTACAAAGTCAGGGGTATTAAAATTAATCAACGATATCATTTATTTAATTTTTCAAGTAATTAAAAGCAAATGTAGTGTATACGTGAAATTTTACTTCGTCGTCCATCAAGCACTTATATAGAGCAGAAAACACTCCTTTCTAACCCCTGCGTTTCCATATATGATGAACCCACTGTTTCTTCCTCTCTTTCTCCTCTTCATCCAAAATTATAGCTATCATTAACAGTTAATCATCACTAAAAAATCATCTAACACTTGATTGCTGACTTATAACTGCACGGAACTGTAGTGTGAGAACAGACGTGAAATATTCATGTCGGAAAGGACGGATACGGACACGGAGAGCGCCGTCACGTCACGGAGATGTGTGAATCGACCTTAAGCCAGGCCGGTGATCCCCATCCGGTCCAATGACTTGCCCGGACTCTCCTTGTATTGTTTTCGTCCGGTTTCTCTGCAGACCTTCTTGAAGTTGAGAAGAGAATCTTCCCTCTCTAGTCGTGCTTTGAAGATTACAGTTTTTCATCACTCTAGATATAATTACAAGGACGCCGCGAAAGAGGAGGTGTTCTTGTGTGGGTGTGTCGAGTACGTGGCGGGTGTCCATCAGAATCAGTGTCTAAGTATCGTCGTGCTGGAGTACAGAGAACTGAGTTCAATGTGTCTTAGAGAACTGAGTGGTGTACTTTGTGTGTACTGCCTTGGAGTAGTGAGGAGAGTACTGCCGACATGGAGTCAGTGTGTGTACGTATTGTAGTGCTGGTTAGCACTGTTTAGCTGTTGCTGTTGTGTGGCCAATGTTTAGTTGCCAGTGTTAAGTAGTTCACAGTGTGGAGCAGTTACGTTGTTTGCTAGTTAATTAAGTTTACTACGTTGACTGTGTTACTGGACTTGTCTGAAGTCTAACAAAGGAACAGTCGTCGTCAGTCGTGATTGCTAGCAGACTACATGTTCAAACTCATGTGTGTGTGTGAAGCTGCTTGAATGGAGTGACTGAACGTGCAAAGCCAAGTGAAAGTGAGGGTTGTTAGTAAGGTTTATAGCCCGTTCCAGGTAAAGACTGCCCACCTGAAGTCCTGCTGGGAGGGAATTATAAATGGACAGTAGTTTGTAGAATGTGGCAAATTATGATTTAGGCCTAATATAATTGTGTGTGTTTGTGTTTGTATGTGCCAATTGGGTTATCCTGAATTTAATTCGATCCATAAAGCAGGCAGTGTTTTATTCATGACATGTTTTTATTCAGGCTGAAAAAAATGGACGAGGACAGTATCAGAGTTCTCCTAGAAGGAACTTCAATGACGATGGTGATGAGTTAATTGATTATTCACCCAGTACCTTGTAGGATGACAGTAACATATTAATTCATTTCGATTGGCTATTTCTAGCCGAGTGCAGCCCTCATAAAGCACACTCCGTTGAGGGTGGGCGGCATGTGCCATGTGTAGGTAACTGTGTGTTATTGTGGTGGAGGATAGTTTTATGTGTGGTGTGTGAGTTGAAGGGATGTTGGAGACAGCACAAATACCCAGCCCCTAAGGCATTGGAATTAACCAATTAAGGTTAAAATCCCCGACCCGGCCGGGAATCGAATCCGGGACCCTCTGAACCGAAGGCCAGTACGCTGACCATTCAGCCAACAAGTCGGACGCAGTAACATCGACACAGAGATATATTTTTCAGACACCTGAAATGAAGATGAAGTAACTCCCTCCGAAGCTCTTGTGCAATGTATTGGCAGAGACAGTGTGAGAAAGTGCCACGTGTTACACACAGAGGAAAATATGAAGACTCATGCTATAAAATGCAAGACTCCTGCTCAGTGTTTCCTTTTATCGATGACAGAATAATTAATCAGTGTCTCTCCGTAAAAATATAAAAACTAGGCCATTTTACGCTAAGAGCTTATAATGTGTTTGCATGAAACAATTAAGAATGTCTCTAAATCGCCAAGAACAACGTGAGATGAATCTGGATGCGATTTATGAGTAGATGCATTTCTAATGCAGACGCGATGAATGTAAATGAAATTATTTGTCCTTACACTTGTTGATGTGGCGATGAACAAATTAAACAGTACTCTATTATTACTCGCTATTGAACATCAGTTAGAAAGATGACGCTCGAATTCTGTGTTAACGGGTACAAAAATGGAAGTGCAAGAACGGCAATTCCTGAGAAGAATAATAGGGCCAAGGATCCTACCAGATGGAAAGCGATGGTACAAACCCAACAATGAGCTCTACCAGCATCAAGAAAACCTCATAGATGCCATCAGGAGAAAACGTCTGACTTTCTATGGACACCTATACAGAATGGATCCTAATAGATTATCCCATAAGATCTTCAAGGTTGCTAACAAAGGCAAAGCTACTGGATTCCCCTGGACCAAACAAGTGGACAAAGATCTTGCAGAGCTTAATATTAATCAAGCCGCCATTACTGACAGAAATGCATACCGTTTAATGGTCAAAACTAAACCTTTCCTAACATCCCTTACATCAGCTAGCCACAAAGGAGCCGGGAATTGGTCAGAGGAGCGCAGGAAAGAATTCAGCGAGAAAATGAAGGAATACTGGGCCAACAGGAAGGCTCAAGAGGCCACTAAGAACACAATCCAGTATGCTAAAAGGGGCAGACGAAGACAAAAACACAGCTAGAACACAAGCACCGTGGTCCACAGATGGCCTAAACGCAAAGAGAGAGAGAAGAAAATCCACAGTTCTAGCACTTCAGCGAAGCAACTCAATCTTGAAAACGTTCTAGGAATATGAGCTACGAATTTTAGGTAAATAAAATATAAAGTATGAGAATACAATCTGTATTTATTTCTTAAAATTACAATCCTTAATCATCGTTATCCGGTCGATTAGATTAGCAGTTTGCCTTTTTCTACCACTACGAGCGCTAATGTGAGTCAATGCATTGTTTCACTTAAGCATCACTACGAGCGTTAATGTGAGTCAATGCATTGTATCACTTAAGCACCACTACGAGCGCTAATGTGAGTCAATGCATTGTTTCACTTAAGCACCATTACGAGCGCTAATGTGAGTCATGCATTGCTTCACTTAAGCACCACTACGAGCGCTAATATGAGTCAATGCATTGTTTCACTTAAGCACCACTACGAGCGCGAATGTGAGTCAATACATTGTTTCACTTCAGCACCACTACGAGCGCTAATGTGAGTCAATACATTGTTTCACTTAAGCAACACTACGAATGCTAATGTGAGTCATGCAGAGTTCCACTTAAGCACCACTACGAGCGCTAATGTGAGTCAATACATTGTTTCACTTCAGCACCACTACGAGCGCTAATGTGAGTCAATACATTGTTTCACTTCAGCACCACTACGAGCGCTAATGTGAGTCAATACATTGTTTCACTTCAGCACCACTACGAGCGCTAATGTGAGTCATGCAGAGTTCCACTTAAGACCTTATAACTACGTTCGGTGTGGACAATTTACAAAAATAAAAAAAATGCCAGAGGGTATTGAACCAAGGAACATATTACAAAAAGAATCATGTAAATAAGTAATTTGACTAGGATTTGAATAAAAACGAGAACGAGTAAAGAAACAAGCGATTTTATACTGTTTATCCGGAACTGCATTTAGATCGGAAGTGATTTTCGAAATTTATTTTTAGTTTGATGGAGCCTTCCCGGGTCATTTAGCCCTTCAACGTTCGGCACAGTTGAGGAAATTGCTTACTTTTACGTTTTTCATAGTATGGGGACACATATCCTATCTGCTAAGAAATGTTTTCAACATTAAAGCACACATTGAACCTTCCCAATCGTACAGTTTCGACCTGTAACACATCTGAGCAGTAGGTAGCCAAACGTTGTTATAATACCTCTGTCATCAGACAGAGTAAAACGGAACGTCGGAATTGACACGCAGGCAACCTAAAACAAAACCCCATGGCACTACAACCTTCGAAGGGCCTTGGCCTACCAAGCGACCGCTACTGAGCCCGGAGGCCTGCAGATTACGAGGTGTCGTGTGGTCACCACGACGAATCCTCTCGGCCGTTATTCTTGAATTTCTAGACCGGGGTCGCTATCTCACTGTCAGATAGCTCCTCAATTCTAATCACGTAGGCTGAGTGGACATCGAACCAGCCCTCAGGTCCAGGTAAAAATCCCTGACCTGGCCGGTATTCGAACCCGGAGCGTCCGGGTAAGAGGCAGGCACGCTACCCCTACACCACGGGTCTGACAAGCAATCTAAATGATTCCAAAGTAGTAGGCTGTATAGAGGTACTAAAAATGTGTGAGCTTCATGTCGGTATATATATATATATATATATATATATTGCTATTTGCTTTACGTCGCACCGACACAGTTAGGTCTTATGGCGACGATGGGACAGGAAACGCCTAGGATTGGGAAGGAAGTGGCCATGACCTTAATTAAGGTACAGTCCCAGCATTTGCTTGGTGTGAAAATGGGAAACCACGGAAAACTATCTTCAGGGCTGCCGACAGTGGGGTTCGAACCCACTATCTCCCGAATGCGAGCTCACAACTGCGCGCTCCTAATCGCACGGCCAACTCGCCCGGTCATGTCGGTATATTTACTGGCATGAAAACGAACTTCCGGGAAACAAAATACTGGCACCTCGTCTTCTCCAAATACAGCTTAAACGAAGGCTATTTTTACAGGCTACCTGAAGAGTGACTGGAAGCGTCCAGTTGTGACATACGAGCATGAACAATTGTGAGAATTATGCATGTTTTCTATATATTCCTGCATGGAGCTGTTTACCTAGTTTTATTATGAGTGTATTTCGCATAAACTGTGACATACAACCTAAATTACTGTTCTGTGTTATCATATGTGGATATATACGTACAAGGTAAACTGAAGTGAATTCCGTCCTTCATGATGTAACTGAGGATTTTAGTTCCTTTGAAATAAATGAAGAGTGTTTGTCGATTTGGGTTAGAAATTTTGAGAAAAGAAGTAAAATTAGCTTCAACACTTTTCTATTACGAAAGCTTTTTACTCACGTTCAATCTGTTTTGTGCCAATAGAAAAATTAAAATAGGTACCAAGTAAAGAAATCTCAAATGACGTTATTGGTACAGCGAATGACTTTTGTAATTTGAAGCAGGGTACTCTGCCGTATGAATATATGAATATGTACTTAATATAGTCCCTAAAATGCTTGCTTTAATTCTGAAAAGGTATTTGATTTAATAAGAACTCCGCATGTCAAGCAGTTATTAGAGACAATGCTTTGTTGAACCTATCATTGGTTTCTGTTCTAAGTTTACGTTTACTTTCTTGACAGGTGGGACGTTTATAATTTTGCTTCAAATCTTGTACTTTAACCTCATTCTTTCACGTTCTTTCTTCCCCCACAGAATTCCTTTCCTGGCCCAAGGCATGTCTAATTAATTTAGCAGATTCTTGGGGCAGAATTCGAATAACGTTTTCCTTTCCTCGGATCTCATTCAGGAATATTTCACCGGATCTATTTTTATACGACCTGATCTTAAATATTCTTCACCACACTCTCAATTCAAATAAGCTTTTTCATTTACTGGCCTGATCATCCAATATTTTATATAACGAAGCCTACGTTTGGGATTGTTTTATTAACTTAATCTTTCTGTACGGACAAAATTAAAGTATAATCGGCCAAACAGTGTTATTAATAGACCTGGGATTTTAAGGCAAATGCCTATTTAGTTCCTTACGAAATAACATGATTTTTTTTTTAAATTTGATGATGTTTCATGATAAATCCCTTACATTAATAGAGTTTTATAGTGCCCTAAAATGCCTATTTGGACCTTTAGAGCCTATTTTACAATTTAGTGCCTAAAAATGCCTATTTTCTACATTTAAAATAAAATTCAACTTTAATTTTTACAATCACACCCTGAACATCCCTGGAACGAGCAGAACAGCAGAGGGTGGTTTTTTCACAGAAATGTGCTCTTCCCAGACAACTGTCACCAAAGGAATGCTGAGTGAAGGGTGGAGGTGGAAGATTAGCTCAGAAGAACAACGAGCAGATAGTAAAGGAAGTTCTGTGTCGAGTGACGGGGTGAGGGGGAGGATTATCTAGGAAGAACAATGAGCACGTAGTAAGAAGGGACATACTGTGTCAAGTCGCCAGTGAAAGAACAGCTGTTTAAGTAAAAATGAAATGGCGTATGGTTTTTAGTGCCGGGAGTGTCCGAGGACATGTTCGGCTCGCCAGGTGCAGGTCTTTCGATTTGACACCCGTAGGTGACCTGCGCGTCGTGATGAGGATGAAATGATGATGAAGACGACACATACACCCAGCCCCAGTGCCAGTGAAATTAACCAATGATGGTTAAAATTCCCGACCCTGCCGGGAATCGAACCCGGGACCCCTGTGACCAAAGGCCAGCACGCTAACCATTTAGCCATGGAGCCGGACACGCTGTTTAAGTGAATATAGTTTATCATGCCTAAAATGAAATCATCTAAGAGTGCGCTTATACAACAATGGCTTGTACAATTTCCAGGGATGACTTTTGATGGCAAGATTATTTTCTGCCAGTACTGCAATAAACAGGTATGTGGATATATCTTAAATTTCATATTAATCTAAAACTAAGGTTTTGATATTGGCTCCTCTAATTAATTGTAGGGACCTAGTCCAGGCGACCTGGGTTCGATTTCCAGTACCGGCAGTAATTTAGAAGTTTATGAGGTCTGGAACGCTGTTGACCCAGCATCGTGAGGACAATTGAGGAGCTACAGTGGGCACGGAGGCAAGGCAATACGGCTGAAGGATTTATCGTGCTGACCACACACCACCCAATATCTGCAGGTCATTAGCTGGGCAGCAACCGTTATTGAAACAAAGGCCCTTTGGGGACTGTAGTGTTCTTGTTCTTAATTAACTTTAGAGCAATAATGGCTTAATTTAAATAGTTCAAAATATCAAATTGTATTCAATAGCTCACCTTTTCTATTCCTCATCTTAGTCTCTAATTGACATCGCTTTATTATGTTTTAGATTTCACATGAGAAAAAATGCCACCTTCAGCAGCATACAGATACTGCCAGTCACAAAGCGAAAGCAGCCATGAAAAGTAACTTAGACAGACTCTGCTCACACAAACTATATCTCCTACAACCCATAATGGTTTCTATGCTGATATGTGTAGAGCCCTAGTTGCAGCAAATATCCCCTGGAATGCTGTGCATAATCCAGTTTTCAGAGATTTTTTTTTACAGAAATACACCAAGCAGCACATCCCATCAGCATCTACATTAAAGAAAAACTACTTAGATATGTGTTACAATGAGGTCATTTTGTCAGTCAGGGAGGATATTGGAGAGTCTTGCATATTGTTGTGTGTGGACGAAACCATCAACTCTGTGGGCAGGTACATTGCTAACCTTATAGTAGGAAAACCCAATCTGGCATCTACCGCTCACCTTCTTTGCTCTAAACAGCTTGAGAAAGTCAATAGTCAAAGCGTTGCATACTTCTTCAACAAGGGGTTGCAATTCTTGTATCCTGGGAATGTTGATGATTCTAAAGTCCTGCTCCTTGTCTCCGATGCTGCTTCCTACATGATTGCCACTGCACCTCTCCTCAAAACTTTCTATCCTTCTTTAATTCAAGTTACTTGCATGGCCCATGCCTTGCATAGACTCGCAGAAACAGTTAGGGCCGAGTTTCCTGCAGTAAATACTCTCATTTCAACAATGAAGAAAGTGTTCTGTAAGGCTCCATTAAGAATAGCCATCTTTCGAAAGAAACTCCCCTCTATTCCCCTTCCATCACAGCCAATTATCACCCGTTGGGGTTCCTGGATGGAAGCTGCCCTGTATTATGCAGAACATCGTGAGGAAATCATGACTGTGATAGACAATTTGCCTTTAACGGACAATGTCTGCATGTGTGTCGTCTGTCAAAGAGCTGTTAAATGATTGTTCCAGTGTTCAGAGAGACATTGCGTATATTCAGGCAAATGTTTCATTTCTTCCAGTCATCATTACAAAAATGGAGGAAAAAGGAAACAGTCTCAAACAGCAATTTTCTGTAAGGAGGAAGCTGAGAATAACATACAAAGTGCTAGGGGCAAGGTAGGGGATAAAATAAGAGACAAGTAGTCTAGTGTACTGCAGAAGAACCCAGGTTATTCAGTACTGAAAAGGGTACACCAGGTAATGGATGGGGAAAAGGTAGACTTACCAAGTGAAATTGAATTGAAAAACGTAGGTAAATTTTCCTGTGCCCCTCTAACATCTGTGAGTGTGGAGCACTCTTTTTCTGCTTTCAGAATGATTTTAATACACTGACTGACAGTGACAATGCAACACCAAGAAGGAGTTGTTCGAAAAGGATGAAAGTTGGGGAAAAAACAGAGACGGCACGGACGAATAATTGATGTTTATTTCAAACCGATATGCAGGTTACACAATGCGCACGGCATCGACTCAGTAGGATGTAGGACCACCGCGAGCGGCGATGCACGCAGAAACACGTCGAGGTACAGAGTCAATAAGAGTGCGGATGGTGTCCTGAGGGATGGTTCTCCATTCTCTGTCAACCATTTGCCACAGTTGGTCGTCCGTACGAGGCTGGGGCAGAGTTTGCAAACGGCGTCCAATGAGATCCCACACGTGTTCGATTGGTGAGAGATCCGGAGAGTACGCTGGCCACGGAAGCATCTGTACACCTCGTAGAGCCTGTTGGGAGATGCGAGCAGTGTGTGGGCGGGCATTATCCTGCTGAAACAGAGCATTGGGCAGCCCCTGAAGGTACGGGAGTGCCACCGGCCGCAGCACATGCTGCACGTAGCGGTGGGCATTTAACGTGCCTTGAATACGCACTAGAGGTGACGTGGAATCATGGAATCATACGCAATAGCGCCCCAAACCATGATGCCGCGTTGTCTAGCGGTAGGGCGCTCCACAGTTACTGCCGGATTTGACCTTTCTCCACGCCGACGCCACACTCGTCTGCGGTGACTATCACTGACAGAACAGAAGCGTGACTCATCGGAGAACACGACGTTCCACCATTCCCTCATCCAAGTCGCTCTAGCCCGGCACCATGCCAGGCGTGCACGTCTATGCTGTGGAGTCAATGGTAGTCTTCTGAGCGGACGACGGGAGTGCAGGCCTCCTTCAACCAATCGACGGGAAATTGTTCTGGTCGATATTGGAACAGCCAGGATGTCTTGCACATGTTGAAGAATGGCGGTTGACGTGGCGTGCGGGGCTGCCACCGCTTGGCGGCGGATGCGCCGATCCTCGCGTGCTGACGTCACTCGGGCTGCGCCTGGACCCCTCGCACGTGCCACATGTCCCTGCGCCAACCATCTTCGCCACAGGCGCTGCACTGTGGACACATCCCTATGGGTATCGGCTGCGATTTGACGAAGCGACCAACCTGCCCTTCTCAGCCCGATCACCATACCCCTCGTAAAGTCGTCTGTCTGCTGGAAATGCCTCCGTTGACGGCGGCCTGGCATTCTTAGCTATACACGTGTCCTGTGGCACACGACAACACGTTCTACAATGACTGTCGGCTGAGAAATCACGGTACGAAGTGGGCCATTCGCCAACGCCGTGTCCCATTTATCGTTCGCTACGTGCGCAGCACAGCGGCGCATTTCACATCATGAGCATACCTCAGTGAAGTCAGTCTACCCTGCAATTGGCATAAAGTTCTGACCACTCCTTCTTGGTGTTGCATTTGCTCTGTCAGTCAGTGTAGATAAAAGACACAGCCCGACTGTGGAAAATTTGGAGAAGATTATTGTTATATACTGTAAAGCAAACTACGAATGAAAGTACAGTAGGAATGTTCCTCACAAATAATAAACACATACTCCATTCGTGTTTACACCGTTATCGGATGCCTACAATGCTGTAATTGTGTACAGTGATTTTAGTATTAAGGTTTTAGATCAGTACTTATAATGATATGTCATATAATCCATAACTTTTTTGACATGACTATTTTATATTGTTTTTGATAACTGTCTTTTTTATTCTGTCTTAATTTTGCAGTTATTTCGGTTAAGAATAGGGATACCACGTGTTAAAGTAAAAAAGGATCACGTTACTGTTCAAGTGTATATTGTAATATTTTAAAGTCTATTTCCTGCCTATCCACACATTTTTAAAACATATTTTAAGTGCGTATTTTATCTTTTAAAAGCCTACTTACTTGTTTTAAAAGCCTATTTTAGGCACCTAAATCTAATTTTTATAGAGCCTAAAATCCCAGGTCTAGTTATTAATTAATATGTCGTTTGAAATACAAGATATATTTAACTTCAAAACATTTTAGCAGGTTCGATCCTCGCTCAATCCGGTGGTATTTGAAGCTGCTCAACTACACCAGCTTCGTGTTGGTAGATTAACTGGCAAGTAAAAGAACTCCTGTGGCTCTAAATTTCAGCACCTCGGCGTCTCCGAAAACCATAAGAGTAGTTAGGGGGACGTAAAGAAATCGACCTTCTTCTTCTTCTTCTTCTCCTCCTTCTTCTAGGGACCACGTGACATTTTTTTTCTTTTGCTAGTTGCTTTACGTCGCACAGACACAGATAGGTCTTATGGCGACGTTAGGGAAGGGCTGGGAATGGGAAGGAAGTGGCCGTGGCCTTAATTAAGGTACAACCCCAGCATTTGCTTGGTGTGAAAATGGGAAACCACGGAAAACTATCTTCAGGGCTTCCGACAGTGGGGTTCGAACCCACTATCTCACGAATACTGGATATTGGCCGCACTTAAGCGACTGCAGCTATCGAGCTCGGTCATGACAATTTTAATGCCTCATCCTCTGTTGTTCATTATTCTTCCTCCAATACTCCATCTTCTGAGTATGTCTCAGATTCTTCTCCTCGGACCATTGTGAGCATGTTTTATTTTCTTTCCTACCTTGGAATCCCTCCATTTTTAACATTTTCCTTCTAAACATCTCTCTCTCTCTCTCTCTCTGTGTGTGTTGCTTCTTCTTCTTCGTCTTCTCCCTCTTCTTCTCTTATATCGTTTCTTTCCAAATCTTTCTTGTCTTCATGAATCCAGGTTGTTGTTGACTTCTTGTTCCAAATATATTTGAAGATTTGTTTGGTTAACTTGTTGTCATCCATTCTGTATAAATATATTAGAAATATCGATCGCCTCTTCCGCATGTTATTTATTAGTATTATTGTTATGGTCAGCGTTGAGGCATTCGGTTCAGAGGGCTCCGGGCTCGATTCCCGGCCGGTTCGAAGAATTTAATCGCCTTTGATTAATTCTTCTGGCCCGGGGACTGGGTGTTTGTGTTTGTCCCAACACTTTCCTCTTTATATTCAGACAACACTCTACACTACCAACCACCACAGAAACACGCAATAGTGATTACATCCCTCCATATAGGGATGGCGTCAGGAAGGGCATACGGCCGTAAAGAAGGCCAAATCCACATGTGCGACACAGTTGTGGGGAAATCTGTAGAAAAAGAAAGAAGAATATTATTATTATTAAAACATTTTATTCTAATATATTTCGACTTTCACAAAACCTCAAGGCTTTGGAATTACTCCATTCTGTAGGTTATAGTAGATTTGATCTGGGAATGGTGATGAGAAACTCCATATCTTTCAACTATATAGCAATACAGCATTTTCCTGGTGCTGTATCACGACATCACCGGATGGCTGATGGAGAGATCCTAAACCTTCTGTCTGCTAAGGACATAGGAGGTAATAAAATGTATTAATGCTTGAGAAAATGGAAACTTGTAATTTTACTTGAATTTTTATACCGTGATCATAGCCACGAGATCTCCAGTTTTAGGTGAAATTTGAACTACAGAGGTGTGACGTTTCATGTCAAAGTATTGTACATGTGTTGGACGGTATTCATGCCATGGCCGCCGTGACGGGAAGTCCGAGGTATTGGCACATTGCTATTACCCTCCCTGATTACTGCTCTAGAACAGAGTTTCCCTAATAACTGTTTGTCTCTGAGGTCCCTGAGCATGTCCAAAGTCCCCTTAGCCACAGAACATAATACTGAAAATAAAAACAGAATTAGAGGACCGGTGCGAGAAATCTCGCATGTTCATAAACTAAGTAGTAGAGTAGCCCCTTGGTGAACTAATCGTGAACTAAGGAATATGCAGATCATTACAATATTAGACAATCTTACTTATCATTTAATGCAATCTTTGATTTTCTAACATTTATGGTATCCACTTGAACGGAAGCAAATGAAAGTGCATTATTATACTAACGAATGTTCGGGAAGTAATTTTTGGTTTTACTATCATTCTTTCCTTAACTGGTAAAAACAGCATATTATAATGACATAAAACAGGCGTCCCAGCGGCCAAAATGTGAAGTGGACAGTAATGAGGGTGCGTATTTTTTCCTACAGCAACAGTATTTGCAAATCGTACACTTCTATAACTTTTTTTAATGAATTATCGATATTCATGAAATGAGAGTGTAATTAGTCACTGCTAATGTCTACTATCTTTATTTTTAATGCTCATTTGTCACGATCGGTTACTTGTGAGCGCCGCAAGGGGGATCTATACTACTGAAATAATGTATATAATTTTGTAATGATACCATGTTTGATTTTATTCGTATAATATTTAGGATTAAAATTTACTTTCTTTTAAAATTTAATTTAACTTCATTTACCGAAAGATATTTTATAAATGCACCAGAAATTATAAAACAATGTGTCACTGGGCTAATAATTACAGCAGTCTGGATCTGGAAACTTATTTAAAAAATAAATACTTGTTGCGGTTGTTGGGTCAGTAGGACGGATGGTGCTTTTCTTTTCCAAAGACCGAGCGTTTTACAGTCGTAGTCACTCGAACCGAAGATGAAAATCCACAGGTTGTTTTCAGTCATTTGACGGGGTCAGGAATGGAACGAATGAATCACCCATCCAGCAGCGAGGGTAGGAATTGTGCCGGCTGCCGAAGTCTATCGCACTCCTCTGGGGCAATAATTAATGACTGACACACAGTAGCGGCGATTGAGAATTAGGGGTGAGGGGGGGGGGGGATGTTTATATCAAAACTGAAAAAGCTACCAGAAGGTAAATTCTTGATGCTCTCTGAGTGAATTTCAACAGAGAGGTAAAGGTTGACAGTCCAACTTAAATGTAGCTATAACAATTCTTTTCTTTAAGATTTTGATTCCATATTACGCACTAAAACGTTGACCAAAGGAACAATGTTACACATTTATTACAATTAAATAGAACTACACATTAAGAAACTTAACAGACTCTAAAGAGACTGCCAGACTGACGAATGCGCGCGAGAATGTCTATGACTTTGAGAAAAATACCTCTCTTCTACCCTTCTTCACAGAACATGCAAATTCTCCACTACTAGCTGTGGTGCTATACAAATTGGTTAGCCGCGACGAACGACATTTTGTGCATATTTCCGCTAATAATGTTGTTAATAATTAAAGAAAATGCAGTAAAGAATTAGAGTAGCTGATAAGACAACAGGTCTTGTACAAATGTTTTTAATTATTCCTATAGTTTCTAGTTCCAGCCGGCTAAGATGGGATAAAAATGTATTTTTTGACCATAAAGTGCGGGGGGGGGGGGTGAGACTACCCCCTCCCCTCTTTCGCCGTTACTGCTGACACATGACATGAAATGATATTGGAGTGTGTTGCTGGAATGAAAAATGACAGGAAAACCGGAGTACCCGGAGTAAAACCTGTCCCGCCCCCCCCTTGTCCAGCAAAAAATCTCACATGGAGAGACCGGGATTTGAACCATGGAACCCAGCGGTGAGAGGCCGGCGCGCTGCCCTCTGAGCCACGGGGGCTTTCCAACCGAAGATCAGCCTCTAAATTAGCTCTGTTTTATGCTTCGTTTTCGTTTGTGTGAGAGCAGAAAGGGTATACACACACAGGTATATTGTTATGAAAAGGCATTAAAGGCAGTATTCCTTTGATAGAAATTGTAGGGTATAGGGGATGTCATGGACCTGAAAGTCGATCAAAGATGTGGAGTTGTGCACATTCATGGAACTTCCTGGAGGTAAACATGCCACTCCATATGATTATCCACCTATATCATAATCAAATTTATTTTTCACTTTCTCTCTGCCAAAGTACTTCGGCTGAAGGGAGGTCAGTTCATGTTCAGTTTCATAGAAGCGATTTCCGAATCAGGAGATTATGTCAACGAGAGAAAAAAAAATATGGTGTGAGAGTAGATACTCACAATTCCAAGTCTTAAAAAAAAAAAAAAAAAAAAAAAAAAGAAAAGTCACTGCCGGGCTGAGTGGCTCAGACGGTTAAGGCGCTGGCCTTCTAACCCCAACTTGGCAGGTTCGATCCTGGCTCAGTCCGGTGGTATTTGAAGGTGCTCAAATACGACAGCCTCGTGTCGGTAGATTTACTGGCACGTAAAAGAACTCCTGCGGGACTAAATTCCGGCACCTCGGCGTCTCCGAAGACCGTAAAAGTAGTTAGTGGGACCAGTCTAGCTCGAGCGGTCGAGGAGAGAGGTTGCGTAGTGAAGTGCGTGCTGTAAACATGGTCGGCATTGAACAGTACCGGGCCGCTATTGGGAAATGGCAGGCAAGGCAGAAGAAGGAGACCAGGAGTGGATTGGTGCTAAGTACGGACGGATTGAAAATGAGTGAAGCGGTGCTGGTGGTGACAGTGATAGCAGTGCTACTGGTTATTGGGGGGGTGGAAGTAAACCCAGGCCCAAATACCAGTGGAAAATATAGTACGGAGGATTTGGCCGCACTCAGGGTGGTTGTAAGTGAAGTTATGCAGGAAAAGTGTCAATGGGATAAGGTGCAGGAAATAAAGGACATGATGGAGGAGCAGAGAAAGGAGATAGGGAACATGAAGAAATGGCTTGAAACGAAGACAGAGGAATCGAGCAGGAGAGTGGTCAATAATGAGAAAGAAATCGAGTTATTGAGAGGGGAAGTGAAACATCTGAAAGAGGAGGTGATGAAGATGAAGAAAGAAGCGGAGGGGTACAGGCAGGAGAGATTGAAAAAAGCCATATTTATATATGGAGTTGAGGAAGGGGCGAGAGAGAGCAAGATTGAGCTGATATATAAGGTGGTGGAAGTTATACGTGATGCAATGAAGATTAACTTTAGTGAGTTAGACATAGATGATGTAGAGAGAGTTGGTAAAATCAAAGGCCGGAGGCCAATTAGGGTTAAATTGTTCTCAACCTTAATGGCAGAATCTGTGTTAAGCAACAGCAAGAATTTACAAGGACGGAAAATAGGGGTGAAAGGAGACATAGGAAGAGAAGGAAGTGAAAATATGAAGATCTTGAATAGGCACCTTTGGAGAGCGAGGAACCAGGGGCTAAAGGCCCGAATAAGAGGTCTGAGGTTGGAGGTGACAAACGGGCGATGGGTTAGAGTACATTCAGTGACGAAGCTAAAGGAAATGGACGAAAACGAGAGGGTTGAGGGTGGTGAGAGGACAAGGCAAGATGGGAAGAAGAAAGAAGAAAAGAAGAGGAGGAGGGACGTGGCAGGAGAGCAGAGCATCTCGGAAGAAAATGGGCAGTGCAGCCGGGAGACAGAAGATCAAGATAGTGAAGTGGACGGTGAGAGTGAGCAGCAAGTAACTGGGAGAGTAGAGTGTAGAGGTGCAGTGAGCAAGAAAGGACAAAGGAAGGTGGATTCAGAAGTCCAAAATAGTGAGGGGGTGAGTGGGGGTGAGCAGCAAGAAGGGGTGAGAGCAGGGTGCAGTGGTGTAGTGAACAAGAAAGGTCAAGAGGAGACAGATCGACAAGAAGGTAAAAAAATTATGAGTAAAGTCAGAAGTAAGAGCTTAAAAGACATATGGGGAAAAGTACGTAAAGGGATGGAGGATACAGAGGAAGAGAGGTCGATAAATACTAGAAGTAAGAATAGAGGGGGGGACCTAGAAGGGAGGGAGGGAAAGCTATAACTATATTGGAAGATAGGATGTGTGAATATTGAGGGATTAAGGAACAAATTAGGAAACAAGAAAGTTCGGGAAGAAATTGAAAGTTTTGATGTTGTGGCACTCTTGGAGACGTGGTTGGAAACAGGGAGGGAGATTTCATGGAAGGGGTTTGAGATAAAATATAAATATAGAAGAAAAGAGAGGAATAAGGGACGAGCACCAGGAGGGATGATAGTTCTAATTAGGGAAGAAATTAGTGAAAGAGTAGAGGATATAGAGACCGATATGATGGAAACCATATGGCTGAGATTGAATTTGGGAGGGAGTGAGGGAAGGAGGAAGAAAATAAATCTAGCTTTTGTTTATTGCCACCCTAGTAATTCAGCATATGCAAATAAATATTTTTTTGAAGAGTTATTGGTGGATATTGGTAGGATAAGGGGAATGTATCCAGGTGAGGAGGATATGTTGTTATTTGGGGATTGGAACGCGAGAATAGGAGAACAGAGCCCAGTTTATAGTAGGGAGGATGGAATGTGTTTGTTGGAAAGTAGAAGGAGTGAGGACAAAATTACAAATAGTTATGGAGAGAAGCTCCTAGAGATGTGTGCTGTGGGAAATTTGTATATTCTGAATGGGTGGATAGAGGGTGACAGGACGGGGAAATTGACATATGTTACGGAGAAAGGGGGTAGTGTGATAGATATGGTTTTAAGTTCGGAAGGGATGATTGAGGAAGTTGTAAGTATGGAAATAGGAGAATGGATTGAATCACACCATTTCCCGGTGAGGGTTATGCTGAAAAGGGAGGAAGAGAAGTGTACAATGAAGGAAGATGAGACAAATGACAAACGAGGGAGTGGTTATAATAAGTATAAATGGACAGAGAAGGTGGGCCGGGATTGGAATAGGGTAGTAAAGGAGGAGCTACATCTTCTGAAATATGGGTGGGAAGGGGCGTTAGAAGAGAATAATACTGATAAAGCCTTGGAATTGTTGCTACATCCAATAAAGATGATAGCGCAGAAGGTGAAAGCTAGAAAGGGAAATAAGAAAGAGGGAGAAGAATGGTTTAATAGGGAGTGTGAAGGATTGCGGAGGAAGGTGATGGACGCGTTAGGAGAATATAGAAGGAAAGGTGGGAGCCAAGAAAGGGAGTTTTTCTGTAGATTGAGGAAGGAGTATAAAAAGAAAATCTCTGAGACAAAAAAGACGTGGTTAGAGGAACAAATGGAAGCCATAAATAATGACTGCAAGACAAACAATTTTGAGAGAGTTTGGGATAAGATTAATAGAATTATTAAGGGTGGAAGGAATATAGAGAGAATGAGTATTGAGGAAGTGCAATGGGTCAGGCACTTTGATGAATTACTAGGAAAAAAGGGGGGAGATAGATGGAGAGGTTCGGGAGAAGAAGTAATTTGGAGGAATAGGGGAGTGGCAATTTATGACTTGGATAAAGAAATCACAAGAGAGGAAATCCGGAGAGTGATAAGCAGAGCCAGAGCGAAGTCGGCCGGGGGGTGTAATGGTATAAATAACAAGTTTTGGAAGGAAATTAGTAAAAATGAGATAATGATAGAGGGCATGGTTAAACTATTCAATAGGATATTTGAGGGAGGAAATTACCCTAAGGAATGGGAAACAGGAATTATATGCCCTATATACAAGGGGAAGGGTAGTAGGAACAATGTGAACAGTTATAGAGGTATATCTCTGTTGGATTCTTTGAGTAAAATATATACTGGGGTGCTAGCGAACAGAATAAGCGGGTGGGCGGAAGAAAATGAAATTTTGACAGATTACCAAGGGGGATTTAGGAAAAAGAAAAGAACAGTGGATAATATAATGATAGTAAAGACTATTTTAGAAAAGTATAAGAATATGGCTAGAAGCACGGTTTATGTAACAGCAATAGATTTTGAGAAAGCTTTTGACAAGGTGAATAGAGAGGCCCTACTAGAGAAATTAGGTAGGTTAGGGATTTCGGAGAAGATGTTGAGGGCAGTGGAAGGAATATATAGGGACGTCAGGTTTTGTGTAAAATTGGGAGAAGGGAGACTGAGTGGACCATTAGAGTCCAAGGTGGGTTTAAAACAAGGATGCAAGTTATCGCCAATATTGTTTATTTTATTTATTAACGATATTTTAGAGGGGTTTGGGGCAGAAAATTGGGCTGTACCAGTAATTAATGGTATGGAAGTACCAGGACTGATATTTGCGGATGATGTGTTATTGATGACGCTTACTTCAGGGGCGATGAATAGGGCCTTAGAGTCAGTGACGCTATTTGCGAGGAAATGGGGATTGAAAATTAATGGAAATAAGTCTAAAATATTGGTAGTACAGGTGGAAAAAAGAAGAAAGATAGAAGGGAATTGGGTAATTCAGGGAGAAAGATTGGAACAGGTAAGGAAGTTGGAATATCTAGGAGTTATTTTTAATGATAAAGGAACTTGGAGTGACCAGATCAAAAGAGTGAAATATAGAGGATTGGCAGCCTTAGCCTCAGTCAGAAATTTGCTACTCAAGTACCCGGGGATCAGTTATAAAACACTGAGACTCGTGTTCAGGTCGGTAATCGTTGGGAGGGTATTATACGGAGCAGAAGTTTGGGGGCTGGATGAGAAAAGAGAGGAACTAAGAAGGATTGTTAGTAGTTTTGCTAAGTTAGTGATGGGCTTACCGAGGTGTACAGCAAATGTAGGGGCGGAATTAATGTGTGGGGAGGATTTGGAATCAGAGGGTGTGAAAAGAATAGTTAGATACTGGATGAATTTAAAAAGACAGGAAGGTGGGAGAGTTTTACAGGCAGCATATGTACAGCAATTTAAGAGCATGTATAAGGGTGGATGGTTAGAAAAAATAAAGGGATATTTGGAGAGGATAGGATTAGGACACCTGTGGGGGGAGGTTTGGTCAAGGACAGAAGTGAGAGGGATGAATATACTGGAAAGGAGAATTAGAGATATCCATAGGCAGAAATTATTGGGGGAAAGCAGACTAAGAAATTCGCTGACTGTTTTGACGAAAATAGAGGAGATAGCAGGGTTGAATATTAGATACGTCGATAGGTCAAAACGATATGGGATGATGTGGTGGCTTTTAGGTTTGCCAAGGAATACAGGCTGGTTACAGGGGAGGGATAAGACAAGGTGTGTACTTTGTGGAGATGTAAATGATGAGTTTCACTTGCTAAGGGACTGTGAGGTAACGAGGGGGTTAAGACATGGATTATTGAGTGCCGAGCATCGGGAAATATTGGGGAGAGGGGATGAGAACGCAATACTGAGATGGATTATTAAACAATGGGAAAAAGGGGGTGAATTGAACAGGTATTTTTGTGCGACAAAAAAGGCCTGCGAGAGTAAAATGAAGGAGAGTGAGTTAGAGGGTGGGCAGGAGAATAGGGGGGTGGAATAGTTATCTGTATAAGGGAAGGGGATAGTATGTTAAAATTCTAATGTATTAGGGAATATAGGGACTGAGTACTTAGTTAGGTGGAGTTGGGTAAGAGGACAGGATTGCATGGTCTGTTTGTTTTAAAGTTAGCTGGTATGCAAGTGCTGAAATGCTGAGTGTTGTTGTTTGATTATGGATCAGGTGTAGGTCAGTAACAAGAATGTGACGCAAGTACAGAGCATAATAAGGACACTGGATGAACACTGAGTGAGTGAACTGCTTCAGCTAATGACTGCTAATTATTCTTATTATTATTATCCTTATTATTATTATTATTATTATTATTATTATTATTATTATTATTATCCATTTTATTATTATTATTATTTATTATTCATTTTATCATTATTATTATTATTATTATTATTATTATTATTATTATTATTATTATTATTATTATTATTATTGCATGTGAACATGTATAGGGGCGAAGTCGCCTGTTATGTTCAATAAATGTATGTATGTATGTAGTTAGTGGGACGTAAATCAAATAACATTATTTAAAAAAATCGCTTACACTTCCTTGTTGTATTTCTTCTTTTCCCGCTGCTAACTTGTGCCATCTATCGGCCAACTTATGAGTTATATAACCGTTTATAAGTTATACAACACTGAAGACGTAGTCCCTAAATTATTTAGTATATTTTTCTATAAACTGTGTGTACAGTAGAATAAAATTTCACTCTTAAAATACCTACATTTTTATTGCAGACCCCTTGGATTATCGTCGCGGCCCCCTAGGGGTCCGCGGACCACAAGTTTGGAATGACTGCTCTAGAACGCTGAGCTAGTCTGTTAGGTTTCCTCATATAACCACATCGCTTTGTGTGAGTAGGTCTATTGTTTCCAATTAGAGCAAGCGGCAAGGGAAAGTCTCAAAAACACAATTTCACCAAACATATTACTTCATATGACAGGCGGTGAAGAGATTATAATGCATGTGATGAAATTGCAAAGTAAATTGGCAGCGCAGTATTCACATAGTAAAACGTGTTACCTCCAAGTAATATAGCACAGTATTCCAGTTTTATTTACTTTGTGGTGGAAAATGTATGGATGTTATGAAATTCGGTCTTGCCTGTCTCTGTGCGAGCTAATCTCAGGAACAACCGACGGACTGTGTTGCGGGTTTCAATGTTGTATAGAGTATTCACGGTTTAGAGTGATGAAATATTAAAACATTAATTTACAATAAACGGGAGCTGATTAGTGATGACATCAATTCATGAATTCAGATGAACAGTTTGAAATTTCCCTTCGGTGAAACCAAGTATATGTCTTTCAATAAAAGAAACTGAAATTGATATCGATTATTTGCAGTCCGACACCATGGATAAATCCCCCTGTGGGTAGAACAGTAGAAAAATGGGACGATGATCTTCGATGTTAGGCCCCTTAAAACAACAAGCATCATCATCATCATCATCATCAGAACAGTAGAAAAACACACATGGTACCCCAGCCTGTCTTAAGAGGGGGCCGGGCTAAGTGGCTCAGACGGTTGAGGGGCTGGCTTTCTGACCCCAACTTGGCAGGTTCGATCCTGGCTCAGTGCGGTGGTATTTGAAGGTGCTCAAATACGTCAGCCTCGTGTCGGTAGATTAACTGCCACGTAAAAGAACTCCTGAGGGACTAAATTCCGGCACCTCGGCGTTTTCGAATACCGTAAAAGAGTAGTTAGTGGGACGTAAAACAAATAGCATTATTATTATCTTAAGAGGCGACCAAAAGGGGTTCCAGGAGCTCTCAACTTGGGAGCATTGGTTAGCATCCACGGGGCCCTTAGCTGAGTCCTGGCATTGCTTCCATTTACTTGTGCCAGGCTCCTTACTTTAATCTATCCCATCTGACCTACCTTGGTCAACTCTTGCTCTTTTCCGACCTTAATGGTGTTAGAGCACTCGAGACTTAGAGAGTCTTTAATTTTCACGCCGGGGCCGATGACCTTCGATGTTAGGCCCCTTAAAACAACAAGCATCATTTTCACGCCACCGGGCGAGTTGGCCGTGCGTGTAGAGGCGCGCGGCTGTGAGCTTGCATCCGGGAGATAGTAAGTTCGAATCCCACTATCGGCAGCCCTGAAAATGGTTTTCCGTGGTTTCCCATTTTCACACCAGGCAAATGCTGGGGCTGTACCTTAATTAAGGCCACGGCCGCTTCCTTCCAACTCCTAGGCCTTTCCTATCCCCTCGTCGCCATAAGACCTATCTGTGTCGGTGCGACGTAAAGCCCCTAGCAAAAAATGTTCACGCCCTTCGTTGCAATCCAATCAATCAATCAATCTATCTATCTATCTATCTATCTATCTATCTATGCTGATCTGCATTTAGAGAGGTCATCCAGATCACAGATTCCCTATCTGTTGTTTTCTTAGCCTTTTCTTAAATGATTTCAAAGAAATTGGGATTTTATAAAACATGTCACTTAGTAATTTAATCCAATCCCTAACTCCCCTTCCTATAAACGAATATTTGCCCCAATGTGCCCTCTTGAATTCCAACTTTATCTTCATATTGTGATCTATCCTACTTTTAAAGATACCGCTCAAACTTTTTAATCTACTAATGTCATTCCACGCCATCTCTCGGCTGACGGCTCGGAACATGCCACTTAGTCGAGCAGCTCGTCTTCTTTTTCCTAAGTCTTCCCAGCCCATACTTTGCAACATTTTCGTAACGCTATTCTTTTGACGGAAGTCATCCAGAACAAATCGAGCTGCTTTTCTTTGGATGTTTTCCAGTGCTTGAATCAAGTAATCCTGGTGAGGGTCCCATGCACTGGAACCATACTCTAGATGGGGTCTTACCAGATACTTATATGCCCTCTCCTTTACATCCTTACCACAACCCTTAAACACCCTCATAACCATGTGCAGAGATATATACCCTTTATTTTCAATACCATTTATGTGATTGCTCCAATGAAGATCTTCCCTTATATTAACAACTAAGTACTTAGTGATCCCCGTAAGGAACTTTCACACCATCAACGCAATAATTGTCCTCCTTTGGCCGATACCTTCATTTTTCGAAGTGTCGGATCCCTTCCATTTTTTCTCTCTGTTTAGTGTTATATAGAGGACGGTTGCCTAGTTGTAATTACTCTTAAAATAATAATTACTACCCACACCATCCATGGATAAACGGCTAGCGTGCTGGCCTTTGGTCCAGAGGGCCCGGGTTCGATTCCCGACCGGGCAGGGACTTTAACCTTCATTGGTAAACTCCCACGGGTTGGAGACTGTGTGTGTGTGTGTGTGTGTGTGTGTGTGTGTGTGTGTGTGTGTGTGTGTGTGCTGTTTTCGTCATTAGAATTCATCATAAGTAGGGCCCCATCCTCATAGACGCGCAGGTCGTCTATACGGCGTCAGCTCGAAAGATCGGAGGCCACTCGCCATCATCATATATTTGCATTAAACGAATCGGTTTGTAGAGATGTTATCTACGGTGTATGGTACTTGAAATCGACAAGTGGAGAATTCAGTGCATCGATAGCGGGAAACTGATTTAGAGCCTAGGAAGCTACCACAAATGTAATAATCAGTTCTCCAAGCGAGTTGGCCGTGTGGATAGGGTCGCGCAGCTGTGAACTTGTATTCGGGAGATAGTGGGCTTGAACCCCACTTTCGGCAACCCCGAAAACGGTTTTCTGTGGTTTCCCATTTTCACACCAAGCACTTTCTGGGGCTGTACCTTAGTTGAGGCTACGGCCGCTTCCTTCCGACTCCTAGTCCTTTCCTGTCCCATCGTTGCCAAAAGACGTAAAAGTTGTTAAAAATTATTCCCCAAAAACTCTATAATGTCATTTAGTGGGCGTGAAAACCTACGTTTTGAGAATTCGAATACATTTCTCTTGCAAATACGGCAAGATTCACCACATGGACCCAGTCCTTAACTTGCTGACCTTCAAGATTAATTTGTGGTGTTTTTAAATTCGTGATGGATGTCGGAATCGAACCTTAAGCTGAAAAAATGGGAGCTTCTGCATAATTCTAACGCCAAGGTGGTGGCTACGTATTCTGAATGAGATTCTTGACGTCATATTTATTTCATTTCCACGGACTGAAGGAGATTGCATGTTCGACAGCTACTCTCGCCCGAAGTAATCAATGGTCCGTCGCCCTGTGCTTGATTACGAGTTGTACGCTTTGCATTTCATGAGCTGGAATTGATCCCGTCTCGACTCGACTCTCCAAAACACACGTCTCTCCTCGCACCAACCACAATAAGGGGCATGCCCATTAGCATATCAACAGCGAAAATTACCTGTAAATACGCATGAAGTTGCAATGTATCATACCCTGGTCGTAATATCGTATTAATTTTATAAAATCAAAATAAATTACTTTGTGGATTAACGTGACAATTTGAAATCCAATATTACTGAGCGAGTTGTCCGCTCGGTTAGCAGCGCGCAGCTGTGACTCTGCATTCGGGAGATGGTGGTTTCGAACCTCACTGTTGGCGGAGATGAAGATGGTTTTCCGTGGTCTCCCATTTTCACACCAGGCAAATGCTGGGGATGTTCCTTAATTAAGACCACGGCCCCTTCCTTCCCACTCCTTGCCCTTTCGTATCCCATCGTCGCCATAAGACATATCTGCGTTGGTGCGACGTGAAGCAAATAGCAAGAAAAGAAAAAAAGGATTATATTTCACCCCCTTCCCTAGTGGTTCTAGGGGCGTCTTACTCCCACAGTATATTTTCCAAGTAGTAGGCCTAATTCATACTTCAAGTTATACTGGAACATACATACGTCCATTATCTCGGTCATTTTGGACAATTTATTATTTCATCCTTTCTTACCCCTATGCCAAAGGGGGGCTGAACGTGGACTTTTAAAAAATCCGGAATGTTACTATTCATCTCAGCGACCCGGAAAACTTTGGATTCGACACTATTTTTGATTATTTTTATAAATCACTCCCCCTCCCCCACCCTAAAGGGGGCTAAACTTTGAGTTTTAAAACATCGGGAGTGTTACTGTTCATCTCAATGACCTGGAAAATTATGGATTCAATACTTTGACTTTTTAAAAATCGGGAGTCTCACTATTCATTTCAGCGATCCCGAAAACTGGATTCGACATTATTTTCGATTATTTTTATACCTAGCCCCCCTGACCCCCTACCCTTAAGGGTACTACTCATGGCTTACCCCTCACAGTGCTCGTCTCCAGGTAGTAAGTCATAAGTGTACCAAGTTTGGTTGAAATTGTTCCAGTAGTTTAGGAGGAGATGTCATTTACACACACACATACATCCACTTTTATGTATAGTAAAAAGTAAACTCATATCCTCATCCCGAGGTGGTGCAGCTCTTTTCAGGCACACCCCCATTGGAGGGGAGCTGCATGTACCATTTAAACCACATACCAGCCCTCCTGCCATTCTTAAATTTCTGGAAGTACCGGGAATCGAACCCAGGCCCCCAAGGACGGCAGCTAATAACACTAACCGTTACGCTACAGAGACGGACTTTATGTATAGTAAGATGAAGGATTTAATTATTGCAGTGGTATATTCATTAATCAGAGGGATAACATCGGAATATTGTATAGAGTCTTGTTTAGTGTAAAGCTGAAAATATTGAAGGCTAAATTTAAAATACGTTTTTTAGCAGGTGCTGCTAACACTTAGCTTAGTATAAACTTATATTGGCTGGTTAAAATTGTTAAAATTAATTGTATGCCAGTGTCTGGTAGTGAAGAACACACAATATTAAGATTCAGAAGCTGACATGTTAACGCTTCCTTAACCACACTGCCGACGACCATAGAAACACGCAGTAGTGAATAGATCCTTCCACATAGGGTTGGCGTCGGGGAAGACATCCAGCCGTAAAACAGGGCGAAGTCCACATGTGCGACACGGGTACCACCCAAGACGCCACTGTGATAAGGGGGAAAGTGGCAGAAAAAAGCAAAACGGAGGTAAGCAGTAAAGCTTCTGGAGAAGATTGTATAACTGAAAGCATGCGAATGAGAAATCTCTTAAAGCATTGATTGAAATTTTTGAAAACACTTGAATAAGAGGGAAGTTTGAGGAAGAATGGTATATGGAACGAGAGGAATGAGGAATAAGAAGGGAAGATGCATATGAAATGACTTGTACGAACCAAAATGAAAAGATAAACCTGTTTTTTGTTTCGAGAAACATTTTTTGTATCTTATCAACTAATAATAATAATAATCGTATGGCCTCAGCTACCGTGTGCAGACTTTTCAATTTGACGCCATCTGGCTGTCTGCTCGTCAATTTCGACGTTCCGTTTTACTCTAGGCCCCCACTAGATGGCAGACCGAGTAAACCGAAACTCTCTTGGGCGTCTATGGCTGAGATTTTAATGAATTTTGTCGGGTAAACACCTTATGTGTCACCAGAGATCTTTTATATGCCGACATCGTACGACATGGAGTGTCGAATGGACTTTTTTCCGCCCTTCAAAAATCCGACTACCTCTGCCGGGTTTGAACCCGCTATCTTGGGATCCGGAGGCCGACACTCTACCGCTGATCCACAACTTATTCATATAAGACTCTTTGTGTCTATATTCAACAAAATATGAAGAATTCATGGACGGAAAAATCCCACTGTTAACAGTGAGAAGTTATAAATGGATAAACAACCGCAGGATATGATACAGGAAGGAATGGGGAATGTGTGATCAGACAGAGCAAAGAGAGCACACACGATAACTAACATGGAAACATAAAAAGACAAAGATGAGCAAAATATAAAATAAAAACTTTCCTCCCCTGTGGGCTGTCATTCCTGCTCGTCATATACACATTTATTTTAGCACGAGAATGTGAGAGGACACCCTTGATGTGCACTGTGTGTAAGACTTCTAATTTCTGTTCGTCAGTTTCTGCTGAATATTCATATTATTCTGCTTATAAATGTCTCATGGAAGTATAAAAATTTCCACTCTTTTCTCTTTAAATATGTAACAACCACTAACAATATTTAAAAACGGCGTCTCTTTCGTGTCTTCATGAAAACTAAATGAATTTCATTTGCATATTGTTGGAAACTGTGAGTAACTAGTAGAACCTGTTGCACGGTTAATATTATACTCATTGCTATAAACATTCGCGGATTATGACAGAACAGTTGGATTACGGTGAAATTAGATTAATATTAGAATAAGTTCAATATATTAGAAGAGTTCATATTGGAATAAGTTTTACATTAAGGTAGTTAGTAGGTACATTCTTTAGTTATTAATTTTATATTTTTCTGTTATTTTCTACACTCTGTTTAACTTATACTGTTTTTCATCAACAGTATCTTAATTAATTGTACTACTGTTATTACTTATCTGATTTAGTCGTCTTATCTCATAAACTGTAATTGATTATCATGATATTTAAAGTTAATGCTGAAAATCTAAAGATTGTATTTGGTTTAAGTATAAGAGAGGGCCAAGAGCCCTAACTTCGCCATAAATAAATAAATAAATAAATAAATAAATAAATAAATAAATAAATGAATAAATGAATAAATGAATAAATGAATAAATAAATAAATAAATAAATAAATAGAATGCCTAAACATGGTAAGAAAAGGGCAACTTAGAAAACTGGAGCTGAAGGAAAGGAAGATCCTGAGAAAAATTATGGGCCCCATTAAAGAAGGCAAGTACAGAATCAGGCACAACAACGAACTGTACCAACAATTGAAGAGCATTACAATATCTATGAGGAAGAGGAGATTGAACTTCTACGGTCATGTCATGAGAATGGACAATCAGAGGCTCACCTCCAGAATCTTCCACACCATCTCTAGAGGGAAAGCGACTAATGCCAAGTGGGCAAGACTCGTCAGACAAGACCTTCAAGAATTGGACATTGCTCCCAGTGAAATTTATGACAGGAATAGGTACAGAACGTTGATCAGAACATCAAACTCTCTCCAGTCACTAACAGAAAAAACAGTACGTCCGGGAGGAGGTGTGAAATGGACTCAGGAGCGAAAAGACATTCACAGTGCAAGAATGAAGGAGTACTGGTCAAAGAAGAAAGCTGCTAGAGATAAAAACCACGTGGTCCATAGCAGGCCCAAACGGAACTAAAATAAATAAATAAATAAATAAATAAATAAATAAATAAATAAGTAAATAAATAAATAAATAAATAAATAAATACATAAATAAATAAATAAATAAATAAATAAATAAATAAATAAATAAATAAATAAATAATATGACTAGTTCTTGTACCCGTCAAAAATGGATTATGTTCGTTAGACAGCAATGTTTGTGTTTATAAATGTCTCCGCCTGGTGTCGATTATCGGAACATACAGACATTCGTAGCTGACGGAAAAGTCGGTATCGGGCTGAAAATTTCGAAGTCCTCGAGTGCAACACCACCGAATGTTAGTCTACATTATCATGGAGATCTTGGCTACTTAGTGCACGGAAGTTTATATACACCAATGAGCTATTTCATTGTGACTACCCAGATCTGGCAACATTTAGCGCGCCTGAAACGGGGGGAATAACACGTGACATAGTATATAGGCCAGGTGTAGCCTACAGGCTTGCCGTTAGTAGTGACTCCTGCGCAAGAATGGGAAAAGTGGCCGATCTGTCTGCGTTTGATAGAGGGCAATTTGTGATGCCCCTTGGTACCAGCATCTCTGAAACGGCGCGTCTTCAGGGCTGCCCTCCTGGCACTATCGAGAGTGGTGCGACGATGGGCAAACAACGACGTGTCGTCCAATCGTGTGTCGATAGCAGCTCATTGATGCCAGCGACCAGCGGGAGCTGTCACGTATTTTTGGCAGCGACCCTAGAAATCGCTAACAGGTAGAAGGGTGATGACCAGGCAAAAGCTTACCGCCACACACGTTCATCGAACACTGCTGCATATGGAACTGCGGAGTAGACAACTCAGTTGTTGACTGCACTCCACCGAAAGTAGCGCAAAAGATGGCCGTGAAATCACCGTCACTGGACTGTGGATGAGTGGATAAAGGTCGCGTGGTCCGATGAATCCAGATTCGTGGTTCATCGCCTCGACAGCCGAGTGTGTGTACGTCGATTTCGATCGGAGGCTATAGGACGTGGTTGCACGTTTGGGCGGAGACAGGCTAGTGGAGGGGTGTTATGATCTAGGAGATGTTCTTGTACACCACTCCCTAACAGCTATCCTGTATCTGGGTGTTGTTGGGAACAAAGTCTATCCCTTTACATCAACAGTGTTTCCTGATGGTGACAGTCACTTCCAACCGGACAATGCGAGGGTTGTGAAGAACTGGTCTGAGGAACATTGTAACACATTTTTGCTTCAGTGCCGTGGCACTCAATTAACCCCGTTATGAATCCCATTGTTTCGATTTGGAGAAACAAGTTCGTGCTACATCACCACCGCCAAGCAATGTACGGCAAATGGAGGACCTGCTGTTGTGCTTGTGGTACCAGATACCCAAGGATACCTTCCGCCATCTTGCTGAATCTATGCCTCGCCGCGTGGCCTCGCTTCTGCGGGCAAAATGTGTTATGTAATGGCGTATCAGCATATACATTGCCCAAGAAAGGAAGCTTCTGTGCTTTTAGAATGAGTTTGTTACATTCACTACAAATTTCCCTAAACGCTACTTGTAGCTTCCTAAGTATAATTGAACAGCTCAAGTTTACTGGCAAAGCGTGTATTGGAAAAATGTACATTAAAATAAAAAAGGAAGAATTTGAATGTCGTTACTTGGGTAGTAAAATGATTAACACTGGCAGAAGTAAGGAGCCGCCTTTGCTGGCAGGACCTAGTGTTTACAGTGCACTATGTCTTCTGGTAGGCCTATAGGCTAGACCAATTTTGTTACTTTCATAAATCTGTCTCTGTCTTATCCTTGGCTTTGACAATATGAAAGTGACCGAGGTATGAGCGATGCTAGTAATGCCAATCCGTATGCAGCCAGTCCCTGTTATGAATGGTGTGAAAATGTTGCTCATAGGGTCGGTTGGTGTATGCATTTCAGTGGGCTTGGCAGACTGATATGTAATAGCAACTCTGGCTCGGTGAGGAATGCAACGGGAAACTACCTCACTCCTCATTTCCCTAGTACGCCTCTTCAGTGATGCCTAGGCCATCTATGACAGCTGATGGCAGAGCTGTTGAGGATCCCACCAGCGGCGTCGCTGACGGACTGAACATATATACAAAAAGCCATTTCTTATTCTTTCGGTCATGGTCCTCCAACAGTACTTCACATCACAGCCTGCACTGTTGCTAGGAAACATCACGCCACATATCTTATATCGCTAAGTGGTGGTGATTATTGTTTTAAGAGGAATTTAAACTGGTCATTGAAAGCTGGAAAAAATACTGTGAAAATCTAAATGCAGATGTGACTACCAGGAATGTTTGCAATAAGTACATCCCTAACCAGTATAACTCTGAACCAGAGCCTTCAATACTGAGGAGAGACGTAGAAGGTGTAATTAAACACCCGAAGAATCATAAAGCATCAGGATGTAATGGCATCGTTGGGAAATAATTAAGGAAATGGGAGAAGAAGGATTACGTTTAATGCACCTCATCTGTAACAAGATATGGGACAGTGGTGTATGGCCACAAGACTGGCTCATTCCCATCTTCATTCCAGTTCACAAAAAGGGATCAACAAGGAACTGCGGGAATTATCGAAACATCTCGCTAATATCACATGCAAGTAAAATATTATTGCATATCATAAATGAACGTTTGAAACCTTACAATAGATATCAGCTCCCGTCAGAACAGGCTAGCATTGTCAGGGGAAGAGGAACTAGAGAACAGATTCTAAATATCCGTCAGCTGGTAAAAAAGGCACATGAATTCAACATTCCTTTGTTTCTGTACTTCGTTGACTACCAAAAGGCCTTTGATTGTGTTTTGTGGCCGAAGTTGTGGTGTGTTGTAGAGGAAATGGGAATTCCATCTCATCTCATCTCATCTCATCTCATCTCATCTCATCTCATCTCATCTCATCTCATCTCATCTCATCTCATCTCATCTCATCTCATCTCATCTCATCTCATCTCATCTCATCTCATCTCATCTCATCTCATCTCATCTCATCTCATCTCATCTCATCTCATCTCATCTCATCTCATCTCATCTCATCTCATCTCATCTCATCTCATCTCATCTCAGCTCAGCTCAGCTCAGCTCAGCTCAGCTCAGCTCAGCTCAGCTCAGCTCAGCTCAGCTCAGCTCAGCTCAGCTCAGCTCATCTCATCTCTCTTATAAAAGGTTTATACTGTGCCATTTCACTGTTATAAGAAGTTCCGTCCGTAAGAAGAACAAAGATGGAACCCAGGTATCTTAGAATAATTAACGTCAAAAGTTCTGATCATACCGCAAGCGAAGGCGAACGTATTCACCTCAGGCGGGAGAGAAAAATAATTTAGATCCAGAAGGCAGTGAAAAGGATCGAACGTGAAGATTGTTACTAACAATTATTTAAAAAAAATTAGAAAACGAGATTGGATTGCTACTTGAAAAATACGAGTCGAAGACGGAAGTAACTACATCAGAATTTTAAGGACGGTACAACAAGAAATCAGATCAGCGGGAACAAAGAACGGAATTTTAGAAGCTACGTTGCGAATTAAGTGGAAGACTAATAATTTCATTCCGCGAGCTCCAAGATACGTGGAAAGTTGAAAATAAACGGCAACAAGCTTACGTCACCGCAGTCTCTGCTGACGTATTGCACGATATTACCAAACTTAAAGAGTTACAGAAAGGGAATCCTACAATAACCCGGAATAGATTGAAGAAAGAGAATTTGTTCATTTCAAATCAAAATTACATTACCCCAAGAAGAATATTTGACAAGTAGATCAACTCTTTCAAAAGGAAACAATCTTTGCATTAGACAGTTTCTCACAGCTGTTCACGATGGAAATGCTAACTAATCTTATTTGCTATTCTATTCCAACTAGTCCAGAGATGAGCAAGATGTTCTAAGAAGATTATAAGCCAGACTGCCCAAATGGGTACCGTCGGATGACGTTGCCTACCGAGAGATGACTAAGCCCAGAGGAGAATTATGCCAATATTTCCCGTTCACCTAGGGAAATAAGAGGCGATGTTTCAATATGTCCTGTCAGCTGGACATATGCCGACGACTGGAGCTGCTGAATTCAGATAAGTCTTACTTTTAAATTAGTGTAATAATGTTTATATTCAAATGTAAGTGTAATATGATTTGTTAATTTGTTCCGTGCGAAATAATTAAGCGACAAGAGTGGTGTGATGAGTTAGAGCAAAGGTGGATAGGTAATCTTCAGATATGTATGACAAATCCTTAGATAGGTAGTCAATCAGTGATGAAAGCCTACGTTCGAGATGTGATCCATGTAGTGTGAAATACTGAGTTCGTTAAGGTGACAGTGAGTTGTATGATATGTCAAAGAGCGATGTAGGTACGCGTGTACATTGGTTATGACCAATGAATGTCAAGTTAGGAACCAGCAGTAGGATATGCTTGCTAAATAGACAAATGTGTTTATGATAATTGGAGGTTATGACGGAATGAAGGTCATAGTATCTTGAAATATGTCCATGAACCGTGATTAAAATAATAAGGGCCACGATTAAAGGAAGTGAACCCGCATTTAGTAAAGGAAACGGAATATATGTTTGAAAGTATAATAATGATATTTTAAGAGAAGTTGATATGTGATTGATAATTTAGAATAGTGGTAGTTATTGATTCTTTGCGAGGATGAGCACGGTGATGTAGTAGTGGACTTAATGGTTTTTCATGTTGAGTTTTGCTAATAAGGAAATGAATATGTAGCAGTTTCATGTACTGTTTATCTTACGAGCAAGCATAAAGAAATTCAAATAAGATCAGAGTGACACCTGTTGGTTAGCGTGCACACTTGGTAGTGTCAACGAAATCTCAGTTAGGAGGGTGAACTAAACACATGTACTGTCACAAATGTTTTCTAATTCTAATCTATTCTCAGATGAGAGGAAATGCAGTAACTTCTTAGGCAACATCCTATCACTGATGACTGAATGAAAATGTAGGAATTATATTCGACGGTCAAGTCTTCACACCATGCACCACTTTAGATAGTATATTTCAGATGAGACTAGTAGAGTAGTCGTTAGAAGTTATAATATCGCACGTATGTTCAACTTGAAATGACGAGAGGATTCGGATCTTAAAATGGTACGTGTATCTTATTGGTACTTATTGAACCTTTTATGAAAGTTACATTGATTTAAAAGAGGACTTATCAGTCTTCACGCAGAAAAGCAACATAAATAAGGAGCATGAATATTCAACATTGTAACCCAATTATGTGTAAAAGTATTAGGGAACTATCCTCCCAGGTTAATATTCCTAGATATCTATTGATATGTTGAGAAAGATAGGAATGATTATATGGCAGTAAATGAATATGAGCTCCGAGGGAGAGCTAATAATTAATTCAAAACCTGATATGCAATAGAGGAGAATTCCAATTCATGAGATATGGTTCTAAATCTCAAAAGCGTCCTGGATACCATGAAAAAGACACCCTCAATCTATATTTTAGTTTGTTAGGACTCATGTTGTAAATATTTTTCTTTTCCTTTGCTAGGGTGCACCCAGATAAGTTTTTCTTTAGTTACCCAAGTAAGTTTTTTGTTACTTATACGAATTTTAATTACTCACCTATGTTATAAACTATTTCACTAGTTTAAGTATCCAAACATATTTGACTTCGTCGTTTCAATCCATTAATTTTACACGTTATTCCGATTTGATCATTTCTTTAAGGGCCTAAGAGGATGAATTTGATTTTTTTTTTGGACTCATGATTTTTAACTTGATAATTATGAGCTGGATCATAATAATATTCAGCTGACTAATGGCTTCTGCGGAATTCAATAATTTGCCGCATGTTATATTCTGTCCCTGATTTGGGCAACCAAGATCTGAGCACTTGGTGCAATAGATTTCAGTAGATTTATTGTAAAGAAGACGAAATCAAGCAACATTTCCTTTAGAATGCATAGTGGGTGCCGGATGTATCAAATACCGGCAGATTATCGATAAACTTTGCTTGCGGACATTTTTGCCCGATACCGTCATTTCTTCGGTTCTTTCTTTTACTCAGAAATGTGGAAGTGCTGAATGAAAGAGTGATATGGAGCAATTAGAAGAGGAAAGGAAATGATTAATTATATAATCGAATGAAGAAATAGGTAGACATATGAGGTTAAGTCCATGTTCACTAGAAATAGGCCAAGTGGTCCGATGATTATGCAGTTTCCTATACCAGATTTTCTTGTGGGAGGATAGCTTAACATTCGACTTCTGGATTAAAACATTTATATAATAAACAAATATGTAAAAATTTTAAACAGTCCTTTCAATGTGTTTCGTAGCGTAGAGACTTAGACTTAAGTGAATGAATGCGGTAACAACTTAATAGCGTAAGAAGTAGAGTAAGCAACGTATGATAGTCGTTTCTATAGGTGATTTAAGTTTTATTTGGCTCCGTATGGTATGTCTTTCTCTTATTCGGAACTAATAGCCCAGATGATAGAATTATATTAGTCGGAAAGGTCATAATTAAGCTAGCCTGGATTTTATGCGTCCTCTCAGGGAGCCGGGAACGGCGCAATACGATAAAAACTTGGCCAAAGTCAGAGTTGATGGTGATCTATCATCAAGTTTCAAAGTCTCCAAAGGTGTGAGACAAGGATGCACCTTATCACCTCAATTGTTTAACATCCATGGTGAATATATCATGATACATGCCCTCGACAGTTAAGAAGTAGGATTTTCGATTGGTGAGAAGATAATTAATAACCTCCGTTTTCCAGACGACAGCACACTTGTAGCCAGCAGTGTACATGAGCTTGTCGAGATAATGGATCGTGTACAACAGGACAGTCACAATCTTGGCATGGAAATTAATTGGAGCAAGACAAAACTAATGATTGTCAACAAAGGTGCAGAGAGTCAGCTGTCGCAGCACCTGAACAATCTCCAAAGAGTCTGTCAGTTTCCTTATCTTGGTTCAATAATCAGGATACAAGTAGCTGAGAAACAGAAATCAAACGTCGCATCATTCTAGGACGTACAGCTATGGTAACATTAAAGAAGAAGTGGCAAGATAGAGCAATATCTATGAATACGAAGAAAAGATTTGTCCATTCGCTTGTGTTCTCGATCTTCCTGTATGGATGCGAAACTTGGACCATAAAAGTTAAAGACAGGAACCGAATCAACGCCTCTGAAATGTGGTGTTGGAGAAGGATGTTGCGAATATCGTAAACAGCCAGGCGAACAAATGATTCCGTCATCCGGAAAATTGGAATACAAGTAAGTCTATGCCAAGTTGTGTACCAGAGAATCCTGCAATTCTCTGGTCATGACAACCTGGAAAAATTAATTGTCTAAGGAAAAGTGTCTGGCAGAAAGACATGAGGACGGGCCGCAAAAGGGTGGGTTGATCAAGTAAGAGAGATCATGGACTTATAAGAGCTTATAAAAGAAACAAGAAAGTCACGATACTCAGTATGACTGGAATGACTGGAGAGAGAGAGAGAGAGAGAACTAGAGAACCATCCTCTCTATAACATTAATCAGAAAGAACAAATGGAAGGGATCCGACACTTCGAAAAATGAAGGCATCGGCTAAAAAAAGACAAGGGGCATGAAGGGCGTGAACATTAAAGACTCGCTAGCCCTAGGAAACCTAATAGCGTCGGGGTCGGAAAAAACAAGAGTTGACCGAAGAAGGTCGGATAGATGAAATTGAGGAGCCTGGCAAAAGTAAGAGAAAGCAATGCCAGGACTCAGTTAAAGGCCCCGTGGTCGCCAACCCACGCTCCAAAGTTCATAGCCCCTGGGACCTTGTATGGCTAATTTCTTGATGAAATTTTTAAGATAACCCCAGATATAAGACGTGTTTATTACGAAAGAAACCAACCTACTACAATCTAATTGTACATTTTAATGTAATCCTAATGCGTCCATGCAACTGGCCTTTCAGGGAACTTAAAACATTCTCGCCCTTCCAGGATCAGACGGTTATTTGCAATAATCTCACAAGGGAACTGTCCATACTGTCGTATCGAAATCAACAATGAAATTTCGAAGAGATCCCTAACATAGCGATGTACTAAAATTTAGCTGCTATTATGAGCTTGAAGGTTTCGAAATCTTGAAAATCCGTCTGACAGCGCAGCTTACTGGACAACCCTTGCTTCTTGCTGGCTCGCGCGGTGCCCAGCGGAGTGGAGTTGCAGTTGTGCTGGAGAGAGAGAGAGAGAGAGAGAGAACGAACTGGCAGGCTGCCACGCGCCAAGGTCACTTTATTGTTACTGAACGAATGTGAAACATAAATGAGGTGCGTTAATCGCATGATAAAGACACAAATATTTTTGGCATCATGCCATCGAATATGCACTTTGAGGCCACATTGTTCTTCACAGTTTTCTTTACTTGTTTGAAGGCAATATTTCGCAGGCACTTCGAACTCGGGAAGTCTCTCCGTTGTATAGGCCTAATTGGTTGCGAACCACGAAATATGTAGTCACGTTCTTGAACCATGGGGGAAGAAAATTGAAAACGAATGAAGGACTGAAAGTCTTCACAAGTCGGCACAATATATGTTAAGCGGCGATACAAAGCCTTCTATTGCCGGACCACGAACCTGCTGCGAAGGCGTAGTAGGGGGAGAGGTGATACTCCCACGTGGCGCGTCCCAGGTGGTGGATAGGGGGGCCCTAACCGGCTTGCCGGCGGACTTGAGGGAAATAAAATACCTCTCGCGGACCAAACACACACACCCTGTGGGTGGGGGAGGCAGACGAATAATACACCCACGGTATCCCCTGCCTGTCGTGAGAGGCGACTAAAAGGGGCGACCAAGGGATGTTTAAATTGGAACCATGAAACTGCTTTTGATTCGTGCCATCACGCGGGGAACACCATGGGTACCTGTACTTGCGAGCTGTACCACTATATTCGGTACGAAATGGGTTTGTGATTAGTAGCAGCAGAGAGTTGGTTCCCCTGTGGGTTTCGAGAACCCGTGCGTCGTACCCATGTGAACAACACCGCGGGTCTGGGCGTAGCCTGTGAGTTGTACCACTATATGAGCGACACCGTGGGTCTGCGTTGCCTGTGATTAGTACCCGCTATGTGAGGAACACCACGGGGCCCGTGGGACCGGCACCCGTGCCTAGTACACCTAGGCGAGGAAGCTCATTGGTTTGCATTGGCTATGAGTGGCGCCATTGTGTGAGAAACACCATAGGTCTGCGTTACCTGTACGAAGTACTATACTTGTGAGTAGTACCATCTTGCGTGGAACACCGTGAGTTTCCCTACTTTTGATTAGTACCCCAACATGACAAATACCATGGTTCTACTTTACTCGCGACATGTACCATTCTGTGGGGCCTTAGACATGGATTTTGCACTCCTATAAACATCAAGCATCATTGTGCTTTCTGAATGGTCCCTTGGTAAGTAATCAATTATTTATGATCTTTGTTTCAGTCTGATCCACTGTATTTTGTTTGTTTTCTTGTTTTTTTGTTGGGTTCATGTTCATCCATTCATTCTTCATAACATTTTTTATTTTTTTTATTTTGGTCAGTGGATGAATTTGAAATTTTTGTTCTTTCATTTCGTACCATTAGGGGCCGATGACCTCGATGTTAGGCCCCTTTAAACAACAAGCATCATCATCATGATCACCTATTGCCGGAACCACGAAATATGTAATCACGTCCTTGAACTGTGGGGAAGAAAATTGAAAATGAATAAAGGACTGCATTTTCAGTATGCTGTTTCCCTGATAAACATCAAACTGAAAGTCTTCACAAGTCGGCACAATATCTGTTAAGCGGCGATACAAAGCCTTCCATTGCCGGAAGATAAACTTGTCCAAGGGCTGTATTTTCCCTGTAGTGCCGGGAGAAATTTGGAGAATTTCTATACTGTTGTCTGGAAGAATGTCCTCAAGACAGCTCTTATCACTATAAGGAGTGCAGGAATCTAGCAGTAACAAACACTTCTCTTCCGCGCCAGCCAGCAAGAAGCAAGGGTCGTCCAGTAAGCTGCGTTGTCAGACGGATTTTCAAGACTTCAAAACCTTCCAGTTCGAAATGGCAGCTACATTTTAGTACATCGCTATTTTATGGATCTCCTCATGGTCTCTTCGAAATGTCATTGTTGATTTCGATACGACAGTATGGACAGTTCCCTTGTGAGATTATTGCAAATAACCGTCTGATCCTGGAAGGGCGAAAATGTTTTAAGTTCCCTGAAAGGCCGGTTGCAATGGACGCATTAGGATTACATTAAAATGTACAATTAGATTGTAGTAGGCATAATTGTGTACGAATGGGTGAGTACACTAACTGATTGAGCAACTGTTTCTGTATGTTTCTCACCGACAAACGACCAGTATCTAACTTAACAGAATTACGACAAAAAATCAGTTTTATAAAAATATTCTCTGCCATTTCAATGTGATTACTAAGCAAATAAACACACAAGTAAACAAACACACACACACAAATAAACATAGAGTGTATCTTTTATCTTAACAGTTCTTATATGCCATAAGAAATGTATTCACGGAAGGAGGTTAATGATGTTTTACAGAAAAAACGCAAATATTTTAATTATATAAAGAGTGGAGGCAAAGTAGGAAGCTATTACAATAACACTGCATCAGGCAGGCCAAAGAAGTGTTGAAATATGATGTATGCTTCTCTGGGAAACATCATGAACTTAGTGTAAGTGAACGATATGTTAATAGAAAATTGTTCCTGAACTATTAGCCATTATTCTTTCCCATCAAAAGGTAAAGAATTAACAATCAAAACAGTATAAAACGTAAGCTAATTAATTTCTGAATACTTTATTGAAGTGACCGCGATCGCCGCCAGTCTATTGGAATATTCATCAACATGGGCTTGTTTTCAATACGGGCTAAGCTTGTTATGCGTTCTTCATGCAGAATACCTCATGTCCAGCCAGGGTGCTAAATCATATTTTGTAGAGCGCTGCTGATGTAAACTTATGACTATGTAAAGGTATTTACCTGTATTTTTGACATGCTTTGTGTTGCTGTTGAAAAGCCTCATACATTATCGGAAAAATGTTTGTACGGACACTATTCTACAATATAATTGTACACATATACATTATCATTGTGTACTTGTCATGGACGACTCGTATTTCATATGCACATGTAATTCACTTTTTTTTTTCTGTACGGTGGTAAACCAACCGCTTTGTTTGTGGCATCCTATTGCATCCTATTGTGTATATTTTCCAATGCGAGGCGGCAAATTTTAGCGTGGAAAACGTATGAATAAATATTAATCGTATTATGATGTTTTATAAGCAAGAATATTGACAAATTCGCATAATGATGAAGATTATGTTGTTTCCGACTTTGTACAACTATTATTATTATTATTATTATTATTATTATTATTATTATTATTATTATTATTATTAATTTCGTTTGGCTATTTTTAGGCGACTGCAGCCCTTGTAAGGCAGACCCTCCGATGAGGGCGGGTGGCATTTGCCACGTGATGGTAACTGCGTGTTATTGTGGTGGAGGATAGTGTTATGTGTGGTGTGTGAGTTTCAGGGATGTTGGGGACAGCACAGACACCCAGCACTGGAATTAACCAATGAACGTTAAAATCCCCCACCCGGCCGGCAATCGAACCCGGGAGCCTCTGAACCGAAGGCCAGTACGCTGACCATTCAGCCAACGAGTCGGTCTGGCCAACAATGAACCGCTTAGAATTTAAGACTTCGTGGCCTTTCTTCTCTTCTCTTCCTAAAACCTTTTCATTCTTTCGATTCTTATCTTTCACTCCTCTTCGGAAACGATATTTTCGGACCTTCGTTTAGAAGTTTCTTTTCAATTTTATACTGCCGACTCTTCTTCTGAACTCTTTTCTACTGTAGATCATCTGTAGTGTAATTCCAACTTCTTCCGCATCCCTTTTGACCTCTTCTACCCAATTGGAGGTAGCCTTTAATCCCGTGACGTATATGAATATCTTTCTGGTCAGTCGTTTGTCATCCATTACTACTAGGTGTGTCCATAGTATTTCAGCCTTCGTTTACGCATTGTATCCGTGATCTTTTCATTGTACTTGTAGAGCTCATCATTTCTCTTTTTCTTCCAAGTCCCATCAGTAGTCTTCTGCGGTCTCAGAACTTTCCTCACGATCTTCCTTTCCTTCTTCTCGAGTTCTTGCACCTCCCTTTTAAAAATTAAAATAAAGCACTCTGAAGCGTACAACCCTTCCGGTTTTATTACTGAGTTAAAATGTCGCATATTAGCCTTGTAGAATTGTGTTAGCTTGTGGGCCAGAACTAATTTTCTGAACTTGTCTATCCTTTTGATCTTGTTATGTTTTACGTCCATATGCCCCCTGGTTTGGTGCTTGTACTCCATATATTCAGTCTTTTCATAAGAGACCTTATGACCCACTTTTTGGGAGATTTCATGTAGGCTCTCCAGCATCTTTTGAACGTCTTCTCGGTTTTTGGCTAAGATGGCAAGGTCATTTGAAAAAGCTAAATAATTGATTTCTAAGTTCTGTACTTTCTTTTCCATGCGTATTCCACTTATTCCTTCCAATTTCAGATGAATTAGTTGCGCGGTATGTTCATTTACAAATTAATTAATTATCACCTCCTCCTCAATCCTTTACACCTGACAACGCATGGCGGCGTTCATGGTTCAACCGTCCTGATTTTCTTTTTCCATGTCTGTGCTATAAGCGTTGCCTTCTGGAAAGACTTCCCCACCAGAAGCTGCAGCTGGTACACCCATATGATTGAATGTATTCCCAGTGGTCTCTTGACATTCATCTTTCCCTCCACTACAAGGTTCTCCTGACTGCCTGTTCTTCTGGGGATGTGTTCGAAGTACCGGAGGTAAGTCTGGCTGATCCGCTCGAGAAACCTTGTCTGAATGCCTAGTTCTTCCAGCACGGACGCGTTAGTTCGTTGTTCAGTTCAAGAATTTGGAGAATGCACATGTAAACCAACATCTTGAAGCTTTCCATTTTCCTCTTATCTGCCTGTTTTATTGTTCAAGTCTCGGCTGCAGAGATGGCACGGGAGAGTGAGCTAGTTTTGTTTTCTTTGAAGCAGTATGGTCCTTCCATATCCTACTCAGCTTTGTGGTGGCTGCGCTTGCCATAGCTGTTCTTCCCTTGGTACTGTATCATCGGAACATCCTCCTGTATTAAAAATCATGGAGCCTAAGTCGACACATTTTTAGACGACCTCGATACCAACTATCTCCCTCACATTTGCTTGGTTGTCTTTCTGTCGACAATGATTACCTTTACCGTCTATTAATTTCTAGGCCACGTTCCCTACTAATTGACATAACTTCTCCATGAATACCTGTAGTTTCTGCTCAATAGCTCCCAGAAGCAGCGTGTCATCAGTGTACCTAAGGTTTCTGATCGACCTACCCACCGATAGAAATACCCAGTCCTCAAGCACTTTACTCGTGATGTGCTCTGTGTAGATATTCAAGGGGATGCGTGAGAGAATGCAACCCTGTTTTGTGTCACCCGAACAGTCGCCATGGTGCTTTGGTAAAGATTTTGCACAAGTACCACCAGATGCCGTAGGAACCCCATTTCTAGAAGGATGGTTCATAGAGATGTCCATTTCTTAGCACGCCGTCTCCCTACGAAGGTTGGCACTCCAATTGATTATGGTAACTCTCGAAACAGCGGCTCGAAAGTTTTCGACGGAAGTTCGTCCATACCGAGGTCTTTAAACCAGGAATTTCTCTGTCTTCCCACATATCGTTTTCCTTCAATTTTCCCCTCGATGATGAGTTGGAGAAGTTCATATCGTTCACCTCTCATGATCTGTGTGCTGTACCTGAGCTTTCGTTCCTTGACAAATGTTAGAAGCTCTTTCTTCATATTTAACAAGTTAAGGATTTCCTCACTGGTCTGCCACTCCATTTTGAAAGCTTTAATCCGCCTCTCCAGCAAAGGCCTGACCAGCCAGCCTTCAAAACCGTAGAGAAGGACCAGGGAAACGTAACGTCGCAACATGCGAACTCGCAACTGAAGGTTGAGATCTTTACTTGTGAAGAGGGCCCTCATACTGTTGAACAAAATTTTTCGTTTGCCCAATCCTGGATAAGATTTAATTCTTGTAATCGCAATGCTCAGTCACTATAGTCACAATCCGCCGGACATTCAACATTTGGTCGCAGGTGCCTTTTCTTTGGATAAAGCGACATGGCTCTTAAGCTATTTCAGGAAGTAGAAAGGTTCCCAGCCTACTGTGAAATATTAAATTATCTACCAAAGCAATATTGTTCGATATCTGAGGTGCGGTTAAGGGTAGCGAGCCTTCTTCTTACCCAGAGATCTTGAATACGATTTTTGGCCAAATCAAGGATAATTATTACCTGGATCTGGAGGCCAATTCTAGGTCTTCTCAGCCTACATGAGAACAACTCAGGAGCTATGTGACGGTGCGGTACTGGTCCTGGTCTAGAAATCCAAGAATTACGGTCAAGAGGTTACTCCGTGCTGATCATTCGTCATCTCGTAATATGAAGGATTCCGAGCTGGGTAGTGGATGCTTGATAAGGCAAATCACATCAGCGGCCATCAGATTTTTATTTTATATAAGGATAAATATCTGGAAATGTGACCACTTCAACGGTACGAACCCAAATAATCTGCTGTCCGGATAGATATGTCGATCGTTTCCTCTTGGACAATACAGTAAGCACATGAGGTAATAATGTTCATCCCCTTTGTACAATCGGTGTAGAATAATAATAATTGTTACGGGGTTACCCGTGGAATGCAGAGGTGAAAGAAGGTGCGGGCTGGAATGGGTCTAACTACAAAGCAGAGATATTGACTAAAATTGCATTAAAGGTTATATTTTCAACAAAAGCAAAACTTAACAAGTTTCACATAAAACTTCATATTTTTAAAAATAACAACAGGTTAAATCAGGTACAAGACCAGGAAAGCCAAGATTTAGAGACAATTAAACAATCTGGGCCATAAGCCCTAAGTTTTACAATTTCTGAGCTCTCAGCTCACAACCACATATTACCAAAGGGCAGAAAACCCCTAATTACACGGAGCACTTGCTCCCACCTAGCAATGACAAGTCTCCTAGAGGCACATACCCAAATACAAGAAAGAGCTGACCCGCTCTCAATTTTCTGAGCGTATCAAAGGCCACAACGGACTTTACACACTTACAAAGAAACAGGGGTATCTTGTACCCAACCCAATGGTCTTAGTAGAAAAATAATAGGTTAAGTTAACGGCCCAAAATGCAAAACTGAATGGAGGCGTGGATCTGCTCTCCTACATGAAACTTCTTAAAACCTAAGAGGCGCGAGGCCGATGAAACAGGGGCTATTCCCAGACTATGGAGGTTACTTGTATACAGAATAAATTTAACACATTAAGGAAGAGTAGAAGAACGGTTACGAAAACGTAGTCACCTCAAATTAAAAATGAAGGGGAGCTCGAGAGGGTAAAGCACTATCTATCCCCGATTTACAGTTAAAGATATGTGAAGTTTTACAAAGTTTTTCATGTTTAAGAGATAGGTTACATAATAAAAAGGTTTCGGACCTTCCCCGAGGGTTAAACTACTGAGCTAACAATAAATAAAGATGTTAAGCGGCCATTACCTTGTTGAAGAGCTGCTGCCGGATGAAAGAGGCGTTTCCCGCCTCCTGCTACACTTCCATACACTATGCTAGACGTAGTTCGAGTGGCCGAGAGACAAGAAAATCAGCAGTTTTTACCCTCGTGGAATATTCGAGACCTTTCATGAATAATCAAGCCACACCCTCTTTGTTTATTGGTCCGTCTTGAAAATACACTCAAAGTCGAAGAAGAAATACCTGATTGGTCAAAAATTAATTACAGAAATTCTTGATTGGCTCAATTCAAAACAGGCGGAAAGAAAAGATTAACATTGCCAACCCACACATGAAAGAACGAAATTTAGTAAAAACAAAAACTTATGAATACAAAATTTCTTCAGGAAAGTTCCTTCACTTCGCACCAGGGTGCATGATCATAGTTTTTAGGCGGTGACATCTATGAGAGAATGTCCACATTTCTTGATTAATGGAAAACAAAACAAGTTGAAATCCATACAGTATTGACAACTTTGTAATCACAAAATTTATGGTAGTGACATCTGAGAACTAATGAGTTGATCCAGTTTTTAAAGTTCAGAGTTTCTCCTGTAGAGGAGTACTTATTAGCGGAAGATTTATAATTGCGGCGGAAAGGTATACCACCCGGGACAACAACAATAATAATAATAATAATAATAATACCGAGCTCGATAGCTGCAGTCGCTTAAGTGCGGCCAGTATCCAGTATTCGGGAGATAGTGGGTTCGAACCGCACTGTCGGCAGGCCTAAAGATGATTTTCCGTGGTTTCCCATTCTCACCCCAGGTAAATGGTGGGGCTATACCTTAATTAAGGCCACGGCCGCTTCCTTCCCACTCCTAGACCTTCCCTGTCCCATCGTCGCCGTAAGACCTATCTCTGTCTGTGCGACGTAAAGCAACTTGCAGAAAAAATAAATAATCTTTGAGCTTGCATTCAAGAGATGGGGGATTTGAATCCCACCGTCGGCAGCCATGAAGATGATTTTCCGTGGTTTCCTATTTTCACACAATCAAATGCTGGAGCAGTGCCTTAAATAAGGCTAGAGGCGTTTCCTTCCCAATCCTAACCATTTCCTATCCTTGTGTCACCGAATACCTTCCATGTGCTAGTGCGAAAGTTAAACCACTAATAATAATAATAATAATAATAATAATAATAATAATAATAATAATAATAATAATAATAATAATAATGAGGGTTTTAAATCCCATAAAGTGCTCTACATTTACAGTTTTTGGAATGTCAAGATGCCGGAAGATTGTCCCACAGCAGTTCCTCACAGTGCCAGTAAATCTATCGACACGAGGCTGGCTTAACTGAGCACCTTCAAATCCCACCAGCTTTAGCTGGAATCGAGCTCGACACTTTGAGCTCAGAAAGTCAACGCTCAACCTTCTGAGCTCTACAGCCCAGTGATATTAGATAACGTTGGTCCCTAAGGGAGAAACCTTATTAAGTTAATTCTCCTATCTTACTAATGAAGTAGCTGCCTGGAAAGGTCAGTGCTAGAGTGCTTGACTCATGATCCGAAATTCGCGGGGTCGATACTAGTGGTCGATTCCTGGAGGAGAGTCAAAATATTTGCAACCTACGACATTGTTGGTATTTTAAAGATCTCTGGTGACGACATTGTTGGTATTTTAAAGATCTCTGGTGGCATTCTAAGTATCAACCGACAAAATTAAGTACATCCTGTCATAGTAACCGTCTATGTCTTTACTGGCAGGACGTAGTGTTTACAGTGCACTATGTCTTCTGGTATAGGCTAGAGCAATTTTGTTGCTTTCATTGATCTGTCTCAGTCTCATCCTTGGCTTTGACAAAATGAATGTGACTGAGGTATGAGTGATGCTAGTAATGCCATTCCTTATGCAGCCAGTCCCTGTTATGAATGGTGTGAAAATGTTGCTCATAGTGAACCGTATCCCCTGTCATAAAAGTGGGCTAGCTACAGCGGAAAGAGCGCGTCGAATGGTTCGATGTGTTTGGGAGAAAACAAATCAAGCAATAATATGAATCGTACTAATTAGTACCTGGACAGGATCCACGGTCATTCTTCTAGTGAATAAGAACCCCAAAAAAAGCAAAGATGGATTTATTCAATAAAACATAGATATCATTCATACTAAATGTCACAAATAAAGAAAAATTAAACGAACCAACGACCTCTCTGGGCCAAAGAAAACCTGTGCCGAGCACATTATTTGAAAAATACAACAAGTGAATCAAATTTACATAAATCGGGTTACGACCCGATGAACAAACATTTATGGTCACAGAGGAAATGTACTTGGATGCGCGTTACATTCGAGTGGTTTATCGCCGCCGCTAAACTTACTAATTTCATGTCTAACATTCGCAATACTGAAATTGTCCAAGAAAATGCCGTGTTATCAGACAATACACTATTAGGCAAATACACATTAACTTGATATATACACGGTCCGATGCAAATATATTCGGACACTGGGATAAATAAACCACTTGTTCAAGCCATCCTACTCTCCCTTCCAAAAGAAAAACACAGACTCTAAATATGGCCCGAGCCATATGCAAATGAGAATGGTTAAGAAACCTTACAACCCAGCTATTAGCTTACGAGCTAAAATAGACGCACATTTAAACAACGTTGGTTAAGCAAAGTAACCAATGAAACACTAGTCACAACACCATCAGAAAAACATATGCACACACACACACACACACACACACACACACACACACACACACACACACCTGTAAACAAAGGACACATGGGAAAATGCATATCATGGGATATCTATCGGGGTTCAGCTCCGATATGTGGGCGTAGACCAATTGCGCCTGGCCCGGCACAATACTTCCGACTTGCTCCTTCACTGAAAGGAATGCACACAGCTGTGACACACAAACCAAAACACGACGGGCTAGCAAGGGGCTGCAGGTTTTTTAGAATTGTTCTAACAGGCTAGACTCAGTGGCTCGCTGTCAGCTATTCACTGCTGGCGGATCCCCGCCAGCTTGGCCTGCCTGGCTTAGGTTTCCGTACCCGAGACAAAGTTCCTCTCCTCACAATAACAAGGTCGGCTCTTACTTTCAATTATTAGCCCACATCACGTGCGATAATGCCTCGCTCCCAGCAAAAATATAGGGCTACTGCCTATCTCATACACATATCTGGCCTCACTAGCCATTTCGGGCTACACGAGCTCTTTGCTCAACAAAACTTGGGTTCGACCCCCACTAAATTCAGCACAAATGGGCGCTCCGGCCTCTTGACTGCAATCTCTAGGTAAACTCTCCTAGTTTTAGCCCCCCGTTATCCATATATAAGCATCCTCTAGCCGTACAACTCGCGTCACATAAGTCCGACCCGTATCAATTCCAAAATCTGCTTTCCCTGCATATCTAAAGATCTTAATTGATTCGACGGTGTTCACAGCTCTGTCGCACGTCATAAATGGTGCCTGAAATGCATGCTACGTGCAGATATGACAATAAATAAAGGTTAAAGAAAATTCCTTCTCTAATCCTGATAACATAACCCTCGCTCCCATGCAACATTTAAAGCTTAAGGCCTAAAAATTCTGTGAGGACGCTATCCAATAAATCTCAAATAAAATAGTAGAACACACAGACAGAAACACATAACCAGAAAACTAAAAATCATGCAACACTAACGATAACGTAATTCTTCCCTTTAATTCCCAACTATCTATATAACACACTCAGGTCCCAAGCTAATAAATGCAAATAGCTTATGAACACATTTACTTTACTGAAGTTAAATCAAGACAGACGTCTCACTGGCTGACTTTAAATATGCACAAATATTTACATAGAAATCTAATTTGCCTATAGTATATATATCTGATAACTACAACATGCTAATAGACATTAGAAGGCTTAGCTTTGACGACAGGAACCAGCAACGGCGGTCACATGACCGCTGGTGTCATTCAGGCCTTCGCCTGACATCTCAGCGATCTCCAGGAATCGAAGCCTCGTCCTCTCGAGTCCAAAGACGGCCATGATTCTCCAGTAAGCCTTGGTATCCTCCAATGTAGTTGTTGTGGAAGTCTTCTTCTTCGCCGTTTCTTTACGCAACGAGCACATGGGATCCACCCCTAATGATTAGGTTGCAATTAGGCAACAACCTGTGCAACAGAGTTACAGTTAAATAAATGCACCATTAGATTACGGGAACCAATCCCGGGCAGTTTCCTGTCCTTCACAACGGCAATATAAAAGACGGTACGCACACGACATACGCGCATTACGCGCCCGCGTCCCGATCATTCGTTGCTAACGTGAACAAAGTACATACGTGAGACGCCTCAAATATAACGAGCACTCACAGTCTGAAATTAGCAACGTATACAGTCATTCAACAGCCCGCACCCTGGCGACTACTCAACTACGAATGTTTTAGACAGAGGTAACTGTCCAGATCATTGTTTATACTATGTAAAACACCATAACTAAAACAAACAGAGCTTCTAACATGGCGCGGCTTCCCCTTTCCAAGTTCTTTTTCAACAACCTTCCTACCTCCGTCCTGCCAAAGAACTTCGCCCCGTAAATACTGGCCTTCCGGTCCCACAACCAAAACAGGTTCAAACCAGGCTATCGGTTTGAACGTAATATACAGTACATGAAACGGGCATAATTATACAATGTTATTATTCACAGGCATATGACAATTCAAGTCTCGTTTTCTCCATACGAATAAACTGTGGAATATGGCTCCGTGATGGATATCTTCTGACAGATTCCAATGAAATTTTATACCAGGTTGGGTCAAGTTGTCTCCATTTCGCTTGCAGTTTACCAGCTCCGGAAGCTCGGTTCTCCCCACTCCAGCACGTAGGTGGTTGACAATGTTAACCAGCGGACAGAATCTCCGCGCCTACACGTCCTACGGATTCGTACAAACTAGAAAAATGTCCGTCTATCCATGGCTTGGTATCGACTTCACTCTAACTAGGCGCAGTATAGCTTCCTAACAGCCATTGTCGTCCTACATGCAATAATTCGTTTTCTTAAAAGAACCCCGAGTGTTACTTATAATATTATGGGGCATATGGCGAGATGTTACAATAGGGTCAGTTGATGCATGCATTTCAGTGGGCTTGGCAGACGGACATGTAATAGCAACTTCTGGCTCGTCGAGGAAAGCAACGGGAAACTACATCACTCCTCATTTCCCTAGTACGCCTCTTCAGTGATGCCTAGGCCATGTATGAGAGCTGATGGTGGAGCTGTTGAGGATCCAACCAGCCTTAGGGCTGACGACTGAACATACATACAGTAACCGTCTAGTAGCATTCTGTTTTATTTGCCATACAGCAATACAATCAGAATGTCAAAATTGTCACACAGGCTGCCCATATTGCACAATGCCAGAAGTCTGTAACTTGATAGTTATGGCAACACGATTATTATTATTATTATTATTATTATTATTATTATTATTATTATTATTATTATTATTATTATACATCTTCGTTATAGACTGTTGTTCCTTTCAGTGATTAGTCTGCAAGCCTCTGTGCATTTACTAATCGCCACCACAGTCCTCTAGTTCTGGGCCTCGTTCAGTTCTATATCCCTTATCTTTAATTCGTTAGAAACTGAGTCTAACTATTGTAGTCTTGGTTTTCCTCTCCTCCTCTTGCCCTCCATAACAGAGTCCATTATTCTCTTAGGTAAACTATCCTCCTACATTCGCTTCACATGACCCCACCACCGAAGCCGGTTTATGCTTTCACCTTCATCCAACGAATTCACTCCTAACTTATTCTTTCATTCCGAATACCCTCCTGCCATTGTTCCCACCTGTTTGTACCAGCAACCATTCTCGCTACTTTCACGTCTGTTACTTCTAGCTTCCGAATAAGATATCCTGAGTCCACCCAGCTTTGACTCCCGTAGAGAAAAGTTGGTCTGAAAACAGACCGAGTCCGGGAGCTGACTTCCTTCTTACAGAATACTGTTGACCGCAATTGCGAGCTCACTGCACCTTATTATTATTATTATTATTATTATTATTATTATTATTATTATTATTATTATTATTACGGTGATACCCGTGGAGCAGAAAGAGGTGAAAGAAGGGCAGAATTCCCTCAATTCAAGAATGGGGTCTAACTACGATATCAAAATTGAATTAAAAGTTTAAGAGGTTATATTTCTTTCAGAATTTCAGATTTAACAAATTATTCACTCAGTGAAATAATGAGGCTACAGGTACAATGACAATTTAAAAAATTGGAAAATTCAAGATTCAGAGCTTTAGCAAATCTGGGCTTCAAGCCCCTAGGTTACAAATTTACAATTTCAAGGTGGTATTATTTGGGCAAGGGCAGAATTCCCCCAATTCAAGAGCACCGTGCTCCAACAAATTTACAGCCTTCCAGAGGCACTCCTCAATATTACAGTAAACTAGAAAAGAGCTTACGTGCTCTCCAACATTCATCTAATTTTAACCACCCGCTTAAGGCAACATTATATAACACTTTATAATCTCTGGTCTCTCAAAGCTCAATTTACTAGTACCCAACCTACTGGGCCTTAGTAGAAAAAGAACAGGTTAATTTAATGGCCTGAAACACAAACTGAATGGAGGCGTACACTTGCACTCCTAGATAATGAAGTATTAAAAAACCTAACAGATCTCTCGACCCGATGCTACAGGGGCTAATCCCAAGCTACTGAGGTGACTCGAATGAAAATAAATTTAATACATTACAGGAAAGAAAACAGTTACGAAATCGTAGTCACCTCCAACCAAGATGAAGGGAAGCTCGAGAGGGTAACTCACCCTCTATCCCCGATTTACAGTTAAATACTTTATGAAGTTTTACATGAAAATGAAGAAATTTACATTAAAACGGTTACATAGTTAGAAATTCGGACCTTCCCCTCGGATAAGTCTGCGGATGTAGCTACAGGAAAATAAGTCTGGTGGACATTACCTCTGGCTGCTGGTCTGCCGTACGAACAATGAGGCGCTCCGCCTCCTGTCTTAACACACACACTCAGAAAGACGACGATCAAGAGACAAGGTAGCCAGAGCAGCCGCAGTTTATATACCCGGAGGGATGGTTCGAGAGGATTATGTACTAGTCCGGACACACCCTCTCAATTTTATTGGCAGAAACAAAATTTACACTCAAAGAACCAAAAGGAAGCCTGTAATAGGCTGAAACATAATTACAGAAAATTATAATTGGCTAACTTCAAAACTGGCGGAATGAGAAATAAGTGTTACAAACCTTGGAATATATCAGAAAAACAAATGAAAGTTAATTTATACCCATGAACACAAAAACAACTTCCTTTACCTTGCACCAGAGTGCATAACGATAGTTTTTTGGTAGTGACATATGTGGAAAAAATGTCCAAACTTCTTGATATAAACAGCAAATAAAACCAGCCAGTTCAGGCGCTGCCGACGAGATACGTAAGGCCGAGAAATACAGCACACTAGACTCGGCCTCGAGATACTTCCGATAAGCGTCGCTAGAGTTCTCTTTACTGAGCTGTCTCGCCCGCTCATTACAAGACGTTCCGGTACGAAAACCTATAAAAATTCATTAAAACTAGCCATTTCAGAAGACACCAAACAGATGTGAGATAAAAAATAGACCAAGAGCAGTTGAAAGACTTACTTTCTACACGTATTTCTTACACTTTGCTTAAACGAAATAAGTAATTCACGAAAGAAGCAGAGAAGTCTATTAGCGAGTTCTATTAGCACTTCCTTCCGTTTTATCTAATTTTTCCTCAGCGTATCCGATAAACTGATCGAGATTGCGGTCATAAATAACTTTGAGTTTAATCACTATCTTATAAATTATCAGCTATCCTAGCTTTCCCTCCACACACCTGATGTTGCGACAATCGTATTGAAGCCGCTGTTTGGAGAGCGATGTTATGCCCGTTTCACCATTAGAAAATCCTATATAATTTTTAGCAGCTTCTGATGTGGTACAGTTAGACATTGCAAGGATCTCCAATCTGTAGCCAGTAGGTGCTTTCCTATGCCACAGGACGCAAATTTTTAGCGTGGTTTCTCCGTATTTCACTTTTTTCTTCCCGTAAGATTCGGTTTGTTCTATCAGGAATAAAGCTCTTAAATGATCATTTGTACCATTATTTTTAATTTGGTTTACAATTTGGTCAAGTTCATATACCTTAATAATTTTTCTGATTTCATTACCGTATCCTACTTCTCATTATAAAGACTGTTTTCCGTATTCTGGCACTTGAAATCTCATCAATATATATTTAGATTTAACATAGATACTCGTAGCCTTTCCTTGACATAGAAACGAAACTTGTAGGTAATTCTTTTTTGTTTGTGGGTGACGTAGATCAGTTATATGCTGAATATATTGTATGTTCATCGTTATCTGAATCAGAAATTTTACTAAATTTTGATGGCAATACGTCGTTCCGCGTTTGACACTTTTCTATAGGAAAGACAGGCCATGAAGGCCCTTGGAGGAGTGGAAGGTAAAGGCTTCCACCTTGTTAACCGCGGGACGTGATGGGGTAGAGTGGTTAGCTCTACGCCCAGCCGCCTTTGCCCCCAGGAATTAACCTGGTGAATCTCAGGGCCATATGCACCTTCGGAAGTGGAAATCTCGTTTCTTAAATCTTACGACTTCCTGACGGGGATTCGAACCCACGTCCTTCCGGGCGAACCGAGCAGGCCTTTACCGCCTCGGCCAGCCAGCCCCTATAGTGAACTGGATATACACTAAAAACAGAAGGAAATTAGTTGCAGAGAATTCGCTTGCTTGATATGCTTCCACTGAAATATGATGTATTAAAATGCAAGCTACATACTCATTCCTCGAAATAGCTTGCCTGCATTTCTCTCTTCAACCGCACTCCGAAGGAAAATTATAGAACGTCACATTTTCTTGCTTTTTAGCGGTATCCGAAGTACATATAGGTACACAACAGTGCACCATGCTTTTCAACCTTACGGACACTCACCGACAGAAACAATACGCACAATAAATTGCATAAAATCAACCCAACATCACAGTATATTACTCCGTGCATCACAATGTTAAAGTCCGCCAAGAGCAGAACAGAAACCTGACATCTAGCGGCCAAACCGTGAACACGGTCGGGCTGTATTTTCAGCGGCAAATTAGTAGATATGTCCCGGCCTTGTATATCTCGTAGGCAACGGTTTAGGCAACTTCAGAATAACACGATTACTTAATACTTCAGTGGTGATTAAAGTTCCAACTTTATGTACTATCAGTTTCGCCTTTTGGTCGATAGATGAGTTCATTAAGGAGCTTCTTTTGAATGTGCGGAGTTGGGGTGTACCTTCCGGTACAATTATTATTATTATTATTATTATTATTATTATTATTATTATTATTATTATTATTATTATTATTATTATTATTATTAAGGCCGGCTCAATGGCTAAATGGTTAGTATGCTGGCCTTTGGTCCAGGGGATCCCAGATTTGATTCCTGGTCGGAATCACTGCTTAATTTTCCTGGCTTGAGGGCTGGGATACTAGCTGTATATATGTCCTGTCTTTGGACAGACATTTGGTGGAGTTTAGTCAAAATGTTTACTTACATCTGGTAATTTACTCGTTCCGGTTATTCACTGGTACACTCAGCCTAGTTTGTTCTAACTGACCTTTTTACATTTGAGAGGGAAGAAATGGTGATAATGTGTGAAGCAATATATAAAAAGGGGCCGTTTCAATTGCCAGCAGATACGAAGTCTTAACCTAAGGCTTGTTGAAATCTTCTCTCAGACATGGAAAAGCTTTCTGCGTTCAGACTACATGTGGATTTAAATGGAAAAAGATAGCTACCGCGGCTGGACGAGTAATCCCTTCCACCCGCAGTTCGCCTCACTCGCTTTCATTCATCATGTTCGTACGAAGAGCTTTCGTAAGCAACACTCCTTGGCAGCCAAGTTTCACACTAACGGAAAAATTGTAGAGCACATCGGCAACTGGTCCATTGAGCATTCACTGCATCATAGTTAGCTGTTAGGTTAGCAATGTATGAAGCAATTACAAGCGGGAAAGAATTACGAATAAATATAGTACCATTCAATAGTAGGAATGGATAAAATTGGGCCTCAAGTAGTGAAATATACAGGATGAAGCCCGACTCCGACGACAAATTTTGGTATGTTGTTCAGGTACACTTTCTGAAGGGAGCAGTGACCTCTAGTGATTGTATTTCGCTTGGTTTGTTGCCTCAGTTAGCCTTGTATCTGCATTGCGTTGAAATAATAATACTACTATTTGTTTGACGTCCGTCCTAATGCTAGTTTTTGGAATTTTGTTTCGTAGGTGTTCTTTAACGTGCCAGAAGCCAACGGCACAGAATTGTTTGCTTTAAAACTTCCAAACGTCCTTTACTGTACTGCACACTGACAGAACAGTTCGGCTCCATGGCTAAATGATTAGCATGCTGGCCTTTGGTTCCAGGGGTCCCGGGTTCGATTCCCGGACCGTTCAGGAATTTTAACCATCATTGGTTAATTTCGCTGACAAGGGGGCTGTGCGTGTGTGTTGTCTTCTCCATCATTTCATCTTCATCACGACGCGCACGTCACCTACGGGAGTCAAATCAAAAGACCTGCACCTGGCGAGTCGAACACGTCCTCGGACACTCCTGGCACTAAAAGCCATACGACATTTCATTTACTTTACTGACATGATGCACTGTGATAAAAGTGTACGTGTTTCGTCTGAGGGTTACTGCATTACTCTCTGTTTTGTGTTGTACTGACATAATAGAGAGGCTACTGGAGTCCCATGGGGTGAAAACCATATATAGGCCAAGGAAGAAAATCCAGGAACTACTTAGGTTTGCCAAAGACAAGCGCCATCCTCTCTCCACGGCAGGTGTCTACAAGATCCCGTGCAACTGCGGCCAGGTGTACATAGCCACTACAAAATGCAGCATCGTCACACGACTGAAAAAGTACAACAGATATAGCCGGCAGGGGAAACAGAATGGTAATCAGTCGCTAAACACTAGCAGGTCATGACATACAGTACAGCGATACCAAAGTACTGTCAACTACTGTGTCTAATCACGCCCGGCTACAAAGGGAATCCATTGAAGTCCTGAAACACACCAACAGCTTCAACTGCAAGGAGGAATCTGAACGGGTAAACAAAGCCTGGTTTCCATTCCTGGAAGCCTTCAATCCTGAAGGACACGATGGCCGAGGCAGAACAGAAAAATCAACGGGTGATCAGTTGCCTGTCTGCGCAAAGGCAGGTCGATGTTCATCAGGCTCCTTAATTCTTCAACCATTGGCCGAAGAACAGCCGATCAGCGACCGCCCCTCCAGCATGGCGGACCAATAGTCGAGCAACGCACCGTAGCCTGCCCTATATAAAGGGTGGAATTACAACACTCACAGAGGACTAGGAGGAAGATGGCTCTTTTCCTCGTGTCGTACTCCCAGACCACGGAGAAGAACATCTATGACATCAATTTCCTGGCACGAACTGAAGTTAAAATAGAGAGGTATCGCTCTCCTGAGCTAGTGCTTTAGGTACCAAAAGTTCGGCCACACCTCTGGAGGGTGTTTTTGTCTTTCAAGGTGTGTGCTCTGCGGCAACCTACATTCCATTCCAGACTGTGCAATTAAGGGGGTCCCTAATAATAGGCCTAAGTGAGCCAACTGTAACGAAGACCACACGGCTTATTACAGGAAGTGCCAGGCCTATCGTAGGCTGATTGAAAGCCAGTCAGCCCGGCTCCCTTCTATCAAGAAGGGGGCTGCGGGTCCCCCCTCCCTTCCCTAACGCCCCCACCGAGTCTGAAGACAACCTGATTCCCCCCTATTCTCTGATAGTGTTTTCCCCCTGCAGCCTGAAACAGCTAGCCCCTGCCCCCAGCGGCAGGTAACTCAGCCCCCTCCGCCGCCTAGCCAAGGCAACTCCCCGCGTCCCCCTCACGGAACTATCTGAGCTCTTCAAGCTCTTCACCGACCCCGCCCTTAGCGGGACACTTAATTTAATTAAGACCACCCTTAGTCAGCTCTTAACTGCCCCCACTAAAGAGCCGAAATAGGAAATCATCCTTAACGTTGTCTTCACCTGGCTGCAGAATGGAAATTAGGAATCCCACATACCCTAATTGTTGTAACCAAGGTTGAGATTTACAAAACACAACTTTATTATTCGCTTCAAATGCAAAATACACTATTTACACAAATAAAATTGAAATTTAACTTGAAGCAAAATGAATTAGGAATCTTGAGAAAGAGTCTATCTTTTGTACACTATATACAAGTTTGCAGTATTTACATCCACTACTATCTCGAAAAGATAGTCTTTGTGATATGAAAAGTTGATAGTCGAAAACTATCAGAAGCACTGACACAAATGTCTTTGAAAGTCCTTCCTTGCTGAGTTCATAAAAGCAAGTTCAATGTTGGAGGAATTCTTACTTAGCGAAACCAAGGGAGCTTGCATTAATTAGGGTAATATACGGCATGTAATAGTATGACTGGACATGTGCAGAGGAATAGGCAAGAGGAGCGGTGGCCAGAGGTGAGACCTCGTACTGCCAGAAATTCAGTCCACCTGGCCGAAGCACATTTTCAAGAGGAGTAGCCTCCGTGCTCGACGTAAGGTGTATTCTGGAGCTGGACACCGGGGCAAGTGGGAATCTGGACAGGCTGGGAGTTCCTCTTTATAGTACACACACGACGGTCCAGGCACGCGCACTGAGGGCTGCGCGTCGAGGCTAGAAGAATGACACACTGGCGCGCGTGTAGCTGGCTGGCGGAGCGAGAAGGGAGCGCCGGACATACAACCCTAATGAGTTGAGAGTCCTTTACTGGATCACGGAAGGCATCAGACAGGATCGTGTTGACTTCGGGAGGTCCTCTCTGATGAGTGCATAGATATTGCGTTCATCGGTGAGACCTTCTTAAAACCCGGACACACGTTCTCTGTACCCAACTTCGTCGTCTACCGGGAGGATCGTCTTGATCGTCGCCGCGGCGGTACGGCAATCTTCGTAAGGAACACCTTAGCTCACCGCCGTGTTCCTACCCCTACAGACCTCACGGGTATCGAAGCAACGACCGTACAAATTACTACCCGTAAAGGTCCTCTCAATATCACGGCATGTTATTTCCCCCTCCGGCGCCCCCTTTGATTCAGCAGACCTAGACCGTCTCTTCATGAACACCGTCCCCACGATTGTGGCAGGTGACTACAACGCTAAGTCCCTGCGCTAGAATAGTCGCTATACCAATCCGCGGGGAAAGAAACTGGGAAAATATCTGGATCAGCGCAAGCTTATCGCTCATGCCCCAGACCGCCCAACTTCCTACTCTCACAACTCTTACGTGAGACCCCACCGGCTGGACATTGCCGTCTCCCGTAAAGTCAAACTTCCGCTAATACTCACCACCCTGGATGCCCTTGATTCTGACCACCGTCCTGTTCTATTGCAGGTAGGTACTTCTCCAGAGCATTTCCCCATCCCTGTACCTATACACAGCCGCAAAGTAGACTGGACATCCTTCCAGGAATCCCTTACCAGTTCCCTAAACGGCAATCCCAGCATTCGTATCAAAGAAGACATTGACTCCCGCGGCCAAATTTTCGGCTGCCGTAGTCAATGCCGCAGAATATTCCACCGTGGGATCCAAATTCCTGGAAAGAAATAGGACCAATCTACCCAGCGAAGTCCTCCTTCAAATCAAAATTAAAACAAGACGCGCAAGCAGTGGTACGAATCCAGAGATCCCTACTTAAAGGCTCAACTGAACCGGCAAATAACGAACCTACGTATCCTTATCAGGAATCACTATGCCGAGGCCTGGCGATCTAGGCCCGCTGAATTAAAAACCTCCGACGGCTCAATCCATAGGATGGCTAAGAAATTCTTGAAGACTAGGACTGGCATACCCACCTTACATGTTCAACGTGGACTGGCTCACACTGATAAGGAGAAGGCTAATGCCATGGCTGACACGTTCGAGGACACTTGTCAGCCAAACGATGATCCCTCCGATAAGGACTTCATTGAGCTGGTGGAGAGGGAGCTTGACCGGCTTGGAGACCCCGGTCTCCCTCCCGACCTACAGCTCTTTAAGCCCTCCTAACTGATCGCCGGCATTAGGAAACTTAAACATAGGAAGACCCCAGGTCTGGACGGCGTGTCGGCGGCCTTCCTTAAACACCACCCCAGAAAGGCTCTAACGTGTTTTACCAAATTGTTTAATGCAATCCCGAGGCTAGGGCATTTTCCCACATCCTGGAAATATGCCA